>NW_012151618.1:8800365-8918435 GCF_000956105.1 Propithecus coquereli | reverse complement strand
AGAAAGTTAGAAAGGAATAGGGAATAACAAAAACAACAATAGGTGCCACTAATTGAGTGCTTAGTTTGTGCCAGGCACTGTGCTCAATTCTTTCCACGTAACAACTCACTGCATCTTTATGACTTCTGCTGGCTCTTGATAAGGTGTTTCTAATTTAATCTTAGGACATTAGCCTCCACTGAGGATTGATCCTAACAGGCTCCTCTCATTCTTAAAATATATACTTCAATTCTTAAGAGCTTTGCAACAAATGGGCTTAGTTGGTAGTACATTTGGTCTACAAGGCTATCTTCAACACGCCACGCTCCTGCTATTTAAAAAGCACTTTGTGTGCTTTTTCCTTTGCTTGTCCGCTAGTGGTTAAGAAACAACTGGCACTTGTTCATCCTTTATTTTGTCGCAGTGTTAGGAAATTTTATTTTTAAGGATGTGCTGCTTTATTTTTAACTTCCTGCTATTAAAAGCTTTTGATTTATTCTTGGATGGTGCAGTAAGTGTGGCTTCCTGCAGCTCCCGTTTGACTTACGGCTTTTCACTCATAGCCACAGCAGAGGTGAGCTGGAAGCTTTCTGGAAGAGACGGTTCTGCCCTTGGGGTTGACGTCACCAGCAGCGTCCTGGGAATTGCAGGTCAAGCCTTGCTATAGTGCTCTCCCCTGCCCTGCACAACAGTTGAAAAGGACATAAATAGGAAAGCATCTGGCTTCTTTCATCTCGTGTGCATTAAAATTCTTTTTCTAGTAGACTTATATTAATCTTCCGTAGCAAGGCATAGAGGGAAGTGTTTTATGTCTCCAGTTTCCCAAAAGGATTTGTGAGCTGGGAGAGCCAAGTTCCCATTGGAGTAAAAGGCCCAGCTCTTTGAATGGTAGGCAAGAAATTGATCTTTCAGCTGTCACTCACAGAATATGGTCTTGGAATACACTTGGGTGTGTATACACAAGCACACACAGAAACAGAGAAGCCTGGATCTTGGTTTCGAATTGGACGGATGAAGAACAAAGCTCTCAGACACCCTTTTGGAGGGAAGATATTACCAGAATCACGACGAGGTTCAGTGACCTCACAGGCTTCGCTGAGTGCGGGGCGCAGCTCACCATCCTGCTCATTCTTTTTTTTTTTTTTTTTGAGACAGAGTCTCACTGTGTTGCCTGGGCTAGAGTGTCGTGGCGTCATCCTAGCTCACAGCAACCTCAAACTCCTGGGCTCAAGCACTCCTGCCTCAGTCTCCCGAGTAGCTGGGACTACAGGCATGCGCCACCATGCCCGGCTAATTTTTTCTATTTTTAGTTGTTTGGCTAATTTCTTTCTATTTATGGCAGAGATGGGGTCTCGCTCTTGCTCAGGCTGGTCTCGAATTCCTGGGCTCAGGCAATCCTCCTGCCTCGGCCTCCCAGAGAGCTAGGATTACAGGCGTGAGCCACCGCGCCTGGCCCATCCTGCTCATTCTTGACTGTCAACCTTGGGCCAAGGGGAGCTGTCATCTTTTGCAAAAAGACACATAAATTATTTGAGATTGTTTCAGAAGGAAATCCGAGAAGCAGAACCTTATGGTTTCAAATGAGTTGTTTGTAAAACAAAGGAGAAAGACCTGTGTCACAGAGTACTTTAGGACGTGGACAGAGGTTGCCCGGGTGATGAGCATCGAGAGCTGGGCACAGCTGGCAGAAGCGGAGGGAAGCTGGGAGAAACGTGGGATTTTATGTTTCTTTCATGTTGCAGCAGATGCCAGATGCCAGGTTTCTCCATGGAGGGAATAGTTATGTTTTATTTATCAAACACTGCTGGTACTTTCGTTAAGTGCAAAGCTCTGTGCTGGACATTATAAGAAACAGGAAGTTGAACGCCCATAAGGAGTTTAGAATAGAAGTGGAGGAATTCAGTAGGTGCCCGAACGCTATTTGAGGTTTGAACAGAGAATGGGTAGAGGGGAGCGTCAGGGGCAGGCTAAGTTTGGAGTGACCTAACCTCAAAGTTCCAAATTGGAAAATCAGTGTCGTAATTGGGAGCTGTTGCTTTTAAAATCCTCTCCTAAGTGCTGTGTGTACCTAGGACAACGGGAAGCAGGAGAAAATAGGTGGGGAAAGGCTTGGGCCAGATGATTTCTAAGATCCATGTCAGTCCTAACATTCTTGACATCAATGAATGATTCGAGATGATTGTCTCTGAAGCAGGCTGCAAATCACCTCTTATAGCCTGCCAAGAACCTCTAGGGGCTAAACATTGTAGATGCCGTGGGTGTTATTACAAGGCAGGAGAGAAATAAAGAAGGGAGAGAAGAGAAGGGGAAGAGTGAAAAGAAAGAAGAAAATTATTAAAACAGAAGAGTTCAGCCATCACCCATGACTTATAGGAAGTTTAATCCTGAGGAAGTATGTCAAAAGCCACATCGAATTGGGTTATCTGTCTACATACATAGGTGCTGACTCAGACCTCTGACTTAAAATCTTGTGTTCACGGTGACAATGGAACCCCTAAGAAATTATGTGCAGCCAGGAATTCAAGGGGGTCACTAGGGGGCTTTAGTTTCCTATCAACTCCATTAACGCCATCCCAATTGGGTGTAGACAAATACTAGATGTTTTCTCAGTATTAGATGAAGTATTTGCATAGGAGAACTTCATGACCCGACTTCCAGCTATGTTGGGGCCTCTGGTTCCTTCTGGTGACTTTGGCTCCTCGAAGATGTGGAGCAGCTGCACAAACACACCTTTTGCAGGATAGCAGCAGACCGTGAGGACTGCTTCCTAGGAGGCTCTGTACCCCCCTCTCAGCGGGGGCCTTGACCTGGGAAGGTGCTCCGGCTTGCACCAGGTGGTACCGTTTTCAAGTGCATTGTGAAGCGCCTACACACACGCCCTTTTTGAGGAATTGCGTACTACTCCAGTTTCCTTCTAATGATTGGGGGAGAAGGCCAAATCGCCTTGGATTTTAAGGGATTTTGGTAAAGCAAAGCACAATCTGTATGTTTCTAGCATCTGGGTCTGTTGAAGGGGACGCAATTGAGGGAGTTTGACCCGAGACTCCAGAGTGGTCAAAGACTCATGATCTGCTTTACAAACACATCTCTCTTACTTTTGTTTTACTCACCAGTTCTAAAGTGAGTATTTGTTACTGACCAAGTTTTCCGTATGATTGCCTGTTTTTCTGAAGGAACTTGCATCAGCGCTGAAGTCAGCCTTATCTGGCCACCTGGAGACGGTGATTTTGGGCCTACTGAAGACACCTGCTCAATATGATGCTTCCGAGCTAAAAGCCTCCATGAAGGTAAATGCGTGTGAGATGTCATCTCTGTCAAATCTGCTATTAACATTTGTGAATCCCAGCATTCTAAATGTTAATTAGGTGATTTTCAGTTTTGTTGAATTCTCATTTGTAACCATATTTTTTAATGAACTGAAGCTATAAGTCTTAGGATTTGTACCAAAAATATTTCAATTACTTGTTTTAAGACTGTAAAGAAATTTCATGGTGCTGAGAAGTCAGTTACCAGCTGCTGCTACTCGGCACCTGGGCAATTGGAATACCATTTGGGAAAACTACTTCCTTGATTACACTTCCTCCTTAAAAAAGATATGTTGTGGTATTAAGGCAAAAGAAAAACTCACAGCTTTTGTTAAGTGAAGCTTGCAAATTCTGCCCATATTCTCGTGGGTGTTTCTTCCTCTGATCTGCCTGTCAGTCCCACAGTGTGCTTCAAATTCGTGCAAAATTAGAACATCATAGTGCACACAAGGGGTGATTTCCGATTAGGAAGGGTAGCTGAGTTTAGTTCAAAGTCTTGTAGCACATTTGATCTTTTATGTTTTTCTTTTGCAAAGTTATTTTGAACATGAAATTTTAGGTTCAATTAGATAGTAAAAATTCCAGGTTGGAAACCCTTTGAATTTCGTACCTATCTAAAACACCAAGTTTTTAATACACATGCTAGATGCGTACACATAAATGTATGTTAGAGCAGAGGGTGTGAATTCTTTTCATAGTGGGCGCCTGCGGCACTTTGAATAGTCTGATACTGCCCTCTGCTGATAAAACTGGGTAAAGCCTCTGCGCAGTTGGGGGAAGCCATATTTCTGATTTTTTGTTCTAAGTCCGAGTGTGTTTTCTGTGACGCCACTGTTCCTGAATTATGAACAGACGGAGCTGTAAGCCTGTCACCAGAGCTAATGTCACGGTTCAGTTATCATCCTTTCCCCAGAGAGCACGTCGGGAGTGAGACTGCCTCACACACCGGCCATTTCCGGGGACTGAACTTGATAGTTCAGAGCTGCTGAAAGATTTTGTTAAGTCTCTCTCTTCCTTCAGTTCTTCCGCTTAGCTCAAGCTGTGCTCGGTTCATTTGAGCAGACTTGCGCTGAGTTTCCTGTGTGAACTGTACTGCAGGGAAGGTATAATTAAGAATGATGAAATGTCAACGACATTTAATGATCCTGTTTGGTAAAGATAGCACTCCTGAAAACTGAGTCTTTGGACCTTTGGAGGCATGTATGGTCTGGCTTCTCCTGGGTTTCTTCTGACCGTCAACACTTTCGATCGGTTTATCTTATTTTCGTCAAGAATCCATTTAGACGTGATTTGTATGGTTTTCCTAGTATCTGTTACTAGGTATCAGTGACTTGAAACAGACTTTGTTTGAGCTGTCAGGCACTGTTGTAATCTATGTAATTGGGCCCAATGAAAGGTGCTTTAACTGCTAAATCTTTGACCTTATGCCAGCTCTTCCATTAGCTATTACAGTTGAGTACCCTTCTGAAATCCATAAAGCTTGAAGTGACATTAACTGAACTATGCTTTTTTAAAAAAAAATCTGTTTTGACTTCTGGCAATACCAGTGGCAGTATCTGCCATATGTTCCAGTAGAAGTTGCCCGTGTGACAGGAATTGTGGACAGTCTGTGGAAAGCTTGGGCCAAGTGTTGGAAATTGCCAAGGTCACCTTTGAATGTAGATGTAAAAACACTATTAGAATTCTCAGATATTACCACTGGTATATCAGTGATGGAAGGAAACAAATCTTACATTATTCTGCCTGTCTTGCATTTCTACAATGTCAGGGTATAGTATTTCTTCCAATGCATGAGTTATTTTTAGACTGTATTTCTATCATCTTTGAGATTGAAAAACTGCCCCTCCCTAAAATATTCAAAGATGCTCAGTAGTCATTTTATAACATTTGTATAGAATGCTGTGTGGACCTTTTGCTAACAAGGGAAGAATTTGGGGCTTTGCTGAAACCTCTACAAATCGTGATTAAAAACTGTGGTAGAACAGCCATTGGCTCAAAGATTAGATTAAGAATAAAATTCAAAATTAACCATTAACCTGAGGCTTAGCTTATATTACACAGACTACTTTTTCAGGAGCGTATAAAATCTAATAAGTTTAATTAATAGCTAACACACTTTTCATGTGGATAAGTAAGTTTCTTATTGTATTAACACCTTATAATTGATTTACATTTTAAACAGTTGTAATTCTACTTAGTTCAAAGTGATATTTCCATATTCAGAAAGACAAGTATTGAAGAATCCTGATTATTAAATCTTGACTTTGATCATGAAGCCAGCTTTGAAATACATGTTTCATTGAGTCCTTTCAAGCTATCTGGCACGCTCAAAAGTGTATATATTAAATTTGAATACATCACCCATCAAATTCTTATTCCTTAATAAAGTGTTGGTATCTAGGTTTATTTGGCACTTCATTATTTCCTTTTGCTTCCCTAAAATGCCTGAAGTGTGCATAATAATCAAGCAAAAGTGGAAGTAGAAGAATGAAATTTTTAACATTAACCCAATTTTACATTTCAAAGAGGTGAAGCTAAAAATTTTATCTTAACTATACCTTTCCCTAGTAAAAAGACTTACTCTAATGATGCTGGCTGCAGTTGACAACATACACTTTCTATATTCCCTTATTTTAAATTAGTGAGAAGAATTGTTTAATGAAGAACATTCTCATCTATTAAAATAGTGGGTGGTTGTTACAGAAAATGAAAAATAAAGAACAATAGGAAGAAGAAAAAGTTACTTTTTATAAACCCATCACTAAAAGGCAACCACTTTCAACATTGTGGCATATTGCATTGCTGCCTCTTCCTGGTCACTCTTTTTTTTTTTTTTTTATTAATAACATAGTTGAACTCCAACATGCCACTTTTATAACAGCTTGTGCTCTGGGGAAGCATTTTTTAAAGGAATAGAAAATACCATTACTTTATGCTGAGGAATGTAGTGCAGATTCTTCAGGGAGGATGGGGAAAGGAGAATGCTAAGGCACCCACCCAGTCCCTGTTTGCAGTTTACTTGATGGCGATCAGAGAAGTGGGCTAGTGGTGGGGAAGCCGTTCCCTGCTGACGTTCCTTCTTCCTGGTTCACAGGGGCTGGGAACCGATGAGGACTCCCTCATTGAGATCATCTGCTCCAGGACCAACCAGGAGCTGCAGGAAATTAACAGAGTCTACAAGGAAAGTGAGTACCCCTATTTCTGTGATCCTTTCTCTCAGCCAATTCTGTGACTCCATTGTGGTTGCATGATTTTGTGTTCAGGAGAGGATGCCCGGATTGTAGGTATGCAGAAGTGCCTGCCACCTCGACCATTCAGGCGCGGTTGGCCATGGTCAAGGTCTCTCTCTGTCTCCTCCTTCTGGCCTGTGTTTTGAGTATCACATTCCATTAGAACTTCTGCAAAAGGCTAGACAGGAGGCCAAGAGAGAAAACAAAATTTATTTTTAAAAAATCTGATGAGGAGAAGTAGAAAGTATTATACCGGGATTCCATTTATTGGGTGCTGTTCAGTCTCTCCGAAAGAGATTCCCAGTTCTGGACTGTGGACGATTGAAGAGTGAATGCCAGAGACCCCTGTGGGCCTTGTACACTAAGCAGTATAGGAGGCTGTGGGTAGGAAAAATAATGCAACTTACATTGCTACTGCATTTTTCCTTTTTTAAAAATTGATACACATCATAGTTGTACATATTTTGGGGATATGTATATTTTGGTGCATGCATACAATGTGTAATGATCGAGTTCGGGTAATGGGGATATCCATCACCTCACCCATTTATCTTTTCTTTGTTTTGGGAACAGTATAATTCATCTGTAGCTACTGCATTTCAATATAGATGCTATTTTGAATACTGAAATACAAATTCATTTAAAAGTATTATTTAATTCTTACTAGTTTTTGCCATTGTGCATTTTCTCAATCAATGGATAATAAAGCACATTTGTGTGTGTGTGTGTGTGTGTGTGTGTGTGTGTGTAGCCCTCCAAATTTTTTGATGTTCAAAATGAATATTTATAGTCAAGAAGGTTGGGAAGTAGTTATTTTAACTACAAAAGAGGTCACTGATCAAAGGTGAACCTGAAGATCCCTGATTGGATCTAACCCTGTCTGTCTCTTGTCACTGATGATCACTCTGGCTCTGATATGGGGGTAAAAACCATTCTGGAGAATCTGCCCTCAGTGTGGGGTTAAGGAGCATGGACATGTCCAGCTGACACAGCTGTTCTGCTTTTCAGAGTCTTGGTGGGGAAGGGCTAATTGGGGTGGTGGGTGGCTGGCTGCATGGGCAGGAAGCATAAAACTGGATGTGTTATTTTCCAAGTGTACAAGACCGATCTGGAGAAGGACATTATTTCCGACACATCTGGAGACTTCCGCAAGCTGATGGTTGCCCTTGCCAAGGTTGGTTTCCTGGTTTATTTCTTTACCCTTGCTTCCTCCCAAGCAAGTCACGTATATCTGCAGTCCCCAACCCCTGGGCCATGGACCAGTACCAGTCTGTGGCCTGTTCGGAACTGGGCTGCACAGCAGGGGGTGAGGGGTGGGCAAGTGAAGCTTCATCTGTGTTTACAGCCGCTCCCCATCGCTGGCATCACCGCCTGAGCTCCACCTCCTGTCAGATCAGCGGTGGCATTAGATTCTCAGAGGAGTGCAAACTCTACTGTAAACTACACATGCAAGGGATCTAGGTTGCACACTCCTTATGAGAATCTAATTCCTGATGATCTGAGGTGGAGCTGATGCACTGGGGGAGTGGCAGCAAATACTGATTATCATGAGCAGAGAGATTTGACTGCACAGAGACCATAGTAAATGAATTGCTTGCAGACTTGTATCAAAACCCTATCAGCGAGTGGCAAGTGCCAATGTAATAATAACAGAAATAAAGTGTACAATAAGTGTGATGTGCTTGAATCATCCCGAAACCATTCCCCTCCTCCCCCGTCCATGGAAAAATTATCTTCCATGAAACCAGTCCCTGGCGCCAAAAAGGTTGGGGACCGCTGACATACCTCATTTTATACTTGGGAGTGAATTAACTAAATCCTCTGCTTGCATCAGAAATTCAGCTGCATTTTTGACAGAGGGTTTGCACTGCCACCGCAGAGTTGTCAGTTTTGTATAATAGGATTTCTTATCCTGCAAAACCGCATGGACAAGTGGACTTTGGGGGCCAGAGGAGGACTAGGCGGCTCTCAAGTCCTGGCCTGGATTCATGTGCCAGCCCTGACCGCATGACTTAGGGAAGGTTGCTTTGCCTCTGTGGGTGGCTGCACAGGACCCAGTGGGAAGTGACCCTCTCGTTCACTTCTCCTGCTCTCAACTTGCCCATGGAGCCCTTTTTCTGCAGGGGGGCGGGTCTTTGCAGAGCCAGTTGCTAATGTTAGCACAGGAACATGGAGGAAAGGCATCTCCCCTGTGAGTCCAAGTTCTGGCCGGTGTGCAACGTAATGCCTACTTGCCAGGGGAGGGAAGAGCAATTATTTTCTCAGAGGACCGTGGTGACGCGTGACGGACAGTGTGCAGCGTCCCGTGCACTCACACTGCCACCACTGCCGCAGCTCCCTCGCTCTGCCCTCTTGCTCTCCCACCTGCCCCGGGTGGTAGCACCATGGACCTTTCAGAAATACACTTTCACTATTTTACTCCCCTGTTCAAAACCCATTTCTGCTACATCAAGTCCAGACTCTCAAATGCCTTTAAGGTTCTCTGAGCCCTGGCCCTCCCTCCCTTCATCTTCTTTGCTAGGATTCTCCTGCTCAGCTCTGCCTTGGCGGGGCAGCACCTCACGAACCCGTGCTCTGCCTGTGCTGTCCGGCTTGTGCAGGACGGCGCGCTTGCCCTCCTCTCCACTGGCCACGGCTGACTCACTGGTCAAGGTTCAGCTCAGGCCCTGCCCTGGTGTCCACACACTCCGCCGACTCCACTCTCTGAGTTCTCCCTTCATTTGCACTTCACGTCTTAGTGCTGCAGATTATCATGGTGTTTTTCCATTTGTTCTATGCTTATTTCTCCATCTGGCTTGTAGCCTCTCTGAGGAAAGGAACTAAGTCTCATTAGCTTTCTGGGGGGACAGGAAGGAAATTCTTCAAGGTGCTTAGCCCAGGACTGGGTACAGAGGGGTCGATGATGGCAAGGGACAGCACCCCCCGCCCTGCCTCAACTATTTTACCATTTCCTGGTCTTATCTAGACCTCAAAGTGAAGAAAAATTTTAAATGGCTGTTTGTTCAGGAAATTAAGTAATGGCTTACATAAGTTGGAGAGAAAATGTTTTCCATTTAAAATATGCAAAGAAATAGATTTGATGTCCTTAATTTTTTTTCTGCAGGGTAGAAGAGCAGAGGATGGCTCAGTCATTGATTATGAACTGATTGACCAAGATGCCCGGGTAAGTGCTGAGCTTTTTGCTTTGGGCTTCTGTTTTCTGGTAAGTCTCTGGAGAGTCTGTGCAGTAATCTATTCCTGTGTAACAGATCACCCCAAACTATGGCTTAAAACAACAGACATTTATTATCTCTCACTTTCTGTGGGTCAGGAATTGAGGAGTGGCTTAGCTGGACGGTTCTGGCTCAGAGGCTCTTGTGAGGTTGCTGACAAAATGTTGGCCAGGGCTGCAGGCACCTGAGGGCTTGAGGGGGTCAGGGGATCTACTGCCAGGTGGCACAGCCACCCACACAACTGTTGGCAGGACACCTTGGAATCGCTCCATGGAGGCTTCTCTGCGGGGTTGCTCGAGTGTCCTCACAACATGGCGGCTGGCTTTCCCTAGAGCTAGTGATCCAACAGAGAGAGCAAGGAGGAAACCGCAGTGCCTCTTATGACCTAATCCCAGGAGTCACACATTGTCACTTCTGTCATAGTCTTTTCATTAGAAGTGAGTCACCGAGTCTAGCTCATAATCAGTGGGAGAGGAATTGGGCTTCACCTTTGGACGGGAGGAATATCAAAGAATATGTGGCCGTATTTTAGGCCCGCCACAGTCTGACAGCAGTATTTATTAAAAGATATTCCCTTATCATGCGTGTGTTAAGTACAGGATCAATACCTGGCTTGTGTATGCTCATTCAGGCTTTGCTTGCATGGAAGTACCAGTCTGTGCAGGGTGTGAGTTGGCTGTGCACACTCGTGTGCATGCACTTCCACGGAGCAAGCACGTGGGGAGGCAGAGGAAGATGGTGACAGCACAGCGAGGGACAGGAAGGCTCAGTCTCCCCCCTGGTGGGGAGAGGGGAGGGCAGCAGAGGCCCTTCTTTTCCAACTGAATAGTGCGTTTGCTGGTTGTAGTTCCATAATCTCTGAGAACTGTTTGTTAGGCTCATTCAGACTGCTATGGACGATGTCCCTTACTCAGTTATCTCAGGGCATGTCATAACAGCTGCAGAGAAAAATTCATTTAAATTCATTTTTAGTTTTAAAATTCAACATATTCCACAAAGCACTTTTAGCAGGTGGTAGAGGAGGGTTTTAAATAAAATAATAGAAGTTGGGATTTGCAGCTCCCAGATGGTGGACGATCCCTGAACGGCTATCTGCTTTTGCATCACCCTTTCTTCCTCTGGCCCTTCCTGCCATTGTGACCATTACTTGTAGCCCCTAAATTTTCCAGAAACTGAAAGTGAGATTGGACCAGCTCCTTTTGTAGCTCGGTTGTTTCCTGAACATTTGATGTCTTTCATATGAACAGAAGCTCTTGGTCCTTCCGTTTGTGTTCGAGGAAGGAGATCGTATGGCACCGACCTCATGAACAATCTGCAGTCTCATATTCTATCTGTTTGTGCCTCAGGAAGACTGCTTGTGATCAAGACTTTTGACCTAAACAGCACATTTTTGCCCACGTCTGCAGTGCAGTCATCCTTTCTCATTTGGCGTTTTGAACGTGTACAGTGTTTTGGGTATTTTGCATGACATTTTTTATGCCCTTGCTCTGGATCGTGTAGTTAACTTCCCCTGGTTGGTTGTACTCGTAGGATCTCTATGACGCTGGAGTAAAGAGGAAAGGAACCGACGTTCCCAAGTGGATCAGCATCATGACCGAGCGGAGTGTATGCCACCTCCAGAAAGGTGGGCACTGTGCCGAGGGGGTCTTAGTGCCTAGGTGCTCTCAGGCGGCCAGGCGGGTGTCTGCGCTGGGGCTGGGGCTGCCAGAACAAGGTTCACTTCCATTTGGCACTCTCATGGGCCCACCCATTTCCCTCACCGAGTCCACTCCCCCTCCTCTCCCGTTCTGGATCCTTGGCTCCCCCAGGTAGTTTCCATGTTTGGTGCTTTAGCTTGCTGCCCCTTCTTGTCTGATGAGCATTTTATCTTGCCATATTTGTTGACTTTACTGGGTGCCACGTACCGTTTCTTGTGGCTTTCAGATGGAATGGGTTCCACTCAGGGAAGTTGGAGATGGTCAAAATGTTTGGCCTGGGCAATGCCATTCAGGACACGTGCAGTGGTGCAGCTGTTCCAGGACAAACTGGTGTAATGTTGGCTCTAGTCACCGTGGCAACCCTCTAGGATGCTATGTTCATCCTCGGTGTTTTTTTTTTTTTTTTGAGACAGAGTCTCACTCTTTTGCCCGGGCTAGAGTGAGTGCCGTGGCATCAGCCTAGCTCACAGCAACCTCAAACTCCTGGGCTCAAGCGATCCTCCTGCCTCAGCCTCCTGAGTAGCTGGGACTACAGGCATGCGCCACCATGCCTGGCTAATTTTTTCTATATATTTTTAGTTGTCCAATTAATGTCTTTCTAATTTTAGTAGAGATGGGGTCTCGCTCTTGCTCAGGCTGGTTTCGAACTCCTGAGCTCAAACAATCCGCCCGCCTCGGCCTCCCAGAGAGCTAGAATTACAGGCGTGAGCCACCGCGCCCAGCCGTCCTCGGTGTTTTTTTAATCCTGGTGCATAACTGTGTGGGTGACCATTGACAGCTTTGACTGGTGGCTCTGATCTGATAACGATGTGTTGCTTTTCCTTAGTATTTGATAGGTACAAGAGCTACAGCCCTTATGACATGTTGGAGAGCATCAGGAAGGAGGTCAAAGGGGACCTGGAGAATGCTTTCCTGAACTTGGGTGAGTGACTGTGGCCCCCGCCCCTGGTGGACATCAGCTTTTGGTGGACAGTGCTGAGGCATCTTAGCTGTACACATTTAAGGATGTAATAGTGAAGAAGCGCCTAAACTGGTAGAACAGACTGTCGCCAGGGAGCACCAGGACGGCAGGAGAAGAGAGGACTGTGTTGGGGAAACCCACACGCACGTGGGTTTCTGCAGCCCTCAGCCACCAGCCCATAGCGGAGCTTAGTATTTCAGAGGGTTCCCGGATTTCCCTTAGCCTGTCCTGTCTTGCAGCCCATTTCTGTCATGTCAGGGTCATTTCTGGTTTGTGGCCTGGGATCAGCGTGTCCCATTCCACCAGTGGAGGAGAGACACGTGGCTGTAGCCCTGACTCTGCCTTCTCTCCGCAGTCCAGTGCATCCAGAACAAGCCTCTGTATTTTGCTGACCGGCTGTACGACTCCATGAAGGTAAGGGCGGCTGGCTGAGACGCCCACGTTTCCACACTAGGCTTTGGGGTTTAAGCTTTTCTTCTTTTGTGCCCCAAACCAAGTCTCCTTGACTAGTGGATGGAGAAGGGGATCCCTCTGTCTGCACGCAGGAACACAGTAGTCAGCTGTGGTTGTATTTGATGAGAAAACCAGAATCCATCTTCTCTCTCAGCTGCGTAAAGATGTGTTTGCGTGCGAGCAGAAAATAAAGTGCCGTGGGAGAGAGAAAATGCGAGATGGTCGTGGTGCCTCATCCCTGCTCTGGCTTTTCAGTGGTTTCCTCCTGTTTCCCCTAAAGCAAAGACAAGTGAGGAAGGGAGAGATCATTAAGCACCCACTATGCAATAGACACATGCTACTGTTTTACCTTAAAAAGCAACCTTGCAAAGCAACCTCTGAGGCTTCTGTGATTATCTTTACAGATAAAGAGACTGGAGCTCAGGAAGCCTCAGCTTGCTTGAGGTTACATAGGCCAGATTTGAACCTGTCTGTCACACTCCAAGGCCAGCCCTGCAACTCTCCCTTAAAGGAACCATCTCTTCCCACAGACCCCTCCCATTTTCCACGCCTCAGATGTGCCTTGTGTTTTCTAGGCTATTGCCGTTTCTTCCAGATGCATCTCCGTTGTCTGTGCAGCCTCTCTCCCACCTCTCCTTGGGTTCTGTATTGGATATGATCCCTTGATGCCTCTGGTCTGAGTCTCTGGCAGAGAACTCAGTCATCCTTACTGCTCGTAACACTCAGAAAAAAAAAGCGCATTGGATAAAAGCGCATTGGCGTGTCCTCTCTAAGCCCGGAGTGTCAGGAACCTTTTGTTACATATGTAAACTCACTGACCTCTCGAACCGAGCCTCGCAGTAGTAGGCATTTAGGACACGTGTATTGAATATACAGAGTGGGAATTTGTGCTGACTAAATCCTGGTGTGTTTGGAATTCCAAGATGCTCATTTTTCTTAAGGAAATAATTTCACTGTTGTGTTTGCAGCATCAAGAATTCAGATCAGTTCCATATGCAAAAAAATCTTACTATAGGCTGAGTAGCCCTTATCTGAAATGCTTGGGACCAGAAGTATTTCAGCTTTTGGATTTTTTTGGATTTTGGAATATTTGCGTATACATAATGAGATATTTTGGGGATGAGACCCAAGTATAAACACTAAATTCATTTATGTTTCATATACACCTTAGACACATAGCCTAAAGGTACTTTGATACAATATTTTAAATAATTTTGTTAATGAAACAAAGTGTTAAGTACTACGTGTGGAATTTTCCACTTGTAGTGGCATGTTGGTGCTCAAAAAGCTCTGGATTTTGCAGCATTTCGGATTTCAGATTTTCGAATTAGGGATGCTCAGCCTGTAGACTCTTTTTTAATGACAGCCTTCTCAGTGAATTTAACTTGGAGCATCCACTTGACTTTCAGGGTAAGGGGACTCGCGACAAGGTCCTGATTAGAATCATGGTCTCCCGCAGCGAAGTGGACATGTTGAAAATCAGGTCTGAGTTCAAGAGAAAGTACGGCAAGTCCCTGTACTCTTACATTCAGGTAAGGCCTGGCAGGTCGCCCTGCCGTCCAGAGCCCGGGGGACCCTGGGCAGGTGGCCCGGCAAAATAATGGCAGAATGGTGATTTTCTGTTCTGTCATTCTCTGGGGAAGAAATGCTGGTCGTCGAATATTGGGGATGTATTTTGAAAGCACCATTTACCGTTTGTCCTGGACTCCCATAGAATCAGGCAAATATTTTATATTTTCCACACCTGTTACTCTGCAGTGATATTAATATTAATAATTGGTGTTTATGATGATGATCCTGCAAGATTTGCTGACATCCTGAGGAGACCTGGAAGATATTTTACTCTATTTCTATGTGTTGAAAATTCTGTGATAGCCCTGACAACTTCAGTTCTCAGAACTCCCATCTCTCCAGTCGGTTTAGCCTCTGTCCATTTTGGAGTGATGGAACATTTGCATGGGAGGAGTGATGGTGTTCACAGTGGTACCACTGTGTGTGTTTCAGACAGGCTTTGCAATTCCCCTTGCAAAAAGATCCTGAAATTTCCAAGGGCATGTCCGTGGTTGCCAGGGATGAGTTTAGAGGTGGATTTGGTATCCGCAGGTTTATGAGGGCACATGTTTAAAGTTGGGGGACCAGTTGGACTCTTAGCAATTGTCTCCTCACCTCACCATAAGAATCTGGGAAAAGCAGAGTAAGGCAGGAGGGCACCCCATCCCCTTGGAGCAGGGAGGGTGGGGAGGAAAGCGGAGGCGCTTGCAGGACCTCGCTGCAGTAAGAGCAGCTCTGGCCACTTACGCGTGCAAAGCCTCAGCGCTTTGCATTCTCTCCACCCTGCAGTCGTAAGGGGACTTGAAAGTCTTCCCCATCCACTGCCCCGACCACACTCCCGGAGGGTCGCTGGCGATGGTTTGGGTGTGGGCAGGCCCTGCAGAGTCCATCTTTGTTGTGGGAGAGGCTCTACTGTACACTGAGGCTGCTTCTGTGTTTTTGTGGGTTTGGTCTTTTCTCTGACACTGCATTTCTTTTTTCTCCTGGGCCATTTGTAGCAAGACACTAAGGGCGACTACCAGAAAGCGCTCCTGTACCTGTGTGGTGGCGATGACTGAAGCCCGACCCAGCACGAGCATCCGGAAACGGTGCTCGCTACGCTTCCAGCTAACAGGTCTAGAAAACCAGCTTGCGACTAACAGCCCCCGTGGCCGTCCCCGTGAGGAGGATGTTAGCATTGCCCCCTGCCTTATCTTAGTAGCCTGAGCATTGCCTGGCCTTCTTGTCTAGCCTCTCCTTTTAGCCAAAGAAGTGAACATTCCAAGGAGTTGGAAGTGACGTCTATGATGTGAAACACTTTGCCTCTTGTGTACTGTGTCATAAACAGATGAATAAACTGAATTTTTACTTTGAAAATAAGTAAGTTGTTGGCCTTGCTTTCAGTTTAATTGTTTAAAAATTAAATGTGCAAAGGGTTATATTGTTCAGCTGGTAATGTTGTGCCTAGAGGAAGAAAGCTCTAGAATTGAGCTGTCCAACATGGTAGCTGTTATCGAGATGTGGCAATTTTAATTTAAATTAATTTCACTTGAATAAAATTAAAAATTCAGTTCCTCATCATCACCATCCTCATTTCAAATGCTCAGTATCTGCATGTGGTTAGCAGCTAGAGTGTCGGACATGCAGGTAGAGAACATTTCCATTACCACAGAATGTTCTGTGAGCAGCGCTACGTGCCCAGGGGATGAGAGATGCCATGGGGGAGAAAAAAATCCTAGAAAGACCTCTCATCTGTTCATCTTTCTACAGGTAAATTAGGTGAGACAAGCATCAGTGGTGGCCACAGACTGGGGAGAGGGGTGGGACGGGGTAGAGGATTCAGTTCAGCAGACAGTGCAACTATAAGTTACTAGATTTACAGAAATGAATAACATCCTGCCCCAACCCCAAGCACTCACCTTTCAGCGAGTCAAGCTACAGTATTCCTGTAAAGGAAATCTAACAGAAGTGGATCGAGGGCACAGAGAAGAAAGTGGTTTCTTTCGACTGGGTGGATTGAGAAAGATGACAAAGAGAAGGAAACCCGTGAGCTGCACCCTAAAGTCTAAGCCGGGGCAAAGCTCTCCGTGCAGATTCTCAAGGTTCTGAGAGTGGGTGACAGCGCGTTCACACAGCTGGTACACAGGTCACAAAGTACGCAGACTGTACAGTGAGAATCAGGTCTCATCCACCCTTACCCGAACCAGCCAGTGGCCTTCCCCACGGTCACCTGGTTTCCGATACATCTTTCCACGGACAGACTCTGCATAATAAACGTGCATTTGTATTTATGTATCTCTGTGAATGAATGTGAAGGTGCTGCTCACAGGCTGCTAGCCCAGCACGCTGTGGGGTCCTTTTTACACAAGCACTTTTCCTAAGCAGGGGTAGGGCTGGGGGTGAGGGGAAGTTGATGACTCTCCCAGACGCTTCTACTACACGTCCTCCTTGTCAGACACCTGGCTGATGCAGGACAATCTCAGTTGTCTGCAGGGCCCAGGTGGGTAAGGGAAATAAACCTGTGAAGTGGGCAGGCTGGAGGCGGGTGGGGAGTCTAGAGAAATGGGAGGCCTGCCCCACTTTAGGGACTCACATCCAGTGCAAACGACAGTAGCAACAGCATGGTAGCCACCAAACCAAATACATCTGTGCGCTGATAGGCTTGTTGTTTCGACCCTTTGGCAAACTTTGGATGGAAATTCAGATGGAGCGTGAGTCTCGGCACCAGTGGCCCATATAGTACCTATAAGTCCTCTGAGATATTTTTTAAAAAGCAGGTTATGCTAAAATAGGGGATTTTTATCCAACGTGTCCTGCTATGCATATTAGAATTGATGCCCTAAATCCCAAAATAAACTTTTTTGTGTGCTTGGGGCAGAGTTCCAGGAACTGCATAAGAAACAGGACCTTTCAGTTTAACCCTAAATTATCACACTGAACTCAGAATTGATAGGGCTGGGCAGAGGCTGTCGGGAGCAATGTTGCAGATCGGGAAAAATTTAGAATTTATTTCCTCACCCACGGAGTACGTTTCAGGCTGCAAAGGGAACAGCGTTAGAAGAAGGCAAGGCCATGCCGTGAGCATGGAAGCCTCTCCTGCCACGCCCAGGACAGCCTGGCCGCGGTCTGGCCGATGTAGACCCTCTGGCAGGTGTGAGGGAAAATCCAAAAGGCAAACTGGCACAGGAGAGGATCACGGAGAACGGTTCCAAACACCACCTGCTGTCTCTCCAGTAGTGGTCATCTAGTGTTTCCCAAAGCTGACAGCAAGGGCACTTGGAATTCGTTCTCATTTTCTTCTGGATTTCGGCCTGTCCTCAGTCAAGCTGTCCAAACCATTTCTTGAAGTAAAGAGAACCATCTGCAGATTTGAATATTCTCCCCAACAATTTTACTTTGCAGACAGAAGGAAAAGGGCACCAGGCAGGCTTTAACATTTTGTGAGTTGATAACAAGAACTTTGACTTTAGTCTTGGAGGAATTAATAGGCAATGGACACGATGTAGCCATGAAAACTTAATGATACACTATGATCAAGAATATGCTTCCCACTCTCCCCACTGACTTGGGGGGCTGTCACATTGCACAGCTCCAGAGAACAGTCTTCACTTTGTAGTCTATGTGAATGGTATCTCCCCTAGAGTTGTGCAGTGCACAACCTGAGCAGCCACACGTGATGGCCCTATATTGTAATCCTAGGCATGTGTGACGTGGCCTATTAGGCCTTTTGCTACAGAGTTGGCATCCAGATTAAAAAGTTGGAAGACAAATCTTACTTGGAAACAAGTGAGTGAACCCCTGAAGGTCTTGACTTTTCCATGGACTCGTGATGTTTGGACCAGTTTTACCAGGCTATGCACAAATGGCTCTGTATATGAATCTTCCCCAGTATGTGAAGTTCCCATGGTGTAAATTATTAGTAAAGATAGCTAAAGCAGGGAAAATCAGGCTCACGAAATGGCTACATTTAGCAAGAAAAATGATTTGAGGACAGGAATCTTTTAAATCAATTTTTAGTCTTTAAATGACTTCAATCTCCAGACCTCTCCCTATGTTTTGACAAACGGCTTTGGCTTCTTACCCACATCAGTTTATTTGACCTCCTTTCCCCATCAACTACCAAAATGAAAACTCTGCCGCGAGAGAGAGATGGAGAGAGAGGGAGCAATTTTAAACATCCTTAGCAATGAGGCAGAACATGCTAAAGCCATCAAGTTCTAGTTGTTCATTCTATTTATTGAAAAAAGCTTGTAGCCTGATTTCTTTTATGCGAGTACATTTGAGCAAGCAAAGTTTATAGAGATGACTTATCTCATTACATTAGAAGAGTGATTTGCTATCTCAGCATCTATAAGCAATTTTAACAGACATTTCTGGATGAAGAAAAGCTTTTGTAAATATATGCGAAAGACACAATTTCATCAAG
This sequence comes from Propithecus coquereli, assembly GCF_000956105.1. Classification (NCBI taxonomy): domain Eukaryota; kingdom Metazoa; phylum Chordata; class Mammalia; order Primates; family Indriidae; genus Propithecus; species Propithecus coquereli. Next base: position 8,899,642 of record NW_012151618.1, on the reverse strand, counting down.
CATTAAATTGGAGGTGCCCTGGAAAAATATTACATTTGTGCATTCAATTAGCTTGATTGTGGCTGAATTTTGTCCACTGAAGGCAGCATTTCTGCAGAAAAACAGAAGCATTCCTTATGTCAGCAGGTTTCCTGAAACAGAAAAGCACACTTACCCCTTTTGAGCGTCGTCTTTTGCATTTTGTGCTGTTCCCAGCTATGCGTCCCTAATCAGGTCGCTCGGTCTTGCTCTCCACAGTAGAGCGTAAGAGGAGAGTGAACCAGAAGTCACTTTTTATTGAGGGGCCTGCATAGAAATCTAAACCCAACAATCCCAACTTTAAATGGCCTGCATCTAGTGTAAAAGCTAGGCGAGCTATGGGCAAAATTGGGAAGGGGTCAAAGATGGACTTAAGCCCTCCGAACTTCCCTCCTGGTCCCTGCAGAGCCCGTCTCTCCTCTCAGGGTCTGTGGGATGCTGTTTACACCTTGATATGGCTGTCAGTCCATTCCCTCTGCCTGAAGTGAGTTTACAGGATTGACCTATAGTCTATCCTGGAATGGAAGCTTTGTCCTCCTATTACAGGAAGAAGGGTTAATGAGGAAATGGAAAATGGTTGGGAACAAGAGGACTTTCTGAGATCCCTAAAATCACAGTGAAAGAAGTGAGTGAAATATTTAGGACAATCACAGCTCCCCTTCAATGGATCCTCCACCCACTTGCTGATCTGAAGCCGAACCACCTGCTTCCTACTAATAAGAAACAACCCAGAAAACGCATTTTGTGTCAATGGAACCTGGCTGTGGGGGTGGCTGATATTTTTAAATAGTAGGTGAGGACAAAGGGAAACTTTCTCAGCTATAATCTATTATAGCCCAGGGCCATTACACTTTCAAGTAAATGTCTAAGATTAATTAACTAATCTAAGAAAGGCCTGGCATGGTGGCTCACACCTGTATTCCCAGCACTTTGGGAGGCTGAGGCAGGAGGATTGCTGGAGGCCAGGAGTTCGAGATCAGTGTGGGCAACATAGCAAGAACCCTTTTCTAAAAAAAAAAAAAAAAAAAATCTTTTAAGAAATAGCGAGGAGTTTGGATCAGGAAGAGAGAAATGTCTGAAACAAGTTTTAGGTTACCACCTCAGTGCGGCTGCCAAATTTCAAATTTTACCATGGATTCTTGAACTTTGGAGAACCATCTTGGTCTTAAGGAATTACCTTTGTCCTAATAGATATTAACTGACAAATGATTAGGAAGATCTTTTTTCCCTTTTTTTTTTCAGACAGGCTGGGGTGCAATGGCATAATCATAGCTCACTGCAGCCTTGAACTCTTGGGCTCAAGCGATCCTCCCGCCTCAACCTTCCTAGTAGCTGGGACTACAGACATGTGCCACCACACCCAGCTACTTCTTTGTAGAGAAGAGGGTCTCACCATGTTGCTCAGTCTGGTCTTTAACTCATGGCCTCCAGCGATCCTCCTGCCTCAGCCTCCCAAAGTGCTGGGATTACAGGCGTGGGCCACTGTAGATGGCCTAGGACGATTTTTAAAGACTAGAGTTAGGCAGGTAATATTGGGCCTCAGTTATTCACTTACTCATGCATCAATTTATTCATTTATTCAATAGACATACCTACTCGGTGCTGGTCCCTAAACTATGCACAGGGGATATGATGATAAGGGAGAATGAGAAAAAAGCAACACTGACCACACAGAGTAAGGGTTGTAATCGAGGAAACCAAAGGTGCTTGGGGGGCCAGAGTAGCTGATCCTCATTTAAGATGAAACACCTGGACAGTTTCTGGGGGAGGAAATCCCTAAAGTAGGATTTTTTTGAGGGGGGGAGTATTTTTTTCTTACAAGGAATCATTGCAGAAAGTTGGAAAATATAGAAAAGTATAAGAAAAAACCTGAAATCACCTGGAATATCAACTGGAATGCATCAGTGTTAACATATTCGTCAGGATGACCTGCTTGAGAATTAGCTCTTGTTTCCTTGACAGTGGCAAGCGCATCTAGGAAAAACAAGAGGCAGTTTTTTCTCCCCCTTCTCAAGAGGGTGGGCTGGGCCGTGTGCAGTGAAAGTCAGGCCTCCCTTGCCCCGTCGGAGAGTTAAGGCGGCTGTTGAGTTTTCAATGTCTAGTTCCAGGGATGTAGGCCTGGATTGTCTCAAAGGGGGTTGGCCCTGGGGCTCAGGGGAGAAGCAAGCCGCCCACCCCTGGGACAGCTGGATCTCCAGAGACTGAGAGGGGAGTCGCCCAGCCCCCGCACAGTGCCTGGTGTGCCCTGACCTCTGATAGGGAAGCCAGGGGTTTCCAGGGGGTCAGCAACTGACCACAGCAGTGTCGGGTACCTCTGAAAAATCTTAGTGACTGGCATGGGAAGGGGGAGTGAGGCCCTGCCCAGTGTTAAAACCCATCTTCCAATCTCAGTCGGATTCAACCCACTCCTTCCCAGTCACTGGAACAGCCGGCACCCCACGGTGGAGAGCTGGAAGGGAGACTTTTTATGGGTGCCCTCTGACTTTGTTTTCTTTCTGACATTTTATGATCTATAACATCTATCCCGGATAAATCACAGTAAGTATTACAGACACCTGAGGGCCCCATAATTTAGACCTCACTTTGTGCTGTTGAAGAGCCTACGTTAATGAAATTTTATGTATCAGCAGGGAAAACAGGTTCCCGTTAGAGTCATAAAACAAGGAAAGGAAAATGAAGTTTGCACTCTGGATGTTGTATCCCAAGTTGCTGGGAAACAAAGAAAGCAGAAAAGATGATTCCAGAGCACAGATGAAACAATGGAAGAGGCAGAATCAAAACTTTTCAGCTTTTCAGTGGGATAACTGCAAGTTCTGTTTCAAAATGAGGTTTCCATGTAGTTAATATCTGGCGTCCAATAGTCCCAGATGCAGAGTAAGGTGAGGTATGTCAGCCTTGTTCCTGGCCTCTGTATTGTTTGTTTCTCCCCTTGGCGGAGACCTCCAGATCCCGACATAGAAATTCAGGCCTGGCCACCCCTGGTTTCACACTTATCCTGGGATGAACAGGGAGCGTTTAACCCACGTTGCCTCCTGCTGCCCTCAGGACTCTTACCATGGAAGGGGTGAACCATGCCTGGGGCCAGCATTTTGTTCCTGCTCTGATAACCCTCGCCCCATGGGGGCTGAGATGGCTGTAACTTGTCTTCTGCTCTGGAACAGACCCCCCCCCAGCTACTCCCAAGCCCTGTCCTTGCATCCCTGTCCCTCCCCGGGCCCTGGAACTCCCCCTATATCCCCCTGTCCTACTCTGCTCAGCTGCTTCCTGGGTGATAGTCCATGTAATAGGGGCAGTAATTCTTAAAGGGTGGGCTTGCCCAGCACCTGGAATATTCCACCACTTGACCTGAGGACCTCTGCTGTCTCCATCGTCACTTGTAACTATCTGACCCAACTTAGGGCGTTTGCTATGTCTCCCTGCTTGCCTGACTTTACTATAAATAACCAGCCTGGCACTGACGAATTCAGACGATGACCTAAGTTGTTTGTTCGGCACAAAGAATGTGCTACACAAGTTCAGAGACCATATGACAACCTTTTCCTCTCCTCCCCCATCTGTCTGCCTCTCTGCCTGGAACTCCACCATGACATTAGTCTTTGCGTTAGAACTTGCCTCTGTGCACAAATATGAATGGGGAGGGGTGATACATCGATTCTTTAGCATACTTGGTTTTATATCTGTCTATTGTTTCTCCAACAGAGAATATGGCTCTTAAAGAACGGGGCATGGGATGGGGACTGCTGAATAGGGTATGAAGAAAACAAAGTGTGCAGCACCACTGGAAACTAAATATGAGTAAACACTTAACTGGAAAAGCCGGGTAAATGGGTCATTCACGTACTTTCCATATATTTTACAATGGAATTCTGGCTTAGATATTAAAGGTTTTTGGGGGCTTCCTCAGTGGTGAGTTAAATAAATCAGTCATTTCCCACCCCTACCTAACAAAGTAGGCAAGGTCGAAGGTGCTCAGTGGTTACCCTGCTGGGTAGCAGGTGTCTGGGTCCAGCTCTGAGGCTGTAAGTCCCTGGTGAGAGGCCATGGGACAGTCAGGAAGATCGTCTCTGGGTTCCCATAATGCCCCCCACCCCCCGCCAATGAAGGCCTGTTTCCCTTGGACCCCACTGGGAGCCTGGGCGTCCTCTTAGGCTCAATCCTCTCCCTGGAGTCTCCCCATTTACTGTGCCCAATGGGTCTGCTGCCCTGGGAATAGCAGTATCTACCTAACAAGGTTGTTGAGGATTAGATGAGATGATACATGTCATGTCCCTGGCATAGTTCTTGGTATAAAGAAAGCACTTACTAAATCAAATAAATACATTTAATATAGTAGCAGACAGATGATACACGAGGGCTGTCCGGAAAGTATCCAGCCATGTAACTGTTCTCGTCAGTCTAGCAATGGCTGGATACTTTCCGGACAGCCCTCGTATAAATTAGTAACCTTGTACAATATTATTCTGGAGTTGGTCTTCATGGGTCTGGAGAAGACTCTTCCTGCTACGTGGCGTCTGTCCTAGGAAGTGCCCAAGAGGACACTGAAAAGTGTTTCAGGGTTCCCTTTGGCTTGTCCTCCTTGTATGGCCTGTTTCATCTGGGGATTTGGCCTCTGTGCTTCTCTTGGCCCTTCCATCAAGGAGTCTTGGATGTGCCTCCTGCCTCCTCCCACCCCGTCTGTTGATGCATCACGAGACCTTACTCCGCCAGTCATCGGGGGAACGCGCAGAGTGTTTGGATCTTAGGCGGTAGGTAGGGGATGTCCTTGAGTTTCCTACACAGCAACATCATTTATCTTCTTGGCAGGGAGGCAGGTTTTTTTTTTTTTTTTAAATATTTCCATCAACTTTGGACCATATCAAGTTGATAAAAATATGTAGATTGATGATGGGCAGAAAATAATGCTCCGTGATGGCTAATCCCTCCTGTTCCTGAAAATCATTGAATTTGGTACCTAACACAGACCAGTCCCCTGCTGGAGAGGATTTCAGGGTTCATTTCCCGGAACCATGTGACTAGGACTGTAATTACATGACAGTAAAACCTGTAGGAAACATCGAGCCGACCAGATTCAGGGGAGTTTTGTCTCCACAAGATCAGAAAACACTGGCAGGCGGGAATCCTGGGCGCTGTGGTTTCCATTCGGGGTGGACATGGTCCACCTGCCTGCTACGTCTCCCTTGCAGGCCGTTCTTCTCACGCTTGCTCCCACGGCTGAGTCCCTGCAAGTCGCTTCTGGGAACATCACGGAATAACGATCCGTTTTACATTTATTATTAATATATAAACCAGGAGCAGTTTTACTAATGGGAAATTTTAATCATACATGTACAGGCTTCATGCCTGAAAACGTTATGCATAAAATATTTTTAGCAAACGACATGTACGGTGAAGTGTTTTTCTCCCTCCTCCTTGCCCCTCTCTTCACCTCCCTCCCTGCAGTCCTGCCCCGATGAGGCCGGCTGGTAGACGGGGACCTTTTACAATGAGACTCCAAGTGGGTGGGCACAGGTACCCCGTTAGTGCGATGACATATGAGAAGGGGGCTTGTTGGCAGGAGTTCACCCTCTCTGGGTGTAGGGTGTGACTGTCTTTGAGTCCCCTCCATTTTCTCAGCACCTGATCTGGGAGCAGATGGAACAGAGAATGCCGGCTCCATGGACGTCGGAGGAGAGGTGTGGACGGGATTTGGGGAAGGAGAGAAGGGAGGAGAGAGGCACCTTCTCCAGGGCTGGCCTCAGGGCACACACGGAGCCGGGTTGGAAGCCCCCAGTGTATGAGGTGAGCCCAGGGGTCAGATTGAGCAGACTAAGAAGAAACCCCAAATCTCTCCCACTGGAAGGGCTTTCTATTCATTGGAAGACTTTGCGTGGACCTGGAATATATAACCGTTTGAATATTTTGCTGGAGCCGCTGTTGAAGCTCGATCGGTTAAAAGTAAGAATTTATCATTCTCTCATCTGTGATAAAGGCCTGAGTGCAGGGATTTTGTGCATTCTGAGCTTTTCTATTTAAATCGATTTACTCTCCAGACGTTTGTTTTGTCCTCCAATCCACACTAACTAGCTAGTGCCAGCGACCGTGTTTTGAACTTACTCTGTGCCAAGCACTGTTACGTGCTCCACATAGATTATGGCCTTTGATTCTTACAGCTCACCTGGGGAGGAGGTGTTGTCAGCCCATCTGACTGGTGAGAGATTTGAGGCTCAGCGACTTTCCCAAAGTCACATGGCTATGTAAGAGGCGGGACCCAAAGCCCCTGCTCCTACACTTCTGTAAGTGGGGATGCAATTTTAATAAAAAGGGAAGAAAAATGTATCCATTAATTTTGTGTGTGCACAAATTGGAAAATGTCTATCAACATTTTTAGAACTAAATTTTTAGTTCTAGAATAGTTTCAGATTTACAAAAATATTGTGAAAATAGTACAGGGAGTACCTATGTTTCCCACATCCAGTTGCCCTATTATTAACATCATATGATATGTTCGTCACAATTAATAACACAAGACTGATACATTGTTATTAACTAACGTCCACAGTGTATTTCGATTTCCTCAGTTTTTCCCTTATGTCCTTTCCCTGTTCCAGGACCCCATCCAGAATATCAAACACTTAGTTGTCAGGGTTTCTCAGGCTCCTCCTGGCTGCGACAGTTTCTCAAGGTGACCTTGTTTGTAATGGCCTTGACATTTTGAGGATTACGGGTCAGGTATTTTGTAGAATTTTCAATTGGTATTTGTCAGACGCTAGATTGGGGTTACATGTATATACAGAGGGTCCCACTCTGTCGCCCAGACTGGAGTGCAGTGGCGCGATCCTGGCTCTCTGCAGCCTGGAACTCCTGGGTTCGAGTGATCCTCCTGCCTTAGCCTCCCAAGTAGCTCGGACTACAGGCACGAGCCACTGCGCCCAGCCTCATCTATGTCTTTTAGTGGCTTGATAGCTTGTTTCTTTTAATAGCTGGATAATATTCTATTGTATAGAGATACCACAGTTTGTTTATCCATTCACCTATTAAAGAACCTGTTGGTTTCTTCTATAATAGTTTTTTGGCAATTATAAAGAAAGCTGCTATAAACATTCCTATGTACATTTTTGTGGGGACATAAGTTCAGCTCATTTGGGTGAATACCTAGGAGCACAGTTGCTGGTCCTGTGATAAGGCTATGTTTAGTTTTGTAAGAAACTGCCAAACTGTCTTGCAAAGTGGAGGTACCATCTTACCTTGGCACCAGCAATGAATGGGAGTTCCTGTTGTGCTGCATCCTTGCTGGCAGTTGGCATTGTCAGTTTTGGGGGGACATAATGTGTAGTGATATCTTTTTATTGTTTTCCTTTGCAGTTTCCTAATGACAAACGATATTGAGCACATTTTCATATATTTATTTGCCATATATATCTTCTTTGGTGAGGTGTCCAGATCTTTTGCCTTTTTTATTCTGTTGTTTGTTTTTTAATTGTGGAGTTTTAAGAGTTCTTTCATACTTTGGACACAAGTTCTTTATCAGATATGTGTTCTGTAAATATTTTCTTCCAGCCTGTGACTTGTCTTTTCATTCTCTTAACAGTATATTTAATAGAGCAGAAGTTTTTAATTTTAATGATATCCAATTTACCAATTTCTTTTCTTATGGACTGTGGTACTGGTGTTGTATTTAAAAACTCATCACCAAACCCAAGGTCATGTAGATTTTCTGTTTTCTCTAAGAAGTTTCATAGTTTTGCATTTTACATTTAGGAAAATTCATCCTGGATTCATTTGTGCGTATGGTATGAGGTCTTCGTCTAGTTCCTCATTTTGCATACGCATCCAATTGTTTCATCACCATTTGTTGAAAAGCCAGCACTAATTTTTTATCAGCAAAATATTTCTGTCTTGTTTGTGGAACTAGAGTGCTATGGAAGCAAACTGAGAACGCCAGCCCCGGTCCGTGAGGGTTTCTAACAACCTCCGTGCATTGTTTTCTTTTCGCTAATCTTCCTGCCAAAGCAGATGTTGTCTGCTGCCTACTAAGAAAAACCACACAGCTGTTGTTATTTCAATGCCCAGGACAGGATCTGCTGTGGCAGGGAGGGCACAGAGACAGTCAAGTCCCTTCAGGAGGGGAATTTGTGGAGGAAGGGGCCGTGGTTGGAGAGCCTCCGCTTTAGCCTTAATGATAGAAAACTCCTTTTAAAATATCTATCTATCTATCATTTATTTATTTACTTAGACACGGTGTCTCACAATATTGGCCAAGCTGGTCTTGAATTCCCAGCCGCAAGTGATCCATGGCACCCAGCTCTGATAGAAAACACTTAATACATGAGAGAACCTAATGAACACACTTTTGAGGCTTTGAATTCACCTTTTAGGAAAAACACAGAACCTTCCAACACACACACACACACACACACACACACACACACACACACAGACTTTCTTCCAAGGCCTAGCATTCCCTACGAGCACCATCTCCACCTCTCACCAGAGCTGTGGGGCAGTCAGGCAGGAGTCCTCTGTTATCAGCACCTGGTCCTCAGGAAAAGAGGGGGGTAGATTTTTATAACTGTGATGCATGTTACATTAACCATGATAATATATGATATCATCTACATAGTTCACTATTCTATTTATTCTGAGACTGTCAAAAAAAAAATCACTTTTTAAAAAGATGAATTAAAAATAAAGAAGAGCGCCATCTTGTGGGGGCATCTACCACAACCAAGCAGATCTTGTCCCAGGTCCATCAACCTCCGAGACCCGTCCTGTGTATGTACACGCTTGTATGTAATATATCAGCTGAAGACTTAGCACAACTGATCAAGGGCCTTTCTTCAGTTTTTTTTTTTTTTTACCTACAGTGAATAATTTTATGGGCTTTTATTTCTATAAATGACTAACAGGTACTTCCTAATATCCTATAAAGTCAATCATTGAAGGGTACTAAAATTGGCATTTATAATTTTAAAAAAGCACATTGCCAATTCCTTTATATACTCTAATTCCGTTTTGTATAAAATTCTGTTTGACAAACCCATGGAGCATCAACACCCACGGAATGGGAATTCCAGAAATTGCCAGACAGGGCGCTTTATATTCGGTTTTATACCGAGTTTGGTTGTGGTTTTCAAATGCTGCTAGTCTTGTCTTAAATCATATAGGTGTCATTTATTTATCATTATGAGGCAAGAACCAGGGCAGACAAATCAGCAGCAGCACAGAAGTTGCAGGGGCCGTGCGGGGGCCGTTGAGCAGCCTGCGGGCTGCAGGTGGGTGTGGAGAATGGGGTGCGAACAAGCTCTTTAGCCAGATGGAGCCAAGGACAGAGGGCCATGCTAGCCGTAGCTGTGACAATCCCCTCTAATCCCAGGTTTGCTGCTTTTTATCCTGAGACCTTGGGCAGGTTCTCCTGGGTGTGAGGTTTAAAAAAAAAAATCTGCAAAATGACAAGTTTGAAGTCTGTAATCTCCAGAGTCCCGTCAAGACCTGCAATTCACTATGTCAAAGAGAAGCCCTCCTTTGTCAGTCTTTCTCAACCCAGGTTTCTGGTCAAACACAGGGATTTTCACAGAGATGCTCATATTTAGTGAAGCTTCTAAGAAGATTATTTTGAAGCCATAAAAATGGCTTCAAATTTTACATAGTTGACAAATTATGGAAATGCTTGACTAGAATGACTCCCCTCAATATGTTTTCCCACACTTTGAATTCCCACAGCCCTGTTGGAAGGGATACCAGAGAAAAGCCACACTTGCTTCCACTCAAGAAGCGATGCAGCTGGGACCTTGATCCACTAGGGATGGTGTGCTCAACGTCACAGCATTTTGAGGAATCTCAGGTGGTGATGGGTGACGTTAGCCACCAGCCTGCAGCTGCTGCACCAGCCTCGTGCTGTTGGCATCTGACGGTGGTGCTGATGCAAGGGAGAGAAACCATCTCTCCATGGCCTGCAGAAGGACCTTTGGGGCTGGGTGCCTCTTCATGAGGAAGACGTTCTCTGTTCCCAAATCACTAAGGAGCATTGCTTTGCATTTGTGTGTAATTTTTGTGCATTTGAAGAGTTCTCATACATTTGAGATCTCTCATATGTTCCTGCATGCTTGAATGAATGCGTTTTAAAGTGTTTTTGGAGAAGAACAGAGGATCCTAAATCCAACAAGATACTAGGAATTTCAACTGAATTGCAACTTGTCCTTGTCAAAATTGCGCTACTGTGGGTTTCTCAAATATACCCTTTAAATAAATAAATATACCCTTTAAATAAAATGTGAAACAGAAGTTGTCACAACAGAAGTTGTGACATTTGACCACAAGAGGGCGCTCCAACAAAACTCCTCACAGCTCAAAAATCTACATCTCCTTTCTCAAACATTTACATGTGGCAATTTCTGGCTGGTCTTACGACATAAAGCTTAACGCCTGTCACAAATATTGTTTCAAACTTTATGAAAAGAGGGTGATTTTTTTAAGAAGGTTAGGAGCCTCAGCAGCGAATCCTGAGCACAAGTTAAAATACTCTGATTAACTGGAGGTGCTTTATAATTCCTCAATCGGTTTCCAAAATGGGGACAAGGACTTTAAAAATCTTTTCTTACTTTCACAACAGAACAAAACAACACAAACTCAAAACACTTGAATAACATTTCCATTTCTGAATTAGAGCTTTTACAAATTATCTTCCTAGGAATTCCAAGTCTAGAAACGCAATAAAAACCCCATTCTCCAACCTAGACATGGCCATCAGAGAAAATGCTCTTATCTCTTCCAGGCTACAGATATTCGAAAAAGAAAGTGGGCAGGAAGCCATGTGATGGTCTCTGAAGTAAATTAAAGCCCAGACTGCATTTGACTAGTAGTCAGATAAAACTTGAGGGCATAATTGCCAACAATGAACACCCTTTACATTGAAACAATCTTTACTGATAATAAAATAATTAGAATAATTTATGTGCATCTGTGCTATTATTAACACGGCTTTGCTTAAAGGAGATTCAGCTGGTTATTCACGGATATTAAGAAGGTCTCCCCCCTCCCACCTTCTCGGATGACATGTTTATACCCAGGCAGCACTTCTAAATTTTTAATAGAGAGGAAGAGATTCCATTTAATTAGGTAGAGTGACTTGTTTATGTGCAGGTTATACATTTACGAGTTCTAATGAAGAACGGAAAATACCCATTGAGCAGCCTTTGAAGTTTCGCTTGTTTAAAGATAATTGTAAACCCAGCTCAATGAAACAGCATCTCAGTCAATCAAGTGATTTGAGGATAGAGTCTAGGGAGTTAAATCCAGGTTAAATAACTGCACAAATTGCATGTCCATCAACGTTCAAAGGATTTTTTTCCCTCCCAAATCAAAGCTCTTCCATCTTAACATTTGATTGGAATATCGAAACTCGGTTATGGAAAAGAATGTTAAGGATGTAACAAGATTTTTTTTTCTTTCTTAAAAGAAAAATCATTTATTTAAAAATCTTTCTGTTTTCTTCCAATTTTTTACTTAACATAAACATGTTACTATCTCAAAAGCATTTTTCCACGTTCATAAATCCTTACCGAAAATGAGAAATTAATTTTTTCTTAAACTGTGACCTAAGGTAAAAATTCCAAATATTTGCGCGCCTCGGATGTACTGCAAAAAGGCCACCTACGCTAATGAGGTTTCTTGAATTGGTGTACAGAAATGAATTACAAAGCTTAAGAAGTTGAAGAGATTTCTCGTGGTTTTTAAAGCAATATTAATGATTGTATGGAATGAGAAATCGAGCTTTGTGTTATTACTATAGGATTAGTTTTTAGTTCCTGAAAGCTGGTCTATTTATGGGTATATAGGATGGAATTAAAGTCTGAAAAGGTTAATTTAAAAAAAAAATGTTCTGTAGAAGGTCTATTTCCTATCGCCTTTTATAAGTTTCCCTTTGAATTGTAGTTGCAATCTGCATTTGGAGTGAGTCCAGGAAGCTTGAATAATAACGTAATCCCCGGTGGAGCTGCTCTTAGGAGAGGGGGTAGGATAAATGAAATGCTACATACAGATTCCTGACAATATATTCATCTTGATATTATCACAGCTGATGGATGGTAGCAAGGCTGCTTCCAGGACTTCCTTAAAGACGCCGTCTTTAGCATCAATTACAATTGATGCTACAGTTACAATTTCAGTGCGAAAAACAAAACCCCAGCACCCAGAAGAAATAAAGCCATCTCTAATTGAAAAGTAGTGACTTAAAAATATTTGTTGAATGAAAAATATTTGTTTTGCTGCAGGGAGAATGGAGAGTGGAGAATAAAAGACTACAGAGGAAAAGAAACCACTGCCGTTTGCTTAGCTCGCTGGCCACATTTCGGGCTCTTGAACGTTTCAGCAGTTGTTCATCCATTTTCTTTTCCTTCTGTGCGCTTGTCTCATTTATTTTCCTAAGAAAACTCTGCTCCTCTTGTCTGGAGCATTATGGAGCCGAAATCTTGGATGATGTGGTTTTAAGATCAAACGAGACCTAATAAGGTGGGATTTGTTTTTTTTATTGATCTTCTTATTGCTTGGGTCCCACTGACAAGCTTCGAAGTGATGGGAGGAATTAGGGTAGCAGCTCTTCAGACAAACACATCCTGGCTGGGGCTTCTCCTGGAACCGGGAGAGCAAGAGATTGCAAACTGCTCAAAACGAAGGGCTCACGGGCTTGCAGCGTGGAAGTGGGTTCTGGGGAGTGCCCAGCAGAATAAACATTAGGTGCAGAAGATGCTAGCTGATTTATTTTTATTTATTTTATTTTAGGTTCCGGCAGGTTGGCCAGTGTCTTTGATCAGAGTTGATTGGCTTGCCTGGTCCTGGCCTCATTTAAGAAACGAAGCCTCCTAACTTTGTGGGGAACCCTGGAGAGAAGGGCAGGGCATCATCCTTAGAAGAGAAAACCGAAGGAGTATGATACTTTTTAAAAAAGTTCGCTTAGGAGTCAAAAGATACTGGGTTGTATAAAGAAAGCTAAAGTGGGAAAAGGAGTTCTGTGAACAAATTAAACTCTCTGCCAGTAAAAGGAGGAGGAGAAGCATGTCATTTGCAGGTGGCGGAAGAGTGCATTGTTACTAGAAATAAGTCATTCTGGGCAGCCCCGTCTTTCAAAAATAGAGAATTGAATTAAACAACCATTCATGGTCTTATTTGATAACTTGATTGAACTAGGGAGCATTATAATTAGTCTTCTATTAGGGCAGATAAAACATGTTTCGTGTTCTTACAGAACTAGAATGGCAACATTTTCATACCACCGGTAAACAAGAAAGTATGTCTATAGCGTCTACGTTATCTTAGACACCCACTTTAGTCAGCTAAGGCACTAGGGATGATGCTCTGCTCCTGCCCACCTTTCGGTGTTGCAGAAAAGCAAGAGGGAGAACTGAACAGAAGGGAGTGACCATTACAAGTGAAATATGGTCTAGGACATTGAAACTCCCCGTGCCGAGAGCTGACTTCTGGAGGCTCTTTGGCAAGGTATTCACAGACGCAGTATTTCTGTCAATCTCCTCCCTAATTCTACTCTTTGTTCCTTTAATGGGTAAATTAGCCTGAGGCTCTTGTTAAATCAGTTCCTTTTGGGAAGAGAAAATGCACATCGTCATAACCAGGCACTACGAGGCCAAATGTCAGTTGGAGCACAGTGTCCCCTTTCGGGAGTGTTTATTCCTTGGGATGTGGTTCTCACCTCCTGCTTGCATGTCAGCTCCTTGGTTGTTTCCTCCTAGTGCACCCGAGTGCAGTCCTGGGGGACGAAGGGAAGAAGGTATTCACAATTGTCCCGATGAAAAGGAATTTAGGATGTACTTTGTTACCTTTGGACAAGGGAAGGCTTCTTTTGTTGCTGGAGATGGGAAGGAACTTAAAGACCAGCTACTCCAAGCTTTCCATTTCACAGATGGGTAAACAGAGGCCCTTTGCAGTTGAGTGAATCCCTCAAGATAATGCAACAAGTTAGCAGCAGAATAATTTCACTACCGCAGGGTACCTCTGAGGAGGAAGCTGCGGGGTTGGGGAGAGGAAATTTGGGCATCTTTTGTGGGTTGAGAGGAACGTGAGATAAGAGAATTGCAGTTCTTTCTCCGCAAAGCTTAGTTCTTAGACCAGCAACATTGGCGTCCCCTGGAGCTTGTTAGTACTGCAGCATCTCAGTCTCTCCCCCTGGCCTAAGAAGTCTCGATCTGCATTTTAACAAGTTCCTCAGGTGCTTTTTTTTTTTTTTCAATTTCAGGGTATTCCTCAGGTGATTTCTATGCGTGGTAGCATTTGAGAGGCACTGATGTCCCAAACCCAAACTAGAATTATGGCACAGCTCAAAATTGCCCAATTTCAGTAAGTGTCATACCTACTTCTAAAAACTATGCTACTATAAGTAATATTTTTAGTTAAAGTGGTTACAGTAAGATTTATAAATACTAGATGCAAAGAGTAAAAACCGTGCTCCTGGGCAGGGAGGGTGAAGATGTGGGAAATGGTGGTATTTAATGGTACAACCTTTCTGGAGGGCAATTTTGAAATAGGTATGAACGTCTTAAAAAATGTGCATTCCCTTTGATCCAACAATTCCACCTCTAGGAAGTTATTCCGGAGAAATAATTAGACTAGGTTGAAAATATGTGTGAATAGGAATGTCATAATGTTTGTGAAAGCCAAACAACTGGAAGATGTCTAAATATCCAACAGTAGAGGGTATTAAAGAAATTATGGTACCTATCATGGAATACTATGAAACAATTTGAAGTGATAAATTATAAGAGCATTTAATACTCCAGAAATATGTTTATATATGTTTGTCGATGATTGAAAAACTCAGGTTACTATACCATGTATAAAATGATCTCATATCTTGTATAGAAATAGATACACATTTTAAAATCTGGAAGGCCTCGCAGCTAAATGTTAACAGTAGTTATTTCAGAAGGTAAGAGTATATATAGGTGATATTTTTCTTTTTGTTTATCTTCATTTTATGGTTCTTTTACAATAGATGTAAACAACATAAAAGCTAAGCAAATTAGGTATTATAATTATTATTGTGGAAGAGTATGCTTTTCTTTAAGTTCTGTATATTTTACTTTCCAGGCCAATTCCTAAAAGGAAAAACTTTTAAACATTTGTGTATAACTTGGTCATTGTACCAACTACATTTGGATGACTGTCTAAATATTTTTTTCTTCATGAGTAGTCCATGGAATTGAAGTTCTAAGTGCACAGAAATTACTATTGCGTACAGATGATGTGTTTGATCAGATAACTATGGAGGGCATAGTTCTACTTGAACTATTGGTTTAGCTGCAGTTTCTATGCTGGTAATAAATTACCCTGTGAGGTGTGGGCCAGGGCAGAATGAGGCAGGAGGTCAGGCCATAGAGGCCTCTAAAGGCTCAGAGGAAATTTGCTTCCCTGAGCTCCCAGCTGTTCTGTAGGGCTGACTTCTCCCCCGGGTGGCCCTGGGAGAACCCTAGGAGAGGGCTGTTCTGCCCAAGTGGAAGTACATGGGCAGTGAAAACTCACTTTCCGGGTGCCAGTTTGTTTTTTCATAGTTATAATTTTGGATCTTATCTCATTAAGAGGCAGGATTTTGAAAGGCTTGAACTATTGTGCACCAGGGCTCACTCTGTTGCAGTTTATGCTAAGAAGCGTTGACTTGTGTCTTCTCCCTCATCCTCACTGCTTCCTTATGAGGTAGGTTCCTGCTTCCCAGAGCAGGGGATGGAAACTGAAAAAGGTTAAGCTACTTGCCCCAAGTGCAGCCATGAGGCAGTGCAGCTGGGATCCAGACGCAGGCCCTGGGACCCCATCCTGGCCCTCCTGCCATGTTCTACAGAAACTGACGGATGATCTAGGGGTTTCCCTCCAGCTATGTTTGCAATGGTCCGCTCTATGTATCTCGTGCATTATGTGCCTTTCCCCGTACATTATGCATTAGTACATATATGTATAATCGTACATGGCACATGTTATGTATATCGTACATACAGCCTCTGCGGTGTGACTCTGCCAGTCAACATGTCCCTGGGCCTTTCTGGATCTCTCCAGTTCTCCTTTTAAAACAGATTCTATTTAGAAATGGACCTCCACATTCCGCGATCACATATTTTCTTTCTTGCTCTTGGCTCTAAGGTAAGCCTCCAGAAAACATATTATAGCTTAAGAAATGCTAAGAGAATAAATATTTTTAATAAAATAATTGATATTTTCTAGAAATAGTCATAAGTTTCAAAACAGTGGATTGCATACTATACTTAGAGGTAAACCTTGGCTTTAGTTTGGCAATTATTCATAAAGTTCTGAAAAAATTCATGGAAGACTCATTGAACGTATCTGACCATAGGCTTGTTTTTCGGGATACTCTAGTTTCTGTATTTGGAAATGTTAATAACATAAAAAATAAGTTTTAATCTACAAATTTGGGGAAAACATTTCTAATGTTGATTGACGTAGTCATGAGTATGAGCATTTGTTTGCTGATTTTTTTCGGCTGCTTTCTATTTGAAATTTGCATAATGAAATGAAAGGATCTTGAAAAATTTTGGAGAAAGGGTCATGATTTGGTCCATGTTATATATCCAAGAAATTCCTAAATCAAAATGATATGAAACTACTCTTGGCTTTTCTTAGGTCTTCCTCCCTCTTATATGGGTTATATCTTAATGATAACAGTCCGTAATTTATATTTATTTGTGTGATTATTTGATGTCTGTCTCCGCCACTAGCCTGTGAGCTTCAGGAGGGCAGGCAAGCCACAGCTGTTTTGCTTGTCATTGTATTTCTAATACTTAGCATATAATAGCACATAGTAGCACATAACATAACAGCAATGATAAGTATGAAGGAGAACTAATATTTGTTGAGGCCTTGCTCTGTGCCAGCTACTGTTCTAAGTGCTTTATAATTACTAACTCATTTAATGTAAACTTTTGACAGATATTGGTCAAATGGCTTTTATATAAGTGAAAAATAAATTTTGAATTTCTACATCTGGTAACTAGTGATGTGGAGGTTTGGGAGACTGTTTATTACAATAAAAACTGGAAGACGTTGGACTCAGAGTGATTTCACAAAGTGTAGCTTTGTGTGTGTGTGTGTGTGTGTGCCTGGCAAATATTTTTACTTTTTTACAATCTTTTTTATTTGTTGCCCTCTAGAACAGGTTTCAAGAACAAGAGAAAAGGCTAGAGACTACTTAAATTAATGGAACGGCAATACCCAATTAAAATTGGGCTTAAATTTTATTTGAGAAGTCTTTGACGAGCGGCTTTCGACTCCAATGGTGGGAGGTTGTCTTTCGAGAAAGTTTTAAGCTGACATCCATGTTGCTGCTGCAGTAACCGCCACTTAATTTATTGTCATTTAGTGCAAAAATTGATGAGAACATAACCTTTTGTAAGGTTTTTATGTTATATTGGCTATAAAAGATAAAATATGGAGTAAAAGGAAGTAAAATAGTATTTTGTTAGGTCAGGGGATGGATTTATGCTTTAACTAACTGATAGAATAATCAGAGGGTCATAAAGAGCAGAGTATCTGCCTCCTATCTCTTCTCTTTTTTATGTGTGCATTCAACAAGCTTCTCTTTGTGGCTGTCAGACCCATGGGAGCTCACCCAAACACCAGGCCCCCTTTGTCTGAGGGCGTTAACTCAGCTGTTTAGATCAGGAATATGAGGCGGCTTCTGCAGCAGACATTAAGCGATTGGGATAAGTCTAAACAAATCAGATACTTGACATGTGCAAATGGGATGTTTGTTCACCAGGGACTCTGGGGCTGCATTGTGTCTTGAATGGGCAGGCAAAAAACAAAGTGTGTGAGTTATATTGAATTTTCAGGAAATACGCAAAGAGATCCTGATCTTTGGGAATTGCCAGTGATTGTGGTGTGGGGAAGGTGCTGGGAAGGCCCAACCTTGCCAACTCCTCCTCACCCCTACCCCGGCCCAGCAACCCTCCCCAGCAAAGAAACAAAAACAAAAACAAAAACAAAAAAAGGAAGAAAAGGAACAATATTAAACAAATTTCAAAGTGATTAAATTTGATAACCTAGCCAGTGGTTCTCAAACTTTAGCATGCATCAGAATCCCCTGGAGTGCTGGCGAACACCCAGATTGCTGGGCCCACCCCCAGGGGTTCTGATTCAGCAGGTCAGGGGTGGCCCTGAGAGTCTAGGGACCACACTTTGAGAACCTCGGCTCCAGGTACTTGTTTACCTGTGGCTGGGTGTACGTGACCCGAGGGGCTGCAGGAGTCCAGGAAGAGATCTTCTCCCCTCAGAAGGGTAGGGATGGGTGAGTCTGTAAGTGTACATGTGTGTGTGTTTCATGTGCATGCAAACCAGGGCCTGCCCTGAGGATAAATAACCCCTTGAATCTTTGGAGCTTTCAGTCTGAGATTGGATTGAGGATTAAAATATGCAAGTTAGTTTCTTTCCTTAAGTGTCCTGTTTGTTTTGTAGGATTTGCTTCCAAAGTAGTCTACGTGCTTGGAGCTCCTCGAGGCTGCTGGTTGGTTCTTTTGCTGTGTTCTGGATGCCAAGCACAGTGCCAGGCACCAGGCCCTGCTCCGTGGTTCGGAGAATTCAGTATGAAATGAAAATGCGGGGCTCCCTGTTCAAACATTATTATGAATTTGAAGACAGTAACAACAGAGCATCAATCCCAGTGTGGGGCCCTTCTAAATGCAGGATGCTGTGTGACAGCACAGGTCACACCCCCACAAAGCTGGCCCTGCTGGTCACCTAGTAGACACTCAATAGAAGCAAGCTCTTTTCACCAAAGTATCATTGGTTAAGGATTAACCAAGAGGGATTTTGAAGGATCTCCTGGTTAGAATCCTCCCATTTTTTTTTTTTTTTTTGGTAAAGGTAAACACTATCATTTTATGCTGCCTTTATAGTTAACCTGGCACCTCTGCACACGTTTACCCACTTACAGCCCCTCTGCGAGGTAGGCACTGTGGTCCTCGTTTGACACGAGGCTCAGCAGTGACCTGACTGCAGTGATTTGGACTAATTTTTGGACAGTACTTTTTAAAAATTTTGTTGTTTAATTGCCACATTTGCTTTTAGAGAGTTTTAGCTACATGCTTAAAAATACACAGCCAGTGGACAGACAGGAATTTGAACCCAATCTCCTAGGTCCTCAATGAACATTCTTTTTACTCCCAACCCCTGGAGAAAGCAGTTTGGGGAAGCTCGTGGACTGTATCGACCAATATTTTTGAGCTCCGAAGCTTAGTATTGATCCTAGTAAATCCAGTTGATTCTTGGTCAATTTCTGTCCCTGCATGTCTTTAGTTCTGAGAACAAATGACATGATTGTCTGTGTAGAAAATACGAAAGAATCAACAACAAAAAAAACTCCTGGAATTGATAAGGAATTATACCAAGCATTAACTGTAATCCTGAAGTTCATGTTAATTATAATACTAACTTGCTTTTCTTTATAGCTTTAAAAAATGACACCGGTGTATGTATCCCTAAGCAATGTGTTATTTAATTTGGTTTGTTTTTCAACTTCATACAAATGGAGTTGTTCTGTTTGTATTCATTTATGACTTGTTTCTTTCTTTCATTAGTATGTTTATGAGATTTATTCTGTTGATATGTGTTGCTATGGTTCATTCATTTTTTCACGGTTGTATAGGTCCCACTTTGTGACTACATCATATTTTATTTATTGGGTCTATTGTTGATGACTTGTTTCTAGGCTTTGCAATTATGAACAATGCTCCTATGAACGTTCTTACCTGTCTTCCGGCACGCGTGCAAGATTGGCATTAGGATAGATAAAGCTGGAAGTGAGACATCCAAGTAGAATACATATGCAGGCTCCACTTTCCCAGGCATTTCCAAACATTTGCCCAGGTAGTTGTACCAGGGACTGTATCTCTTTTATCTTGGTATCACTAGCACCTAGGACAGTGAATGACCAATAGATACCCATTGAACGAAAGCAGAACCACAAAGAGCATGTTGTCACAGCCTTTGTCTATGAATAGTTCTGGGAATAAAGTCAAAGCAAGCACTCTTTCCACCCCAACCCTAGCTCAACTCTGTAGAGCGAGCCTGTTGGCTTGGTATAGAATGATACATTTTAATAATAATAAAGATTTGCATGTTCTAGCTCATATGTGGAAGCCTAAAAAAAATTGATCTCATAGAAGTATAAAGTAGAACAGAGGATACTAGAGGCTGGGAAGGGTAGTGGTGAGGGGAGGATAGGGAGAGATTTTTTTTTTTTTTTTTTTTGAGACAGAATCTCACTGTGTTGCCCGAGCTAGAGTGCCGTGGCATCATCCTAGCTCACAGCAACCTCAAACTCCTGGGCTTAAGCGATCCTTCTGCCTCAGCCTCCCGAGTAGCTGGGACTACAGGCATGTGCCACCATGCCCGGCTAGTTTTTTCTATGTATTTTTAGTTGTCCGATTAATTTCTTTCTAATTTTAGTAGAGACGGGGTCTCGCTCTTGCTCAGGCTGGTCTCGAACTCCTGAGCTCAAACAATCCGCCCGCCTCGGCCTCCCAGAGAGCTAGGTTTACAGGCGTGAGCCACCGTGCCCGGCCGATAGGGAGAGATTTGCTAAAGGATACAAAATTATGGCAAAATGGGGGAAATAAGTTCTAGTGTTCTATAGCACTATAGGATGACTATAGTTAAAAACAATACATTACATAGTTTCAAAAAGCTAGAAGGAGGATATTGAATATTCCCAACACAAAGAAATAATAATGTTTGAGATGATGAATATGCTTATTACCCTAATCTGATCACCATATATTATATGAATCAGCACATCACTATGTACCCCATCAATATGTAAAACTATTATATGTCAATTAAAAAATTTTTTAAAAAGATGGGAGTGGTACAATTGTAATATCTTATGCTACTTTAGAAAGGATTCTTAGAAGACCCTGTTGAAATTATACCTGTAGCAAGTAGAACCTTCTGAGCAAAATGGGTCCCAACTACCTTTTAGAAATTAATAATCTTACCCTAAATGAACTATTGAATTGTAATTATAGCTTGCTGAGGGGCTGAGTCTTAGGAACTAACCTGCGTTGGAATGTGGGTCTTTCTTCAATGCTTCTTCTGGAGCTTGGGGTATGTATGTACGTCTTTAACCGTGGACAGACTAATGCTGCTGGAATGGTAGTGGGAGACCACAAATTTGCCATGCTACAAAGACGGAGACATGGATGGACTTTCTGGGTAGCAAAGCACCACTGCGAAGTCCTGTTCAAATACACGTCATAAATCTGGATAAAGCATGAATTTAATCGTGTTCCTTGAAATACCTCTTTCATAAAGCACTATTTCAAAGATTCCTTTTCATATCCAAACCTCATTTAACAAATTGGTTCTTTTTGAAAAATATTTTTATTTTGAAATCATTTTATATTTATAGAGGAGTTGCAAAGATAGTGCAAGGAGTTCCTATATACCCTTCACTCAGCTTCTGCTGATATTAACAACAACCTATATATATATATAACTGTGGTACACTTGCCAAAACCAAGAAATTAACATTAGAGCAATGCTATTAACAAAACTACAGATTTTTTTCTTTTTCTTTTTTTAGAGACAAGGTCTCACTTTGTTGCCTAGGCTGTAGTACAGTGGCTCAATCGTAGCTCGCTGCAATCTCAAACTCCTGGGCTCAAACGGATCATCCCGTCTCAGCCTCCCCGGTACCTGGGACTATAGCCACAAGCCACCGAGCCTGGCCCAGACTTTATTCTGATTTCACTAATTTTTACACTAACATCCTTTTTCTTTCCAGGAGTCAAACCAGGATTCCATGTTGCAAATACATAGTTGTTATGTCTCCTGAGCCTCCTCCAATCTATGACAGTTTCTCAGTCTCCTTGTTTCTCATGACCTTGGCCTTTTTGAAGGGTGCTGTTCTGGTATTTTGTAGAATGTCCCTCAACTAGGGCAGGTGTATCCTGTTAGCAAAGCTTGGCTTGTTCCTGCCCCCTGACTGCAAGAGAAGCTGGGAAAATGAGTATCTCCTCCTACGGTGGAGAAGGCTCTGACACCCCAGTTGTGGAGCTCCTCAGGTGTAGTAAGACGGTTCAGATACAGACAGCCAAAATGGATGGCAAATATTTGGTACAGACCCCTTGTGGACGGGGTCCCTTAAGCTGTACATTTCATTTGATTCTTAAATGCGTTAATTCAACATTCTACAAGCATTTGTGGAGTGCCTACTATGTGCCAGGCACCCTTCTAGGCCCTTGGGTTTCATCAGTGAATAAAACCAACATCACTGTTTTTGTGGAGTTACCATTCTGGCAGGAAAAGCCGATATATTTATCAGATTTACACCTCAACACCTCCAGTGGGCTTGGGAATTGGTGATACCAGATATCTCTGGAAGTGGCAGTGAAGATAGAGCTGAATTATAAGGATTGGTTGAAAGTCTACTTAAGAAGCAATTCAACTAGCATTGTCTAATAGAACTTTCTGCAACGATGGAGGTACTTTATATCTGTGCTAATTCAATAGCTACCAGCCACATGTGGTTATTGAGCACTCAAAATGTGACTGTTTCTTCCAATACAATTGAAGAATTGAATTTTAAATTTTACTTAATTTAATTAAATTTAAATTTACATAGTTACAGTGGCCAGTGGCTACTGTATTGGAGAGTGCAGAAATAAATCCTCTGCTCCTTCCCTGCTTGGAACAGCTGGATGAGTGCCCCTCCTCATTGCAACAGAAAGCTTTGAGGTTTATTCTCCGAACTAAGGGACATAATGCAGGTAAGAGGGTGGGGACCATACTGGAAATAGGGGGATTATCTGAATTTGAGAACATGGTCTTCTCCCTGTTGACTTCCAAAGTGCTGGCAGCCAGCTTCTACTTCCAGGCATGAGATTAGGAATTTAGTATCTGAGGAATCTGACTAGTCCCAGAGAAAAGACCTAAATATGTTAACTTTTGGGGTTATCCAAAGACACAATCCAGCCAGATCACCTGGGGTAAGACCCAGAGTTGGCAACCCAACTCATGTATCAGGGCTTCCAACCAGCTTTATGGTGCTGTCGTCTTCAGGGTCGCTAGTGGTCTGAGGATGTCCTTCCTCTAAAATGAAATGCAAACACCTAAACAAAGAAACCAAAATTTAAATTTGAGGAAATAGAGATAAATCAGAGAGAAGAAAAAATTTTCGAAGAAGTCAGATAAGAGATGATTTTGGATTCACAAAACAATACTAGAATGCTATAATAAAGGAATACTCAGAAGAACAAAAACTAAAAGAATCTTGGAAAAAAGAGATGCAAATCATAAACTCCATATAAGGTTTGGAAAATAAGGTAGAGAAAGTCTTCTAGAAACTAGATAGAATAAGATAGCAGAGAAATGTAAAATAGGAGAAAAGTATAAGGAAATTAGATCAGACTAGGAGGTCTAACATCTGAATAACACAAATTCTTGAAATAGAGAATTGAGTAAATGAAAATGAGAAAATTATCAGATAAATGATTCAAGAACATTTCTTAGACAGGAAGGACATGAGTTTTCAGAATGAAAAGAACCATCAAGTGCACAGCAAACTGGATGAAGATAAATCCCTACCAAGTCACCTCATGATAATGTTTCTGAACACTAGGGACCAAGGGAAGGTCCTAAAAGCCTCCAGAGAGCAGAAGGGAAGTTTGTATACAAAGAATCAGAAATCTGAGTCACTTCGGACATTGCATGTGCTCCAACCTAGAATTCTGTACCCAGACAAAATATCAATTAATGGTAAAGGTGGAATAAATACATTTTCCAGAAAGGTACAGCCTCAAATATTTTATCTCTCCTGCAGCTTTTTCTCAGAAAGCCACTGAAAGAAGTGCTCTATCAAAACAAAGAAGTACATAAATGACGGTGAACATATGGAATCTAAGAAAAAGGGAATTTACTATAAGAGGGAGGTGAAGACAATTTTTAGGATGATGGTAAAGGGAGATCCCCGGATGAATCTGTGCAACAGACTAAGAGAGCAACCAGAAGACTGGAGCAGGTCACAGTTTCACAAAGAGATGGTTCCAAAAGAGAGAATTGGTAATGTTTGAGTGTATTAGAAAGAAAGTTAGGTAATCAGGGAAGAGTCTGAAGATGATGTGAATGTTTATTTGGAAAAAAAAAAACGAAACAGGCCAGATGCCTTGGCTCACGCCTATAATCCTATCACTTTGGGAAGCCAAAGCAGGGGGTTCGCTTGAGGCCAGCAGTTCGAGACTAGCCTGGGCAATAATGAGATCCCATCTGTACAAAAAAATAAGAAAAATTAGCTGGATGTGGCAACACACGCCGGTAGTCCCAGCTACTTGGGAGGCTGACGCAGAAGGATTGCATGAGCCCAGGAGTTTGAGGTTGCAGTGAGCTATGATGACACCACTGCACTCTGGCCTGGGCAAAAAAGAGAGATACTGTCTCAAAAACAAAACAAAAAGCAAAAACCGAAAAACCGAAGCAAACTGGAAAATAAAGCAACACCAAAAAAAAAACAAAAAACAAAACCCAGGTAAATACTAATCTCTAGAGAAAACAAAAAGCATGAGAAAGAAAAAAAATATTATGATATTCTGCATGGCTAAACAGTAAATAGCACACACATAATCATAATGTAAACATTGAATAATGATCAAACCAAGTAATAAAAATGATAAAAACATATTGGGGGAATTGAGGCATGGGAAGTATGCCCATGTGTGACCTGTGTGTGTGTTGGGGAATAGGGGCAGAGGGAAAGGTGAATTCCTATTTTCAATAGGGAAAATCAATGGGTAATACCTAAAACTAAAAACTGGAAAAGTTAATACTTGCTATTAGAAATTTGGAGGTGCTGTATTAGTATTATTTTTCTAACTTTGTCTACAGGTCCCTCTCATGAGAGTGGTTATAAACTCTAGCCCCGCCCTGATGGGGTTCCGGGGATCTGTTTGTGGGTGTGCCTGCCTGTCAAGGGATAAATCTTTATCTTGGCGGATGGCTTAATGCCTGAGTGTCCAACCATACCATGAGAGGTGTCCCTCTCACAGAAAACTTATTTACACTGGTAGATGCCCTGTTGGCCCTTGTCTGACCTGTGTCCAGTTCATTCCTCCCAAGATAGCCACTCTCTTAGAAGAGCCCTGAGAGGGAAGAAGTTAGATCCGGGTGTGTCAGTCAGTTGCCGTCACAGGAGGCAGCACAACAAAACTCACGAAATAACAGAGCAGTTTATTACTTACAGATCCCAGAGAGGAGAGGGCATCATGCCTCATGGGACCAACAGGAAGGGTTGGGGGAGCCATCCAGGACCCTCGAGCTCAACCAGTAGGTAGGCAGCAAGAGAGAGAGCGAGCGAGGGACCCGTGGGCCAAAACCTTTATTGGAGTCCAGGGGGTGACCCAGGTGGGTTTTCCTGGAAGAGTTCTAATTGGTTCTAATTTGGAGCAAACCAGGACAAGTCCTGTGGAGCCACGTTGTGACTGAGAGGTAGTCATCGTGGCATATCTTTGCAGTTCACGTGAGGTGTGGGGTCAGCGGGGCGAGCGAAGTAGGTTGTATCTGGCTGTCCCACAGGGAGGTGGTCACCAGGAGGCGGTTGTAGAAGGCAGATACCTGGATCGACCACAATGAGGAACCGGGAGGTGGTGGAGAATGGGAGACTGTGGCAAGCGTGACTGAGCGCTGCTCTGGTATGAGAAAGTCTGACATGCAAAATGGGTGTCAAGGAAACATAAAATTGTAAGAATTCACTACAGAAGGTAAATATCAAAAGAAATGGCTAAAAATGCTTTACTGGAGTAGAGGGAAGGTTATGGGAGAACAACTGTTTTCCATGATAAATAGAATGATTTGGCTTTTAAAACGGTTTGCTATATATAATTTCAATTAAGGTAAAAACAAACAACCACCACCAAAAAACATTAGATGAGATGTCATTAGCTGGGATGGCAAATTTTCTCAACTTCTGAAAAGTTGAATGGGGAAAGATTAAAACTATTTTCAGGAGACAAATTCTCTTTCCTTTTCCAAACTTATAGAAGTAAACTTGTTTGTTGCTGCAAATATCTGAAGTGCTAAAAAATAATATGGCCTCGCATAGCTTTTTTTGCCCCCAAAAGTAATGTAGAGGTTGTGTGTTTGGCTTGCCCAGGCCTTTTTTCTACCTTCTTCTGGTAACAGCATACCTCATCTTTTGGAAATGGCTTTCTTTCTATTTTAGCCAATACTGGTGGATACTTCATGGTTCCTTTTCTGGGCTACAGAGATGGGCACATGGCCGAATCGCAGCCAATCATCATTTACTCTTCCCCTCGTCACGTGACTGGTCCAGAAATGGGCACATGACTCGCATTAGGCCAATCAGGATTCTTCTGTTTTGAATTGAAACTGGTGGAAAACAGCAATTTTTTTTTTTCACTCTTGTCCATGTGACTAGAGAGTTATAAGCCCAGACTACCCGTAGCCATATTTTCAGTATGTAAGGTTAATCATTCAGAGAAATTGAAGCAAGTGTGCAGACAGATATAGAGATGAGAAAGACAGAGGGAAGTAGGTGAAGAATGGCCTCTGACTCCCTGGATCAAGCTGACCCTGAATCTAGCTCCAACCCCACCCTTTTCATAGTTCAGAAGCCAACACACCTCCCTGCCCACTTTGATAAAACCAGAGTTGTGTTTTCGTCACTTGCAATCAAAGGGTCCAGACTAATCCTAGTAGCCAACATGTTTTATATCATTAGACAAGAAAACATTCTCCATACTCAGGAAAGATAGCATGCAGACGTGCCTAATATGCTCTTTTAAATTTTTTATTGATATGTAATAATTGTACATATGTATGGGGTACATGTGATATTTTGATGCACACATACAATGTGTAATAATCACATATTTAAGATTTTTTATTAACAAGGTGGATTATATTATTGAAAGGAAAAGACCCAGATGGGATGGAAGGAACCTGACAGTTTGGCAATGCACACGCAGAGCTGTTCCGTGTCCACCCCAGCAACCAGAATGCTCAGTTTTTGCTGTTTGTGCTAAGTTCAATTGAATTAAAAATGCCAAGTTATGCATTTTATAGTCAATTAAAAAACTATCCTTAGAGAGTTAAAAACCACAATTTGGATTTACTGATGATCTTCGGGACCCTGTGTTAGGTTGGCACTTGGAGAAATTTGGAATAAGTATAGTGTAGAATTCCAACAATACTTATTCATGCCCTTACGTAGCTCAAAAGTAGTTAGGGAGAGATGATATAAACTTGTGAAATATTTTGGTATTATAGCATAAGATCTGTAGACATTAACCCAAAAGAAATGAGCCATTCTCTGGGTGCAACTTCTGGCCAGTTTAGTCTAGAACTTGCTTATAAGTCTCTCCCCTGTATAGACTGGTCCTTTCCCACTCCCCTCACCCCCATCCTTTTCTTTCTTTTCTCCCTGTCTGGGCTTGATCCCAGGCATGGGGCAAAGGACCTGGGCTATGAATGGGAATAGAACAGTCCCTCAGCTTTGTTAGGTTAGGGTGTAAATGAACACCCCCGGTACAAACACGGGGGCCAAAGAACTCTATTGCTTTGTTAGGAAGAAAGTGAAAAGCTCAGCTCTTCCGTGGGCCAGAAATGCTGAGCCTGCAGGCTCCTCGGCAGGCAGAATGTAGAAACTGCCTCGTGATGGCTTGGCTCCTCCAGGATGGCCCTGCTCTCATCAGATGCTCCCCCTGTTCCTACAAGCAGGCATCGCCTAGAGGAGGAGGGGATGGCAAGGTGCCAGCCGTAAATAATGAATAGCACCCTCATTTACATTCTTTTTTAGTGTGGCCTGTTTGCACACAGCATTGTAGGAACCTGGAGCCCGAGGAAATATGAGTTGGAGCCGGCTCGGGCTCCCTCCCTCCAGTGTGCCTAGCTCAGGAAAAGGCAGAGCTCTTCCCAGCAGACCATCTGGCCCTCGTGAATGTGCTTATTAGGAACAGCAGAGGTGGGTCTGTTAGCCTGGGACAGCATCTCAGAGACAGATGCTGAGTTTATGTGTAAAATATGGCTTCCAGCCAAAGCACTAATCATGATCGCCTCTGAAGTGGTTCCAATCGTCTGGGCGAGGCGGCTCCGGCTCTTATGTTGTTTGTACAAGCTGGTAGTTAGAGGTGTTGTGTACAAGATATTTGTAGTTATAATTTCTCCAAACAGGTTAAGGCAAACATTACGAGAATCAGCATATTAATGTGCTGTGTTTCAAATTAGAATTATAAACACACTTTCCTCATTGGAGGCCTAATCTGCTAAGAAGAAGCCAGATGTTTAATGATGAAACCATTATTCAGGAGGATCTATCAAAGTAAAACAAATTGTTATTGTTTAAGTGGAGAGGAAACCCTGCTTTATGTAAGGGAACTTGGAAAAACTGCTTCGAGAGGATTCTTGCTTGCGTTGAATTTCCATGCACCTTTCGCTGTTGCTCAAGAACACAGGTTTCTTCCAGAAACATCATTCAGCAAATGGAAGTCCTGTCTTCCTAGGACAAAATTACAGCCCGGGGCAGAGGTGATAGCTGATGTGCTGGAGTAGTAGTTTGGAAAGAAGTTGGTCTAGGGGGCTTTTTAATGTTCAATTTTGATATTAACTTCCCTTGCTCTCTCGGTGTTGTTTCTAAGGAGTGGGGAAGCAACATCTCATGATGATTGACTTTTTTTTTTTTTTTTGAGACAGAGTCTCTCTCACTCTTTTTGCCTGGGCTAGAGTGCTGTGGCATCAGCCTAGCTCACAGCAACCTCAAACTCCTGGGCTCAAGCGATCCTCCTGCCTCAGCCTCCCGAGTAGCTGGGACTACAGGCATGTGCCACCATGCCCGGCTAATTTTTTCTATATATTTTTAGTTGTCCAATTAATTTCTTTCTATTTTTAGTAGAGATGGGGTCTCGCTCTTGCTCAGGCTGGTTTCAAACTCCTGAGCTCAAACAATCCGCCCGCCTCGGCCTCCCAGAGTGCTAGGATTACAGGCGTGAGCCACCGCGCCCGGCCGATGATTGACTTTTGTGTCCTCCCCTTGTCTTCTTCTGAGTGGCTCCATGTAGAATGGGCTCCCACGTTCCAACTGCTCAGATATAATAATTTCATTAGCCCCTCACTGTCTTTAAGGGCGTGCAACCCCTCACTCTCTGCATCTGCCTATGAATGTATCTTTCTTCTCTCTTCTCCCTCCTTCCCGCCCACATTCCACGCCATCTTTATCATCTTCCCCGGGCTCCCCCTTCCCTCTTTCCTCCTCCTTCTCCTCCTTCCCCTTTTCCTGTCATAAATACATCTTCGGGAATATATCCAATTGCTCCCTTAGACCAAAAAGCACACACAAAGCAGGAAGAAGCGCAAACATGGGCATTGGAGATGGTTTTTGGAAACTTGATGTGTTCATACATCCTGCCCTAAATATCCAAAATGCTCCCACTATCATTTTTAAGAAGCCCAATTTATTCATTTTTCCAAAGCTTTCCTTGCCGCTAGTAGGTTTTTTAGGCTAAACCCTTTTAGAGTACGTGAGGCTGTCTCCCGGCAAATTAACCGAGGCTGTTTTGACATACACACATTTTTAGTAATCTCAATAATGAGAAGAATAGCAGCTTGAAGTGGTTAGAACTGATGGGGTCTGGAGGTTTCCCTTCTGCTGGGTTCTAGAATTGGGAATCTATCAAGTTCTGAAAGTATTCAGAGGAGCTGGCATGTCACCTGGAGTTTTTTCACGAAACTGGGGGGATGCACATGGCCTCAAGGGCTCATGTGCCCCGTCATTTTTGCCATTACAAGGGACTACTAATTTCCTTCTCCGTGGGACAGAAATCAACCCACAGAGATGAGGATTTGTTCTGTTATTAAATATGTCTTGGTTTCTATTAATGGCATCTTCTTTTTCTTGAAGTTATTTTTTATTTCTCCTTCTAATCTGTTTCCCGTGTTTCATGTGTTTCAGTTTCACCCGTTCAAAAGCTAGTAGCCGTTCCTTGCTCATACGGTCCTTTTACTTTAGCAAGTCGCGGACGGGACTTGCAGCATGCTCTGCCTCCACTCTCCATCTGATGCTTGAGTTCTCTCGACAGCATCCTCTCGCCTAGGGTTTCCAGCACGTAGCTGATCAAATCCAGGAACAGGACACTTGACTTCTCCCAGTACAGCCTAATTCACCTCCGGGTGACTCTAATTGTTAGAATATTCTTCTGTGTGTTGGCTTTAAATCCGTTTCTTGGTAACTGCCACTCATTAATGTTAGGATTGTTTTGGCAATTAATTGGGAATGAATGTAATGTATTTAGCATAGTGTCTGGCACAGAGAAAGAACACAAAATAGAGTAACTGCTTTTATTATCGTTATTATTGGTTCGTGCTCTGCTCCTTGGAGCCAATTCTTCCACATGGAAGCCTCTTGCATAATTGAAGGTTACTATTGTCTCTTCTTGACCTCTGGTCCTTTCCCAATATTTTAAGTTAAATATTCCCATTAACTTGGCTCACTCCTCACATGACAGGGCTTGAGTTTCTTCGCTATTGTGGTCACTTGCCGCAGACAAGTTACAGCGCATTCTTTTAGCCATCGTTCCTGAAAGTGAAAGCAGTATCCATGCAGGGGGTGGGTTCTGATCTGTGTAGAGTACAGGAGCTGTTAATGAGCCCTAAGTCACACTATCTTTCCTGGCAGCAACATTACACTGGTGAGTCACATTGGATTTACTGTTGACCAAATCTCTGTTTCTTTAATAGGATAAATGTAAACGTCTACAATTTTTTTTTTCAACCAAAGGCACTTATGTTTATCACAGCTAAATAACATCCTATCAAACACCTGCAGCTTGTTATTCTAGCTTTCAAGGACCCCCTTTGGGTTTATCCACACTGTACTTTGTTGTTGGGTCCATGGAAATAGCTTTCTTTGTTTTGTGGTTTGAGGAATTTTTTTTTTTTTTTTTTTGCCGGGGCAACTCCAGATTTCTGCAAGATGAGGAGATTGATGGAGGGTTCATTAGAAAGGAGAATAAAGTCTGGGTAAGCACGATTGTGTAAAGTGACAAGAGTTACTCCCAATTTAAGTAGAAAGTGAAATGGGACAGAGAGATAATGACTCACAATGACTGAGTGACCGTGATCATTAATTTGGAGACATCATG
Source organism: Propithecus coquereli (assembly GCF_000956105.1). Lineage (NCBI taxonomy): Eukaryota > Metazoa > Chordata > Mammalia > Primates > Indriidae > Propithecus > Propithecus coquereli. The sequence continues at coordinate 8,868,491 of NW_012151618.1, read as the reverse complement.
AAGACTTGAAAATCAGCCAGCTATTCCTGTGGCATACAGTCGCAAACACTGAATGTCAAACTTAACATTCTCCCTGAAGGGCTGTTATAAGATCGAATGAGATCAATATGGGAAAGAGCTTTGCGTGAAGCTGGAAGCCTAGCAGGGAATCGGTAAAAGTTCGTCTCGGAGACATGCCTTCTCCCTGGCCTGTCTGTAAATCTTGACTCTGGCCTTCGTTTCTTTCTGTGTTCTCGTAGGTAATTGCATCTAGTGCTGTCTCTCTCTTCACTCCTCCTCACATTCCCCTTTTCTGGTCTATCGTTTTGTGAACAAACCCCTGTTTATATTCTCCCTACTCTCCATAGTTTCATAGCCTTTGATGTTTTGTCTTTCATTGTCCATTGTCCCAGGCTGACACCCGCAGTCTAAGATCCAGCCTATATTGTCCCTCATTCCAACGGCCCTTATCAGGACTTTTCCTAGGTCTCTGCCTTTCTTGAAGAAGGACTTGTTGTTAGACTTGGCAAGTGTCACCCTGGGCTCCCTACTCATCTTCCCTGGCCTCTTGGGTGTCTGAGACTTGGTTTTTTCCATCTGTGAAGTGGGGCAGGAAGCCAATAATACCACAAGAGGATGTGCTGAGCTTTAAGTGAGTTGATGAATATCAATTGCCTAAAACAGTGCCTCATATAGAGGAGTCACTCAAAGATGTCACGGTTAAAAGAATCTCACTCTTTTTGTAGTTTGATGTAGAAGCAATTACTGTGAAATAGGCAGGCCTCCCTTAAAAGCCACACTGTGGATTTCTGATGAGGAACATAAAGATGAGTTTTCTACCCATTAACAGGTTAACCCATTCTGGCCTCATGGCAACATGCTTTTGTCACTTGTGTGGAGAATTGTGAGAGAGGAAGCCCTGATGAAGCATTCATTCTATCCTACTCCACTGAAAACCATCACTTTGGTGATGGACAGCTGCCGGGAGCAGGACTTATGGGTTCCATGAGCTTTACAGGAGCACACCTCTGAAAAATGTTCATCTCTTGTCACCTGTGAACCTATCTACCAATAACAAGAGTGATGATGATGATGATGATGATAACTTCCATTATTGATCCACCTACTATGTGCCAGCTACTGTACTAGGTCCTGGGGATAAAAGGACGAACAAGACAGTCATAGATTAGAGGCAGTCTACATAGAGTTCCTACCTCAGTGCCTGACACATAGTAGGTGTTCAATACATATTTAAAGAAAACAAATACGTGATGCTCAGAGAGTTTAAGTGACCTCCAAAAGTCTTCCAGGTTATTGAAAATATAACACCTTTGTATGGGGCCCCAAATATGCCCAACTCCGTGTGAAATCCAGTCCCTTGATCAGTGACATGGCTATGAGATTCTATTGCATTTGGGGCCTATCCAGTTCAAATGCTCTTATATGAGCCTGACTTTAGGTCGTTCCTCGTTAGTCCCTTCAGACTTCTCCTTGGCATACCATGCTGTTCTAAGGAGCATGTGTCTAGACCAAAGGTAGAAACATGTGTTAGAAAAAAGGGATAGCTAAGCCCGTAGAGGTCTCAGCTCGCCAGGACAATTTTTCTAGTTCTAAGTGTCGGCCAGCCCTTGGGAAGACAAGGCTTCTCTCCTTCAGCTTCTGTTTTTCCCAATTACTGACTTAACAAATGGATCTTAATTGTTAAACAAATTAGCTCTTTCCAAATTGCTTTGAAAATATGGACGTCAGTCAACAAACCAGTCTTGGAGCTATATCTTCTTTGCTGGAATACGGCAGTACCATTGCTGTAGCCGTGCTCTGTGAGTGGGTTCATGTGCATGCGTGTTGTATGTGAAGTACGGTGTCTTTGGTAAACACTCGTGATTAGCTTAATTCATGCTTGCGCAGTTCTTTGTGGCTTTAATTTCAAAGTTTTGAATGACATTGGTGGTGAATATGTTAGATACATTAACTGTTTCTGCCTCAGGATCTATCTGTTAAATTACCTATTTCACTCTCTCTGATGGCCTCTGGGTCCTAAGGGCATTAATGCCCCCTTTGAAAATGAGCAACTTTATTCTTGAGCCTTCTACATTAGAAGGATCATCCCCAATTTTTTTGAATTACTTAAGGATGTGAAAAATATCTTTATTTTCTATTTGATGACACTTCTAGGTAATGTGAGGAATTATAGAATAATACCTCAGCTTGGAAAGGATTTTACTCCAAAATAAAATCAAGTCAGATTCTCAGCTGTTGCCTGTTAAGTGCCAGTTTGACATTCGAAATGATCTGAACTCAGTGATTTGGAGAACCCAAAATCAACCAGCAGCAATAACTTTCACCCACTCAAAACCCATTTGGTCATGACTGATGAAGAAGCTCGTTTTGTTTGGGAGGATTGAATTTGAGCAATTGGAGATGAAAACATAAGACCTAATAATGATGGAGTATCTGCTGTGTAACTTCAAGGTCCAAATTTGTGTTCACTTTAAAATAAACACACTTGCTTTTGCACCTCTTTTTCTTAGGAAATTTAGGGTGGAATAAAAATATAGTAATGTTGAGAAATGGTAGCAGTGAGACTTATAAATATTCTTTTGGTCTTAAGCGGCAGGAGACAGCATTGTCTACTGGCCAACCCCAGGGTACAGGGGTTGGGTGCTGGCTCTTCCCATCATGGTGATATGACCTTGATCTTGGACAAGTTGCAAGTTACAAAAGTGAAGCTGGAAATAGTGCCTTCCCAGAAGGCCAGTGTGATGGTTAAGTGCGTGGCCCATGTAACAGCTCAGCAGGTAGAAAGCACCTCTTAGGGAAACCTTTGAGGTGGGAGGCTGATTTACTGTGACATTTATAAACTTGAATTTCAGGACTCCTCACTTGCACGTGCCTCTTTGAAATAAGCATTTCCCTTTGTACATAATGTTGTAGTCATTTTTGTTGTGCTTTCTTAAACAGGGCTCCCAAATTATATGGTTCTATATAGCCTGGATTTTTCCTTGCCAAATCTTGTATATAAGCTTATTCCATTATTCTTCCTACTTTGGTGCAGACTCCAGAATTCATCAATTTAAAGAACGCTTTTAATGACTATTAAAAACAAACCTATTTTTAGAGCATCTGTATGATGTATACTATGATAGATCTCTCCCTCCCAGGCAGGAATTATCTAAGGGAGAAGGATTAATTTGTTTCCACACATATATTAAACAATGGATTTATTTCTGCCAAGGAAAGCAAGAGCATAGAAGTTTCCTTGATGAGATTTAATAATCTGTAGACTGATCCACTGATGAATATCTCTTGATACTCGAACAATAAGCTCACTCAAATAAGATACATAGCATTCATTGACCGCTTCTCATCCGAACCCAGTTACGTGAATATTTTATTGTATTTGGTTAAGTTGGCGAATTTGTTCTTTGGTTGTCTGTTTATCAGATCTAGAAAAGCCATGTGTCTTCTTTAAGGAACAGAGGTATGGGCCATTTTAACTGGGTCTGAGAAGGGAAAGGTGTTCAGACAGAGGTGTCTGGAGGCTGTGGGTAGAACTCTGAGAGACACATGGCATACAATGACTGTTTCTTCCCAAAGTATACAGGTTCTCTCTTAGAAGGGGGAAAGAATTCAGGTGATGAAGCATGAACTGAGAGAAGATTTTTATTGTCAGTAAGGCTGATGTCAAGGGGGCATTCTCATTTATTAAGGAGATACACGAACACTTCACACTCACAGAACTGAGAGACGCTGTGTGGTTGGAGGCTGAGAGAGATGTACAGTGAAAGGCTAAGCGATTTGAAATGTAGATGAGGAAAAAATATATAGTGATCCTCTCAGATGAAGCATCCAAAGCTAAGGCTGGTTTTGAGAGAAAAGGAAAATAAGATGATCATTTTAGTGAGTTCAGCGACTCATTTTACTAAGCTGAACAGTGGTTAGGAGTATAGTTCTGTTTCTGAATGCCATCAGAAAGGGACAGGAAGAGCTCAGTGAGAGAGAGGCAGCAGACAGAGGCACTGAGGCCACCTGCTCACGTGGGTGGCTAATGTGGCTGAGGGCAGCTTGCGCCGGGAGGGACTCATGGCAGGACCTGACTGGGATGGAAAGGGAATCACTGCTGAACCAATCAATCGTGGCTGACCAGGCCACGGGCCTGTGTAAAAGAAATGCATCTTCCAGACAATAGATTACATTCATTGAGAATTCAATAAATGTTCCAATGCTTTATGATTTCTTCTCTTGAGTGATTCATATTCGCTTGATTTATTAGTTACTTAGTGTTTATTAACCCACAGTATACATTTTATTAGTAACGGTAAATATCGTGACTCTTATTTTCTTTTATTGGTGCATACTGTTTACATGTATCCTGAAGTAACAAGGTTTTCTGCTAAAGCTACACTTAGAGTTCGTGGGTAATAGTAAAATTGAGAGATGCTGAGGTCACATTCTTGGTTGGGAGAAAGACCTGATTATTTTACTGATAGTGCCGGTGGTGGTGAGTATTTGCCACAACTCGTAATAGCCATGCACCTGGCTCTTTGACGGCCATGGTATAAACTCACTCAAGGTGTGGCCCCATTTTCAATTCCATAATTATTCTCTGAGTGCATCCAGTGGTGAGTTTTTACAGTTCTCAAGACCTGATGATATACATTTCTTCCCAGGGCTGCTTTCAGTGACATCACCTTCGTTGCTTGGAATTGGCCACGATGGGAGTGTTTACGCCATGGCAACTGGCAGTCACGACAGATCAGGGTGTTCCCCCCCACGGAGAGCTGGTTGTCAAATGTTTGCCAGCGTATGCACATTTCTGGAGCATGGCACTGTGCTAGGCACTGCAGGGGAATTAAAATGTGGGCGAGAGACATTCTGGTCTTTAAGGACTTTATAATTTGGTAGCAGGAATTAATGATGATGATGATCATGATGGCGAAAATGATAATAATAATGGGCACCTGTGGGTCACTTACTGTCTACTCTGTTAGCACTTTACAGGTGTTAGCCCACTTAGTCACTACTAAAACCCTATTGGGGGGGCCCTACGATTAGTTATTCTCATTTTTTATGTGAGATGCTGAATGTCAGGCTAAGGCATCTGAGGTTTCTTTGGTGTCTTCTCAATGGGTCAGTTAAGCTGAGGCAAACTTGTCCAGACTGTATCCCAGTGATTAAAAATTCAGATTTATTATAGCCCCTATCAGTGAGATAACATAGTACCCAACTTCACGAAATCCAGTCGATTTTTTCAGCTCTGAAGTGTGTGAAGAGCATTCCTTCAAATGGTAGGTGGAGATCATCTCGTTATGCTCATTATATATTCTGATAACTTTATTATAGTTCAAAGCCAGTGGATCTCCTGCTAGGTAGCTGGATTCATACACTCCCTCAGGCTCAAGGAATCCTTTGGGGCCATGGGTGCCCTACTGATTGGAGGTCTGGGGCACAGTGATGACTAATACATCTTCATAGTCCGTGATGGGTAGAGTAGCTGCCACTCAGTGTAATCTACACATTGTTAGACTTTAGATTCCCTGGAGGTTGGATCCATGTTTGTCTAGTTTTTCACTGTCATCTTAATACCTGACCATTTCTGATAAACAGTGAGTGCTCAATAAATATTTGTCATCATGTGCATTTGAGGCGTCTTCTCATGCTTCACGGATTGGACCCTCAATATGTCAGTGTTCACACTTTTGATTCTGGTACAACTAATAAATGCTTAAGAATATTAAGAAAAATAGATTTCTCATTCATTTATGTGTTTGTGGGGTTTCTTCCTAGAAAGGGCAGGCAGTAGGCGTTGAGGCAGGTCATTTGTATGTTCTTTTGCCAAGCAACATGGAGTCAGACCAAAAAGTTTTGAAAACCACCTAGTTCAAACACTGAATGTCTCTTCCATCCTTCTGCCTGGTCAGTCTTGGGGAGTAGATCCAGGAAACCTCAAGTTCACCTGCTCCTGCCTCACCTGGAATTTGGCTTTCCAAATTCCTTAGTGCTGCCACCTTGGTTCTGTTGGTGCCCTGATTGGTGTTGGTGTCCGAGCTGGACCGACTTCCCTAGATTTAACTTCAGCATCTCCTTGAGGCCAGAGTGTCGTTGACACTTTCACACCTTGGGTAAGAAATACTGATGATTCACTTTCTGGGTGCTAAGCATCCAATGGATGCTTGAACTTATTTGTCTAATGTTTAATAAATGACTGAATCAATATGAATGGGTTTTCTGTGACTAAGTGTTGTGATTTCTTGTCGTCTACCGTTCTGGCCACTGAACAATAGACTAATATGCAGTAGGCACTCTCCTATTTTATATAAAACTCTCTTGATTTAAGGGAAATGCCATTTTAGAGTCCCCCTTTTTACCTGTGCTGACTGCTCTGCATGGACTCAGTCTCCAGGTGGCAGCAAGGATAGGTAGCCCAATCTACAATTGCTTACAACTCATACCAATTCAGAAAACCACCAGAGAATGTGCCTTATTATTTCCTAATCCTGGGAATTCCTTAGGTTCCTTCCCAAGCTTCAACACAGAGGAATTGTAGGTGCAAATGTGTATGATTTACCTGGATTTTTCAGTGCCAAGGGAGTGGGCAGTGCACATCTGTGGTGTTTAAAGGGCTTGGCACAATCCTAAAACCATTGCCCCCAATCTCACCTGCTGTACATCTTACAGCTCTCCCCAAGTTTTGGGAGGAGACTTCCAAGACGTGCTCTCTCTTCTCAACATGTGTTGTAGTCATCAAAACTTGCAACTTGAACGTATTGCCTGTGGGACTTTTTCCCCTTCTTTAGGGTTTGTGGCTTCTTGATGAAAGACATTCACTAGGGAGGACTGAAGGAGATAGCATGATTTAGGTAGGAGAACGAGTGTGCTTATTTCAGTAGACATTCAAATTAAAGAACAATGGAAAAATACCATAACAATCCTTGGTATGGTTTTATCTCCTATGACCATGTTTGTAATTTTAGCCACATTTTGCGGGGGTGATGGCATGGTCACTCCTGAACTGGCAGAGGCATGAAGGGGGAGGTTGAGGAAATTAATGAGTTGCATCAACGTACAATGGAAAGCAGTGTTTTATTTCAAATACAACTGTTTGTAAGGTTAAAATTGCAAATTGCTTCTGTATTCATGTTCCTACTCCTTCCTCAGATCTATTCTAGCATTTTGTGAACAAATTCATGTTTATGCTATTTCTACTCTTTATGACTTTAAAGTCTTTGGTCATTGCCCCTTTCATTCTCCCTCTTCTCAGACTAAAGGGTCCTAAGATTTTTAGTGTACCAGGCTCCCCATCCTTTCTCCCACCTAATTCTCCTTCTCAGGATTGTCCCTAGCTCTCTGCCTATCTTGAAGGACTTCCTGTTGGGATGGACATGGGATGCCACAGTCTCCCTGCATTTCTTGAGTCGTAGTTTTGAGGCACAAACACAACATTCATTTCTAAGCATTTTTAATGCATCCCTCCAGAAGGAAGGACAGGAGATATTAATGATCATCATGTCCTTGGAGCAAAGGTTTTCAGAAAAATCCTTTACAGACACTTCACATTTTTGTGGCATCTAAGTTGTACATCAGAACAGAGGGCTTTGGGGAAAGGATTTTCACCCAGATGTCTAGTTGAGAATGGTTGATAAAGTCAGCACTTGTCTAGACTTGTACCTTCAACCGTGCCTGAGCAAACCACCAGGAGGGGTTCTTTGTGTGTGTAATTCCGCATTCCTCCTCGGCGATCTGCTGTAGGTTCAGACAAAACCGGGATCGGAGTTGTGTAGCTGCTTCAAGCCTTCTTATTATTCAATAGCCCAAGACATTTACAAGTAGGATATTTTATTCATTTGAGGTGGAAATATATGATAGCTTCTGGGAATGGATAAGGATTCTAGCTAAGAGAACTCATTTTGAAACCTCAGTTTATCCAACAAATTTCTGGGTCAAAGGGAAATGTGGCCAGCAAGCAGGTGTTTGGTTTGAGTGGGGAAAGGAAGAGCCCAGTCTTGGCGTTCGAGTATTGAGTGACAGCTAATTCTTTTCTTTCCTTCAAGCTTCCTTCCTCAATTAGTGTAAATATGTTAATGGGATATGATTTCCCTAATAGACAACACTGAGAGTAACAGGGTGGGACTGAACCTAATGGTTTCCATAACATGTTTAATTTCTGATGTTGTTGTTAAATGTGGAGGAAAATTAGTCACATTTAGAAGCATCTGTTTTCAAAAGTGGTTAAAGTGTGGGTTGCCTCCTGACTAGTCAATTTATTGCTTATAATAATATTTGTGGTGTGAAATGATTCTTTTTATTCCCTGTCTTTGTTTTCTGTTATACATACACATTTGACACTTAGGGAACTGGGATTTAAAACGTCAAAGGACATTCTTCAGGTATCTTGGCCACAATGCGTATAAAAAGTATCTAAATTCTTACTTTTCTCTTTAATCGCAATATACCCCATCTTCCATTTGGATACAGTTACAGATTGGAAACCACAGTTATGAAGAGGTAGGAAATCTTCAATAGTAATAAGTACTATATGATCAATAACAGATTGAAGAATGAATTGAAGGGGCTGTAATATTTTGATGGCTTATGTATTTTATTTCCCGGTTGTAAGTGTTGAGGAAATCACAGGAGGTGTGGGGGATGATGGAAAGTGTAATTACGACTTTCACACGAGGGAAAAAACCAGTTTTTTAAAGCTGGCAACCAATTAATTTGGTCAGTGTTTCCCTTCATTTTTTGCCTTCGGAATGGTCATTTACATAGAGTGGGAATAAAACTTAAATGTGACTGTCCAAACCTCTTAATCAGCAGGTCAAAATTTTGGAAAGCTCACCTGAAATATTTGTTAGGATATTTAAAATGTTCACATGATGTGTTTCCTTAAGAAAAAAATGACTCCCATTTGGGTTATTTTTACTTGATCACTGGATCTTTGCAGAGTTTCCTAATTTTGCATTACTCTCCGACACGTTTCTCTAGAAAAATCTGACTCAAATTCTTTTCCTGTCTTGAGTGGCTCTGGATATGCAAATCTGCCCTTATAGTGAAGTAGTTGAAAACTCTGCCCTCCAGCCCTCACTCAATATCTACCTGATGTCTGTCTGCTCAGGAAGGCTATTCCTACTCAATAACGTAAGAAAAGTTTTTTTTTTTTTTTGAGACAGAGTCTCACTCTGTTGCCCGGGCTAGAGTGCCGTGGCATTAGCCTAGCTCGCAGCAATCTCAAACTTCTGGGCTCAAGCAATCCTCCTGCCTCAGCCTCCCGAGTAGCTGGGACTATAGGCACGCGCCTCCATGCCTGGCTAATTTTTTCTATTTTTAGTTGTTTGGCCAATTTCTTTCTATTTTTAGTAGAGATGGGGTCTTGCTCTTGCTCAGGCTGGTCTCTAACTCCTGAGCTCAAGCAATCCTCCCGCCTCGGCCTCCCAGAGTGCTAGGATTACAGGCGCGAGCCACCGTGCCCAGCCTAAGAAAAGTTTTAAAAACCTTATTTTAGACAAAAGTTTTTTTTTAAAAAAAAAAAGGAGCAAGAGGGAGAGTTTTAAAAAAAAATCAGTCGTTTATTGCAACTATATTGAAAGTTTTGTTTTCCCATAAGTGAAGAATTAAAGTAATCCATGTGTGAGATGAATTTTTAAAAATCTTTGTGTTAAAGGAGTATCTTAACTTCCAGTTGTGTGAAGCAACAAAACATTGAAAGTATGCTAAATTAATTGTCCAGTGAAAGCAAAACAGTCCTCCCTATAGGTTGGCAAGAGTGATAGCAGGTAGGGTTCCTTGCTTGAGGTTGGATGTGCCTGACACGAAGATTTGAATGCTCAAATAGTGGGTTCTCCTCCTGAGTGTAGGGGAGGAATTGGTTGTCTCCCGAGACCATTTGCTTGATCTATTGATTAGTGATGAGGGGTAGCTAAATTTCTGGCATTTTAAAAATTAAGAAATTTAGTTAATTGGTGAAATTCTCCTTTTCATTTTTTTTTTCCTCTGACTGTCTTTTATTTTTTTATTTATTTATTTTTTTTATTTCAGCATATTATGGGGTACAGATGTTTAGGTTACGTGTGTTGCCCTTGGTTCCCCTCCCCCCAAGTCCGTGTTTCAAATATGTCCATCCTTCGGGTAGTGCGCATTGCACTCCGAAATTCTCCTTTTCAATATCTAGGTGGGCAAATAGCTAGACTGGTCTCTACTAAATGAATTTTGAAATGGGCTGCTGACAACTCGTTCAGTAATCCTACATGACAGTAATTTCTAAATGACATTTCTCTCCTATTAGAGCAGTAGAATCGATTGCTTGCAAAATTTTAAAATGGTAGCATTTTATAGTGTGTTTTATAGTGCAAATGTGAACTGAAACACCTTAATTAGGCCACTGCGAAAATGAAATGGCCGGCACCTACATGATACAGAATCCTCAATGAAAGTTCAGTAGAGAGAATTTTTGATTTGCTGTAGGTGAGTGGAACGGCCGAGCCAAATCACCAGCTGCCTGTGGAATCTAATAAAATGGGCAGGAGCTGCTTCAAAGAGAATTGATGCAATTATTTCACCCATATTCTTTTGGCCTTCTCTGAACACCTCCTAACCTCTCTCCTACCACCTTTTTCCTATTCACAGCCAAATCTGCCCTTGTATAACAAATCATCACTTTTTCGTGCCTTATACTTTGCCTAAGACTTTTGCTTGGGATTTTAACAGTATTTTTTTTTTTACTAGCTAAAAACTGAAAATGAATGTGAGAAAAGGAAAAAGAGGAGACTAGATGTTTTTCTCCCTTGGAAAATCTATTTTATACTGGGAAACTTTATAATGTAGAAGCAAATGTGATAATATTATTTTATTTTTTGCTACTTTTCTCTACCGGGCAAGCCTTTTGCTCCAGATGACTAAAGATATACAGGTTATTTGCCTAGAAACAACTGATAATATGGACTCTGGCAATTATGATGACCAATTTATAAAAAAGTGGTTAAAAGAATCTATTTTCCCACCATGTAATGGTTACACAAGAGTGATCTTTGAAGTTATTAGTATCTTGTGTTACTAAAACAGGTTATCATTCTTGCTGGGTGTCTATCACTTACTTTCTCATTCATTTGTTTACTCCTTCTATAAATATTTATTCTGTCTCCACTGAAGGACAGCTCTGTATGAGGTGCTAGAGGTACAGTGGTGAAGCCATCAGACATGGAACTTGCAAACACTGAAAATTATTGAAATAATGAATTGCAAAGTTGATGCAAGTTTTGGGGGAGAAGCACAGTGTGCCGTGTGAACATTACTCAGGGGAGGCCTATTAAGAATGAGGATGATCAGATTATTGTCTGGAAGCTGCATTTAGTCTCATTTAGTAGCTATAAAATGCATAGGTTAACATGTATTATGACATAGCATTTCTAGAAAGCTATTTGTACAGGGAGATGTAGCTGGGAGTCTGGAGAATCCAGGGTGAGTCCATGTGGAAGTCCCTGAAGAATAGAATATTATGTCACCTACTTTATTTAAAGTGGTAGCCATCCCACTGGAAAATGAAGCCAGGTTTGTTTTGCCAATTGAACTCTAGGAAATGGTGGTCCTCCTGCTCAGGATAAAGTTTTCCAGGGTGTTTTATGAGCATTAAGTTTTCTGGGCACCACATATCTTTAGTCAAACTCAAGTATCTTTCTGTTTGCTTTTGCAATTCATTTATTTGACAAGCTTTTATATGTTTCCTCATTATATGTTATCTTGTTGATTTTAGCATAGTTAGTTCTTTCTGAATTCTCCTTCTGATTTCCACAAACTTGCCTCTTCTGTCTTTGTGTCACCAGAAAATTGGTTAAAGATGCCTTGTCTATCTTCATCTTGTCTGATAAAACCGCTACGCATGACAGGGCCAAACACAGAGCTCGGTGCCCGCTCCAGAGGTCTCCCTTCAGGCTGACCTCACTCCACTGGGAGGGTGCTAACTGGATTTGAATTCCCAGCACTACGCTGTTGTCAACGCTGTATAATGCAGGGTAGTAAACTACAGAGGTAGACAAGCCAGGGACAGAAGGATTCTGACTGTCGTGGAGTGGCAGAGCAGCCACCATGAACTGAGGAAGCAGAGGAGAGCGCTGGAGCTTAAAAACATCTTATCTGTGCCAGAGAGGACGGGCTGTAGGAGCGGCACACCTGGGAAGCCAGAACTCCTTTCCTGAGCTTCAGGCCTGAGTGTCCAACATTGATGTACTGCTGTCTCCACTGGGAGTCCCATGGGGACCTCGCACCAAGCAAGTCACAGACTGAACTCCTCTTTCTGCACCCACAGAATTGTCTCCTCTGCCTTTGCTCCTGTCAATACTTTTGCCTCTGTCCTGGTTCATCCTCCACATCGCCATCGGAGTGATCCTTCCAAGTCTAATGCTGCCCCTTCCTTGTTCTAAAATCGTCAATGGTTCCTTCTACGTATGGAGGACGAATCCTAAATTGCATGGATGAAAGACTCTCCATGATCTCACCTCCACCTAACTTGTCCAGCTTTGTCTCTGCTTACCACCTTGTTAATTTACATCTACGCTGAACTTCTTTGTGTTCTGGAACATGGGTTGCTTCTCATTCTCTTACCTTTTCATATTCGATTCCCTTTGGTCAGAACCCCATTTATCTCCCTGGAAGCCTGCAATTAAACCTCCTAGCCTCACTTCTGGGCCACTTTCTCTGTGAAGCCTGGAAGGACGTCACAGGGAAGTCTCCACAAGCTCCCCTGGTTGGCTCATGGCACCTGCCAATGCTTAGATTAGACCACGTATGCTGCCATTTCAGCGCTAATCATGGTTATCATAATAGTGTGTTTCTATTGGTGGTGGGGTCCATGTCACTCCATCTTTGACCGTCCACGCACTCACAGAGTGCCCAGCTCATAGAACGTGATTGTGGAACAAAGGATAGCTGAGTAGGAAGTCATGGGAAGAAAGAAATGAGATAAAGACAGGAGGGCAAGTTTCCTCTTTATCAGTGCTCCAGCTGTACTTCTGTTGTGCCTCTGCCTTACCCAGGCGGCTAGGGGGCCAGCTATTCTTCTCTTTTGCCTTTAATGATCAAACTGCAGAGTTTAGCTGGGTATGTATGTGGTTTCCCAGCCAGATGTTACATTCCTCACATTCCCTTACAAGAAGATATGGTCAAGCAGCCAAGTTCTGGCCAATGCCTCCGGGACGTCTTCCTGCTTTACGTTGTCTGTCCTGCAGATGGCGGGGAGGGTGTTAGAGATGGAAACCCCTAATAAAGGGTGGCAGAACTGCCCCACTAGCCTGGACACCAGCTTACTGAATATGAGCAGGAAAGAGAAGATTCTGTCTTGTCTTGTCTAATTCATAGTAGTTTTAGATTTCTGTAGAGACTGTACCTAAATAATAAATACTCACTTAAAGAAGTTGTGTTTGTAAACTGCTCTTTGATATTTAGCAGAAACATGCCTTGGTGTGTACCCTTATATGTTCCTTTTATCACATATTTTAAAAAAATATAAAAAATTTCAAACAAACACAATTATAATACTTTTTGCAGCATACACTTCATGTGTTTTCTTTTCCATTTTTAAAAGTAATAACATATTATAGAGTTAAAACTCATCTCTGATCCCAATTCTGTTTCCTTCAGAAGCAACCTCTATTCTGATTGTATGTTTATCTATCTCATGCATATTTTTATAGTTTTATCTACATATTTATGTGCCTTTTAACTTGTGTAACATTTTTGTGTGTTTTAAACACAAAAACATTTACAAAAACCATCATATGGGCCGGGCGCGGTGGCTCACACCTAGCACTCTGGGAGGTCAAGACGGGCGGATTGTTTGAGCTCAGGAGCTCGAAACCAGCCTGAGCAAGAGCGAGACCCCGTCTCTACCAAAAATAGAAAGAAATTAATCGGACAACTAAAAATATATAGAAAAAATTAGCCGGGCATGGTGGCGCGTGCCTGTAGTCCCAGCTACTCAGGAGGCTGAGGCAGTAGGATCGCTTGAGCCCAGGAGTTTGAGGTTGCTGTGAGCTAGGCTGATGCCACGGCACTCACTCTAGCCCGGGCAAAAGAGTGAGACTCTGTCTCAAAAAAAAAAAAAAAAGAAAACCATCATATGTTTTTCAGTCAATATTTGGTTTTTGAGATTTGTCTATGTTGATTTATATATGAGTCGTTCAATATTTTAACTACTATGTAATATTCCACTGCACAACTATAATTCAATTTAAATGAGAGGATTTAATGGTCCTCTTATTGATGCATCTTCAGGTGGTTTCTAATTTTTAAATATTATGAATAATTGTTATAGGAATACCCTTGTACCTGTCTCTTGTGCACGTATGCAAGATTTTCACTGGAGCAGACACCTAGAAACTCTTAGGTTTTAGGATATACACAGCTCCAATTTTATAAGATATTGTTAAATTGCTCTCCAAAGTTTTTTTTAATAAAAATAATTCACATTCTCATTACCATTGTATCAGAGTTCCTATTATTCCCTATCTCTGCCAACATATGATATTGTTAGGCTTTAAATTTTTTTGTCCAGCTTGAGCAAGAGCAACACTCTGTCTCTACAAAAAATATAAAAATTAGCTGGGTGCAATGGCATGCACCTGCAGTCCTAGCTACTTGGGAGGCTGAGGCAGGAGGATCACTTAAGCCCAGAAGTTTGAGGTTGCAGTGAGCTATGATGATGCCACTGCACTCTGACCTGGGCAACAGAGCAAGACCTGTCTCCAAAAAAAAAAAAAACAAAACAAATTTTTTTGGGGGTCAATTTGATGAGTTTTTAAAACTTGTATTTTTGATTACTACTGAAGAAATTAAGTATCATTTTATATGTTTCTTGACCATTCTATTCTCCTTATCTGTGAACTGAATTGATTTTTTTTCTTATTCATTAGAAGGAATTTTAAAGAAAGATACTATATTTATTAATCCCTTGTCAGTTATGCTTGAAAATGTTTTCTCTTGATATATCTTATGTTTTTTAACTTACCTTTGGTGTCTTTGGTCATGTAAAATTTTTAGTATAGTCAAATTTGTTCATTGTTCTCCTTTAATGATTTATGCTTGTTGTATCTTGTTTGAGAAATACTTCTGTACCCCAAGGCCATATTAGATGTTAATAATAGTGTGAGACATATGGGAACTCGGTATTATCTTTGTAATTCTTCTGTAAATCTAAAACTGTTTTAAAATAAAAAAGCTTATAAAAAATAACTGTGATTAGTATATTAAAAAACAGATGACAAAGTGGAAAATTTTGCCAGAGAATGACAATTTATAAAACATAATTAAGTGGAAATTATAGAGATAAAAATATAATAACTGAAATTAAGAGTTTAATACATGGATTTAACAGCATATTAGACTATGGAAAAGATGAGCAGTAAACTTGAAATAGGTCAACAGAAAATATTGAGACAAAAACATGAAGGAAAAAAGAAAAGAAAGCAAAAATGTAAGAGACATATGGAACAAAGTGAAATATGTTCAATTAAAGTTTAAGAATGAAAAGAAAATGGGGCAAAAACCAATATTTGAAGAGCTCCTAATCAAGAATTTCCAAAAATGAGAAAAGATATGAAATCAGCTAAAATTCAAAAGGTTTATGAACCCCAAACAGGATAAATTCAGAAAAGAAAATTACATCTAGGTCCCTCTGAATAAAACTGCAGAAAACCAAATATAAAGAACAATTTTAAAAGCAACCAGAGAAAGAAAGAAATGTTACTTTCAGCAAACAACAATAACACATACAGCTGACTTTTCAGCTTGACTAATGGAAGTCAGGAGTTAATGGAATGAGGTCTTTACCGTGCTGGAAGGAAATGATTACACTCTAGAATTATATATTGAACAACCATAAAAGAATGAGCGATCAAGCTACAAAAAGACATGGAGGAACCTTAAATGCGTATTTCTAAGTGAAATAAGACTGTCTGAAAAGATTACAAACTGTATGATTTCAACAATATGACATTTTGGAAAAGATAAAATTGCAAAGACAGTAAAAAGATCACTTTTGTCAGGGGTTTCAAGGGGAGGAGCCAGAGGAGGAGGGATAAATAAACAAAAGGGAATTTTACGGTGGTGCAAAATTCTGTATGATACTGTAATGGTGGATACATGACTTTATGTATTAGTCAAAACTCATAGAACCGTACAACTATGACTTTAAGAAAAAGTCATCAGATGTTTCCTTGGAATAATGTCAGACATTTATTAAAATGACTCTGATTGTATCTGCATACACACACCGATTTTGAGGGGGTGGGGATGGAATGAGTTAAAATATGGCAAAAGATGGGTTAAGTGATTGACTACATTAAAAATATCCTGCAGTCTGAAGTCATTTCTTCTCCTCTACCTCAAATGGTTTGTGTGTAGAGGCATAAGCCAAATGCTATTTATTGCTACGGCCAGTTACAGCAAATCACCAGCTGATGTCTTCTAAAAGAGTCCATGTGATCTTTCAGAAAGCTTAATGAATTTGAACACTAGCAATTTAAGGCATTTTTTTATATTGCATAGCTGATTACCTTGATTTAACTCTGAATTTTAGCGTCTTTTGCTTTTATCTCATCTGCAAACTGCCTGTCTTTAATTCTTTTACCTTTTTCACATGGCAGGGATACATAAATAGAGCACAAACTTACAAAACCAGACAGTTGTTCTTGCCAGAAGCACTGGGAAAGGCTTCGGAGAAAATGGAAACGTTGGCAGTGGCTTTTAGCCCTGGGTGCACATTATTGTAGAATCACCTGAGGAACTTTTAACCTGCACCGGTACCTGGGCTCTATTCCCAACGAATTTGATTTAATTGGTCTGAGGTGAGGTATATGCATCAAGGCTGGAGACCTACTGGACTGAAGAGTCTTAACCCTGAATGTTAATTTCCTTTTCTTGTTCTCTTACTGGCGCTATGGTTAATCAAAAGACAGTTCCATGAGTGTTTAGGAGTTCCAGCTTTGGAGTTAGAACAGGGGTTCTAATCCTGTCTCTACCTTTAATTGGCCATGTGATTGTTGGCAAGTTGCCATTGTGAGCCTTTTTTTTCTCCCCTAAAATAGGAAGTATAATTTTTTAATTGTGAGAATTACATGAAATGATAAATATGTAATGGGAATGTGGTTTTTGAAATATTAAATCAATATTGTTGCCAAGATCATAATTGTCTTGTGATTTCCCATCCACTGAATTAATGGCATTTCTTTCTTTGGGGTTGGGGGAGCGTGTAATATCCAAGGACATCCTTGACTTTCAACTTTATCTTTTCGGATCAAGAAAAGTAGTCTTTCTCGAGAAAAAAAAAAAGAATTTTCAATTTCTAAAGGCTTCCCACTGCATTATAGGAACCACATCTCAGAAATTTGTATCACAGAATTCTTATCAGAAGCCATGGAATAGAAAGGGTCAGAAGATATGAAATAAGGGAAATCCCACCAAACATAAAGGGGGATTCTATCAATGGAAGAACCTGGAAAGAGAGAGGAAGAGAGCAGGAAATCGGAGGTAGGCAAATGTCATGGCTCTTCTCTCTAGATTGAAACTTGGGTTAGGGTGGGGGGTTTGGCTCCTGCTTCTCAGAGTAAATACTTGGAAAACTGCAAACTTTTAAGGAAGTCTCAGGCAAGACATCTGAGCAACAAGACGACATCGAATTTTGAAACAATGGAGAAAGGAGTCTGGCTGAAAGGGCCTGAGGCGGTGTCCCATTTTCCTGGGGCCTGCACATGGTATGTAAAGGAACCCTCAAATTCCCTGTAGGTCTCTGTTATGGAGAGCTGTGGACCAGAGGAAGCCTAGGTTTAATGATAAGAAGGCCACCTTTTGATCAGAGGTTCCGGCAGGACCACAGTCTTTATTAAAAGGCTCTAGCATAGCACACAAGTAAATCAGGAGGCATCAGCTGCAACTCAGTGGGCTCCATCCACTACAGCAGCCTCAAAGACCAACCAGCCACCCTGTGTCAGGGAGCAGCAATGGTACCCCACACTCAGCCACAGGAGGCTCCTCTTCTCCCCATGCTGGGACACCATCTAGGGAAGGAGAAGTGGAAAGGGAAACCCAAGATAGGGAAGAAACTATTAATACTTAGATACTTGGGCTTAAAATGGACTGAGTGTTTACTTGAAAATGCTGTTTTCAAATCTAAGGAGGCCAGGTCACTTTCAAATGGAAAGTTACTCCCTATCCCTCCCCCAATTATTAGCAGAGATGACTGATGAGATCTGCTTATAGAAAATAAAGACAAATCATTTTGCATATCTGAATCATAGTCTACAAGTTCTGGTACATGGGGTTTTCTAAACTATGTTTCATGGCACATAGTTAACTCTTAATATCTTGGTGTATTTTTTTCCATTTTTTTAGAAGGATTCCTTTTAAATAGCTGAGATTACATGATCTCACATTCTGGTTTTAAAATTTGATACTAAAGCAAGCATTTTCTCATATTTTGACATAATTTTGGCAAATATATAATAACGTTTAATACTTATATAATATTCCAGCATATCGATGTGAAATATTTTAGTTAATTTCTCTCGTTGATCATTTAGGAATCTCTTTTCCCATTTTTTTAACTACTATAAATAATATTGAAAAATAATGAACACTCCATGAATTTGCAGGTCATCCTCTTATAGAACTCATATTACTCTTAATTCATTTGTGAATTTTGCACCGCCAGTGATAGTACCATGATTTTATTTGGAATGTATTAAATGGGTCCAATGAAAGTGAGAGGCCAGGGGGTATAGGAAGAGTGATAAAGTTCAGATTAAGTTCTAAGTCTGCTTTAAAAGTTGGAAAAGACTTTTTATAATCAGTAGAAAAAGAGAATAATGTCAGCAAGTTAATGTTCTTTCCGTTCATAGGTGGGAGTAAAGTATGCACAATGATTCAGAACTTGGGCTCTGGGGTTAGAATGCGCAAATTCAAACTCCTGTCTCCACTGCGTATTGGCTGAGTGACCTTGGCCAAGGTCCCTCAGGTTTGTCCTTGTGAAAAGAAGATAATCAGAGTGCGCACTTCACAATGTTGTTAGAATTACTTGAGC
This sequence comes from Propithecus coquereli, assembly GCF_000956105.1. Lineage (NCBI taxonomy): Eukaryota > Metazoa > Chordata > Mammalia > Primates > Indriidae > Propithecus > Propithecus coquereli. The sequence continues at coordinate 8,849,449 of NW_012151618.1, read as the reverse complement.
TTGAAGGATCTTTAATATAGAGCACTTACTAAATGCTCTATAAACATTTGTTATCATTATTATTGTTCCTTGAGATGAATTGGCTAATAAACAAATGCATATGAAGCATTACGAAAGGAGTAGATGATTTTTAAGAACTTTACCAAGGCAATTGATTAGCAACTTAATAAAAAAACCACAAACTGGATTTATTTGTTTCTAAGTGAGTGGCATATTGCCTTGAAAAAACACAAAACTCAAAAACTCAAATGTCATATTTTGCTCAGTTATGTGAACTTGATGTTTGCATGTTTAAAAAATAAGAGTAGTTTCGTATAAAATGCAATTTGATATTCAATAATAACCAGTATTTCTGTAACTTTCTTTTAATGTCATAAGCATACTTTCCTCAATAAGTTTAGGGTAATGTGTCTGTCCAATCAAAGCTTTTAAATGTTTGTTTATATTTTTTTCAGAACTCTTTACTTCTGGACAAGAATAAGCTATTAATATGTTTAGCAAATGTCTAAAAGTCAGTGAACCAGTAATGGAAGTAGCTTCGGTAAGTTGCGATTAGTGAAGTACATAAGATACAGTCAGTACTCTCTTCCTCCTTTTGACTGACTCCCATCATGCACTAAATATCAAAGCTACTTTTAAGATAAGTCAGTATGATTCAAAAGCAACAGGCCTCATGCCTTAAACTTCTTGGATGCTTGTCTTTGGTGACAACCCCCAAGGGATTAGAACCAATCGATCAGTATGTGTTGAGCACCTCATCTATTTCTGGAACTGAGCTGAATTTTGCAGCAGTAAAGAAAAAGTCCAAGTCCTTATCTCCAAAGGGCCTGCAAAAGATAAGTTTCCAGCTAACAAAGCAACGGCGAAATATCTAGCACACTATAAACGACGTCATACTGTCTGGTAGAATTTGAGAAGAGAAAAGAGAAATATCTGCTGAAGGCTGAGGTAGTCCATGAAGTTTTCATGGAAGACTTTGACTTCATCTAGGCCTTAAATCATAGGCGGGAGGTCTCCGGGGAGAGAGGGACTGAGAGATGGGGTGGCATGGGGTAGAGCAAGGTCGGGGGCTTAGCTCTGCCACAGACTGCATGCTAGACCTCGTGCCAGGTATTTAAACTCATTGAGCTGCAGTTTCTTCATTTCAGAAATGAGGGCCCAACCCAATGGAGCGCTGTGTGCTCTGGAAAGCACTGCCAGGCGTTGGGGGTGCTGAACGAGCAAAGCGTAAGTGAGGGCAGATTGCAGAACAGCCTGTCCAGGGATGAGGCATCTGCTATTTCACAGTGGGAATTCTTCCTCCTGCCACACTACCCGCCCTTTCTATACCGGTTTCATTGTGAAACCCTTGGAAAATCAGCCCTCTCTGTGGTCTGGACTCCACTATGGAGTTACAGATAAAGAACAGTCCAAGAGCCAAAAGTGACTAAAATGGACCCCAATCTTTACTTGCACGGCTCAAGGAACATAAAAGGGATAAAGTTAAAGCACACAGTATTTCCTTCACCCCCTTACTCCTTCTTCTCCCTCTTCCTCACATCAGAGCTGCTTCCAGAACTTCCCGTCAGCCTCCTCCCTGGCCCCCGACTCCTCATACAACCAGCCTGTGGTTCCCCTTCTCTTCCCCTATTTCCCCCTTCCTGCATTTTATCATGCGGCTGGAGCTAGCTTTCAACATCTGTGCTCTTTTACATTTAATTCTGTCTCTCTGGTCCTGCTTTTCTCTACTATTCCTTTTTTTCTTAATGTTTTATTATGAGTATTTTCAAAAATACAAAAAAATTGAAAAACTGTGTAGTGAATACTCATATATCCACTATCTAGTTTCTATAATGAACATTTTGCTATATGTCCTTATATTTATTCATCTGTCCATGACTCTATCCATTTGTCTGATATATTTTATTATCGTGGCAAAATACACATAACATAAAATTTACCATTTCAATAATTTTTAAGTGTAGAATTCAGTGGCATTAAGTACATTACATACATTAAATGGCACTGTACATTGTTGGGCAACCATTCTACTGTTCTTAAACATCGTTTTGTGTGTGTGTGTGTGTGTGTGTGTGCACGTGTGTGTACACACACAGAAGATTCTGAATCAGAAGACTGGAGAACAAGTTGGCAAAGCCAGAACACTCTAGGAGGGTAAGGAAAAGAAATTGTGAAGAGGGACGCTGAGGAACACTCACTCATGAATAAATTTTGTCTCCTTCATATGTATCTGTACAATGGAGATGATTTCCATCTCAGGGCCTTTTTTAAAAAAAAAAATTTGTAATAACTAAAGTAGATAATGCATTTGAAAACACGTAGCAAATGGCTTAGTTAATGGTGCATGCTTGCCAAAATGTGTTGAATTTAAAAACAACAAAAATTAGAACAATTCTTGTCAGTAAACATAGGCTAGAATATGCTCCAGTAACAAAAACCCCCATATCATATCTCAGGGGCTTAAAATGACAATGGTTTATTTCTCCCCTATTCTTTAGGTCCATTGGGGATTGGAAGGAGGAGCTTGTTCTCTGTCTCCTAATCTCAGAGCCCAGGTGATGGAACAGTCATCATTTTGAACATTTGCAGGTATCACGGCAATGGAAAGAGAGCTCTGGGGAGTTTTGCACTGACAATTAAATGTTCTGACCTAGAAGTGGCACCTGGGCACTTCCTCTCACAGCTATTGGCCAGAGCTAGTCACACAAGCCCACCCACCCGCAGGGGGTTAGGAAGTATCATCCTAGCCTAATATGTGCCAGAAGAATTGGTATATTTGGCAAACATTAGTCAACACTACAATCTCAAACCATTCCTCTATCAGAACCACCAAATTAAACAGCATTTTAATTTCTATTTGACACCTTTTGTCAGGATTGATAATAACAGCGAATTAGTGACATTTATTAAGCGCTCACTGTAATCCAGGCCCTGGGCTTTATTTTCTTTATTTAATTAGTCTCAGCAACTCTAGAAAGAAGGTAGTAGTGTTATTCTTGTTGTACAAGTGAGGAAACGGAGAAAGTATGAGCAAGTCAATAACGGCGTCATAAGCCAGGGGGCCGTGGAGCCCGGATTTAGACTCCAGAGCTGATCTGGGATAGTTCCTTCTACACCGCCCACCTCAGTGGGTCCTCAAAGCCTTTGCTTTGGCTACCTTCTTGTCTAACAGAACCAGACATGAAGGCCTCTTTCTCACACTCCTCACCGTTTAAAGCCACGAGCCCCCTCTCCAGAACAGAGTTTAGCAACATTATGCTCCCACAGTAAGTGTTCAAAGCACCTCAACGTTCTAGTCAGGAGATAAAACAGCTGTTCCCTCCAAATGGCTTATACTGAAATGTAAATGAACAAGGACATTAAAAAAAAAAAAAAGGAAAAAAAGAAAAAAAAATAAAAATAGATTTACATTCTCACCTTTTAAAATTTTTATCATTTCCCATCCAAGCTTACTGTTTTTGTTTAATCTTGCCATTCCTTTTCTTCTTCCTGGTATGCTCTTTTTCTTAGGGATATGCAAACTTTATTAGTCAGCTCCTCTTTCAAGCTCTGTATGCTTTTGTGTTTGAGAATTGGGAATCAGGTACTTTTACTGTTAGCCTCGGGGTGGATCTGAGCAGGAGGAGGCTTTATGAATAATCAGAGCTGACATCTCCAGCGTTGTTCCTTCATTATAAATATTGTTAAAGGAGCTGTGACCACCACGGGCTCCCACGGAACAGAGTGTGCAGGGCAGGCAGAGAGAGCCTTTGATTTCAGCTCTTTCCTGGTTATCGCTTCACTGCTGACCTGGTGTTGACAGGTCTCTTAGATTTGGCTGCCTTTTTTTCAGAAAGTTTCTGTTCTATTAGCATAAGTGTTCGGTCTGCGGGAAGCCGGGTTCATCTCTCCAACTCCAAAGGCTAAGAACCACAGTTAATATTAGTGCTCCGTGTTGCCGCAGCCTGAATCGCTAATGAATGTGGAACTGCTTTGTGACTTTAACCATTTTAATCCCATTTGGATTATTTATAGCATTCTGATCTTTTTCAAGGGGAAAACAAATGACAGTGCCATTTTCCTTACCTCATGAGAGAGCCCAGGCTCCACACACGTCCGCAAAGACCCCAGTACTCCTATGTCTGCTAAGGCACCCCTTGCTTGTACCCCACCAAACCTGGTCATGTCATCAGAGAACCATCCTTTAGATTATTCATGTTATCATGACATTGTTTCCGTTTTCAAAATGGAGGAGACATGTGAACTCGAATTTATATCACTTGAGTAAAACTTTGCGAATTTTCTCTGCCCTCCTTCTCCCCAGGTTCATGGTCTTCTGTCCTTCCTCAGTAGATTTGCCAAACAGTAATTGGAACTTATTCCATGTCAGAAATTTTATGAACTTCACCTCATTTTATTGTCCTCCCAGCCCTATGATGAAGAAGATATTGCTGTTCTGATTTTCTTAAAAGATACAGAAATCTGGACTCTGTAGTGAAGTGAAGGGACTTGCCCAAGGTCACCTGATGAGTCAGGGTTAGGATCTGGGCTAAAATGCTGGGCCCCTAATTCAAGCCATTTACTCTCCCATGTAGTCCATGTTAATTAGCGAGACTCGCCATTCATTTGTTTCACCAACAGTATTGAGCATTTATTTTGTGCCATAGGCTGGGATCACAAAGGTAACTAAAGCAGCGTTCTCAGGAGCTCAAGTCCTGGTTGAGGGGAAAGCCCTGTTAAGTGGTGGGGGTGGCACTAAATACTCCATGCAAGGAGCTGGAATAGGAAACCTTGGGGGCATGGAACTTGCTCTCAAGGGCTCAGGGAAGGCTTCTTGGAGGAAGTGATACTAGGGGATGAGCCTTGAGTTAGCAGGATAAAAATGTGGGTCTCACTGAAAAGGAGCTGAGAGCCTGATGTTGGGCAAAGGGAAAAGAGAAGAGAGATTTCTTCCTTTTCTAGGTCCTTGAAACACGCTTCAGATACTTTTGAGTAAGTGTGCCAAAAACTTTGATGTATCTATGTGTGCACTGGGGCTTCAAAAATCCGCATTGCCAAATTTTGTACAAAAATGCGCTTTTGTTTTGCCAGGTGTGGGCACAGGGAAGACAGCAGGAGTAGCAGATTTGAGGAGGAATCTTATGTGTTTAAGTGTAGATTACTGAATTGAGATGTGTGTAGGCAGTTTGAGTGGAAATGTTAATATAGAGAAGGCATTTGGCTGGGTGGGGCGGTGGTGGTCTGGAGTTCAGGAGAGGAGCCTGGGCTGGAGACATAATTTAGAAATCATCAGCATTCAGGAAAACAGTGAGGTCAGCATGCAAAGAAGTAGAAGAGAAGAGGGCCAAAATTTGAGCCCGGAAGCTGAGAAGCAGAGGGAAATTGTCTTCAGAAAAGACTAAGAAGGACTCACTGAAGAGGTAGGAGGGAAATAAGGGGAGTGTGGTGTCATGAAACCCTGGGGAGCAGAACAATTCAAGGAGAGAGAGCACAGCATGGTCTAACGTTGCTGTTGGGCAGATCGTTTTCAAGGACACGTGTCCATTGGGTTTAGCATGGAGGAAGCACCGTCAGCCTCGATGAGAGCAATTCCAGTGGGGTGTGGGTCTGAGTTTCCACTGCAAGGGCGGTAGAATGAATGAAAGGGTAGGGGTTGGAGATCACCTTGTACGAGTTGGCCTTTGAAAATTGAGAGCTCACTTTTTCTGAAGAAGAGAGCTGCAGGGAAGTAGCTGGGGGACTGAGGGAGGAGATTTTAAGGTGGCAGAGGGCATGAGGACGCTGGTTGGTGTGTCGAGCAGAAGGAGGTGCGGCAAGCAGCTGAGGAAGTGTCCAAGGTGGGAGGGGGGTGTGGTCCAGGGCAGAGATGAAGGATCAGCCTAAGCCAGAGGAGGAATCTTTTTCCCTTTTGATAGGCACAGAAGACTGAAGGATGGTTCAAGACTAGGATGGGTAGAGAGAATCAAGACCCCGGGATACTTTGCTGAGTGTTAATTAGGTATCAGGCAGGGCTATTCTTGTGCATAAACAAAATGCTGTAATCCTCATACTTCAGATGGAGAAAGGGAGGCTGAAAGAAGTCAGGTACGTTTCCCAGGGCCACAGCTGGTAGTGTGAGAGCTGGGATTCAAACACAGGCCGTCTAGCTGCAGAGCCTGCTCTGACCACATGCTCTGCTGCATAAGGGAGGCAAGGCCAGCGACTCAGGCAAGAATCTGGAAGCTTCTTTGGTAAGAAGTCTAACTCAGGCCTCCTTACTTGCCCCCTGTTCCCCCCTCCCCAAGCTGACTGTCTCTTTCTACATTGTTAAAATTAATATACAGTAAGCAGGGCATGGTGGTGCATGCCTGTATTCCCAACTGCTAGGGAGGCTGAGGCGGGAGGATCGCTTGAGCCCAGGTGTTCTGGTCAGTCCGGGCAACATAGCAAGACCCTGTCTCTAAAATAAATAAATAAATAAATAAATAATTTAATGCACTTTGGTCTTTGGGAATCAAATCCTGTATGTATGTTCTGAGCATGTGAATATTTGACGCTCCTTCATCCAATTATGTGTATCTATTTATTGTCTCTGTGAGTAATTCTACGTAGGAGTCAATGTTTGTCACACTGGACTTTTCAAATAAATTTTAGCGGAGCTGTGCCTTTTCTTCAGGAATTTAAATTTTTGTTTGTTTTTATTTTAAGAAAATCTCAGAAAATTCTAATATAATTCTACTTTGGGTCACCAAGATAATCGCCTTGTAATGAGCCCCTGTCCCATGATTTCAGGCCCCACGTTGCATTTGTATTTTTAATTGCGTTAGCATGAAGAACACAATTATGTTTATTGATTCGGGTTAATGAGAAAAACTTGGAGGCTTAAGACAGAAATAATAAATCTATATGGAGTGAAGGACAAATGATCTCACTTAGCAAATATTTAGTACTAGATGCTGGGGAGATACGGGAGGAATACAGGGAGATTACATTCTATTTGAGAAAATTAGACAACAAAACCAGTGGGCATGTTTTTAGGGCTTAAGTGAGTGGGGTTTTGCTAGGGCTCTCTGGCAAAAATTAGGAAGAAAAATGTGGTTTAGGCTTGAGCTCAGTTGATACATCCTATTCCACTCAAAACCCTCTACCCTACCTTATCACCAAACTGAATATTGAAACAAGTATGTTCAGTTGAGCCTATGGGAAAAGAGAGGAAGGTGATTTGGTCTGTAGTCCCACCTGTATTCCCATCTCAGAGGAGCTAAAGAGAAGAGGGCTGTAGCTGGGACCCAGGAGATGGAGGAACGAGAGTAAGGAGAACATCCACTGGGCCTAGAAGGACAGCCATACTGTCCTGCCCTGTTGGTGGCCTGACAAATGTCTCTGGATCTGACCAGAGCAGCAACTCCTTCTTCTCTCTTGGAGGGAGCAGGGCTGGTAAGTTGGGCAGAGGAGGGTCTGGTGGGGAAAGAGGGCTGCAGAGTCCCCACCAATGACACATTCGATGGGGCACCAACATGTATGGGTGGTGGTTAGAGGAACCAGGGCATGTTAGAATCAGCACAGTGTGGGAATCTTCATAGCTTCATAGAAGCTCATAGTGCAGCTTGTATCACTCAGCTTTTCAGGAACAGAACTCAATTTATTTCCTCAGGGCGGATTAAGCTGAGAAGTCAATTCACATGCACAGATCCCACAGGAGAGAGATGCACAAGGTGGAGGCATGATGTATTAATTGACAGCGGGAGTGTGTGGCTGGTATTCGCTCTCCACACCGGGTGCACTCTCCTTTATGTTTGTGTACTCGGGAGTTGATACCACAGGCTGGAAAGTTGCTGGATAATTCTCAAGTTTGAGTACAGGTGTTGAATATTCTTTTTTTTTTTTTTTGGCAGGAAGATGTTAGGTCAGCACTTTATTATTATTATTTTTTTTTATTTCAGCAAATTATGGGTGTACATACGTTTAGGTTACGTGTGTTGCCCTTGGTTCCCCCCCCACCGAAGTCCGTGTTTCAAATATGTCCATCCTTCGTTTAGTGCGCATTTCTTGAGTGATGAATCACCCTTCTCCAGCGTCTGTTATAGGAATCAGCATTGATTACCTAGACGTAGAGTGAGTAACAGCCTTGTGGATAATCATTTTACTGTAAACTCCCCTTTTTCTAAGCTTGTGCAGATTACTAGAGGTATTACCACTACATTTCCTCAAGACAATTTGTTGTGATTAGTTTATGGACCACCTGACAATAGTTCTTGTTTGGATTGACCAGTTGCAGAGAACATTGTGGGGAGGCACGCTAGTCTTCTGTGACAAGTCATCTCTAATGACGGGTGACATTCTAGGATGATTTCCATAGATGGCCAATGTAATAGTTCTGTGTTGACTTTTATTAATTTCAATTTCTTAGAGCACTATTTTCTCTTCTGGTCCCATAATTCTGGTTGTGGCCTATATTTAAAGCATAGCAGCTCAATGTTCTGAGCACAGTTTAGATCAGAATAGCAGAAAGGCAATGAACTAACATTACCATGAACTGTGCTGGAAATTCAAGATATCCAGTGAGCTCTAACAATCCCCATGTTACACCTTGGGAAGCTGAGTTCAGAGAAGGTCAGGAATGCTGCCCAAGGACACAAGGCTGGAAGTGGAGGACCTTAGAGTCCAGCATAAGCCTGCATCCAAAGGAAGCACTTTGGGAATTCAAAATTTAGTTCTTCTAGTTGAAGAGTCTCGTCTATGATGTGAAGATTCAGCTGAACCCTGAAGGGCAGGTAGGAGTGAGAAGAGGAGAAATTTTTGATTTAGTATACCAGTTTGCAATACCTTGGCTAAGCCACCTCTTGGTTTTTGCATTCAATTCCGGTTACCATACTTTTCAAAGAATACAGACAGACTGGGGCATATTTAAAGCAATAGTTCTCAGCCTTTAATCTACCATGGATCATGTGATTGATAACATCCACAGAGCGAAATATTCAGCTGGGAACTTTGCATTCTTCCCAGACTGTGGCAAAAAATCATATAGAAAGTAAGTTATCCTTAATTCTAGGTGCAGTTGCTATAGCAATTTAACCTTTTTCTTTTCTCGTTGATCACAAGAACCATCGTGTTACAAAATCATGGTTAAAATCTATCCATATGAGATTAGAAACCAGGCTGTTGACAGAACCAAAATTATGTTCTATAAAGAACATTCAAGGAACAGGGCAGCTTTGGAAGAGAGTGTTCAAAAAATGGTAGGGGATTTCTAATATTTGGAGGACCGTCATCTAAAGGGTTTAGATTTGTCCCATGACAGAAATTTATCCCTAAGGATCATGGATTAAAGCTACAGGACAAAAAACCGACTAGAATAAGGAAAATATTTCTAAGTTGGTGTGAGATGATGGCATGAACTCTCTCAGAAGGTAGTGAGCCCCCCATTTGTGGGCTGTTTGGGCAAGGACTGGATAAACCACTTGTTATAGATGCCGCTTAGGAGAATCAAGCTCTGGGTAGGGCTGGACCAATTGTGTCTTAAAACTCATTTTGACCCTGAATTTCTAAGATTAACGATAACTTAAGTAACTATTTGCTGACTTCCCGTTATGTATCAAACACCAGACTATTAATAATCTGATTAATAACCAACAAATCAAAAATTTTAACATCTTTAGCCTGTAGGAATCCAGCTATGCATTTTATCTTCAAAACTCCAAAACTAAAAATTCCTGGCTTCTAAAGAGATTACAGAGTTGATTGTAGATTATTGATTGTGTTTGAAAAAGTATCCTTGAAAAGGAAAGTTTTTCAGGAGCCACTGCATTAGAATAAAGGAGTCCTTGACAATAAAGGGGATTTAAGAAGAAAGGAGTCCTTGGTATTTATCAAGGGTTTATTTTTAACCCCAATACCAAGCTTATGATAAATGATTATTAAAGCAAGTTTGTCATCCACTTGTGTCTAAAGCTTTCGTATAGAAAAGCCTTGGGAATGTATAAAATTACCTTCAGAAAGAGTCTAGAGAAAGAAAGAGCCAAGTTGTCCAAGGTTGTCTCTCTGTGGCATTTCCTGTTTATGTCTATTAAACCTACCTGAATTTGTTGTAAGTGATCTTTGGCTTTCGAATGTTTGTAGAATACGAAGTATTCTTAACCTCAGATATTATAATGGGCACCACAGTAAATAAGTTTTTATCATGTGGATTTTTCTGTAAGTCCAGTAGAAAGTAGTAAGCCCATTCCAATTACTCTTTAGAGCCAATGAGATGTATAGGTATTGAGGTTTTGCCGTAGCAAAGCAAATTTTGGTTAACTATTAGGGTTAAGAACAAGCAATAGGGAAGGTCTCTGAGTTCTGATGACTGATGGCTGATGACCAAAGAGAAAACTGCAAAGACAACATGGTACTAGAAGAGAAAAAGTTCGAAGAGTAATTTTCACTCCTAACACAATTTAATCTTTCATCTTTACACTCAAAACACTAAAAAGAGTGCCCAGAACACAGTAGGCATTCAACAAATGTTTTGAGAGAATGATTTTTAGGAAAAGGAAAAGGAAAACTACTCTAAACGTTAGTTATTTCTCTTCCTGAGACCATGTCTGTGTGACTGATTGAAACGGGAAAATTCCATGATCATCAGGTTGTTAAATACTTCAGCTGCCAAATCATTTCTTTGACTGATGTTCGTCCCCCTTGAGTTGATTGACTGCTCTGGCTCAGGGTTGACACAGCGTGCGTCAGAAGTTGCAGTTCTCAGCAGCTGATGGTGGCATTTCCATGCATAACCAGTTTGACTTATGTTGGTCACATTAGGCGCAAACATAAATCATGATAGTCCAGTAATTGGTACTTGGGTCTTTTCTGACTGGAATGATTTCTTGGCCATTCTGGTGGTTAGTGGCACTGAATACTCAATGACTGAACAGCACTGGCCAACTGACTGAAGAAGTTTCCTTCCCTGAAAAGATCTTAAAATAGAATGCAATATAGAACTGGCCAGTGAGCATGGGTTCATCTAAGCGGGAATGCAATTCTAGAGCATGATGGAGGTTGATTCTCTACTAGGAAAAGTCAGGCAAAGCAGGAATAAAGCAGGACATAAACATGATTTTTAGGTTTGTAGTTGTGGTGGACAGACTTTAAGGTGGTGCCCATGACCTCTGACTCCTGGTGTTTATGCCTTGGTACTCTCACCGTGCTTGGGTGTGGGCAGGACCTGTGACATTTCTATGGAGCAGAATATGGAAAAGGTGATGGGACATCACTTCTGTGATTACATTCCATTATATAACACTCTGTCTTGCTGGAAGAATTGCTCTAGAGCCTTCCTTCCTCTCCTTGCTGGCTTTGAAGAAGCAAGATGCCACAAGTCTTACGCCTGCAAGAACGTGCATTCTGCCAACAATCTGAGTGAGCCGGGAAGTGGATCCTTCCCCAGCTCAGCCTTCAGATGAGAAGTCAGGCCTGGCTGACCTTGCACAGATAAGCTGTGCCTGAATTCCTGATCCACAGAAATCATGAGACAATAAACATGTGTTGTTTTAACCTGCTAAGTTTGTGGTAACTTGTTACACTGCATGGAAAATGTATACACCAGTCATGATTCCTAAATAAAATCTAGATTACGGTGTTAGTGTTCAGAATATCCATCCAGGAATCAACTGAAAGGTGCTATAATCTTCTAACTTCTCTGAATTACTTGATATAAACACTGAATACTAACTTGTTCAAAGCAGGAAGAAGAATGAAGAAATAAAGAAATGGAGTCTATATTTCTATTGTCAAGTCTAATCATTTGTATGTTTGAATTATTAACCAGGACATTTGTGTTTAAAGGCAATAGAAATATAAATTTCCACATGTGGTTAAATCTTGGATTTGAAATTGTGGTCAGTGTGATATTATTATTTGCTCACCATTCTTCCTTCTCTCCCTGTCCTGACCTGGCCTTTCTCTGGGTGGAATGTACTTCCCTGCCCCACTGATGTTGGGTGTGGCCCAACCTTAGCTTTGGCTAATGTAATGTGGTAAAGTCATAGTGGACCAATTCTGAGCTCAGGCTTACAGAGTTCGATAAATGTCTGCCAGCAATTTGCACTCCTGCCCCGCACCATGAGGAAAGCACGCTGAAATAGCCATGGCTTTTTAGCCTGGCTGAATGAGAAACACACGGAATATACCTGAATTTGTCCTACGGCTTGAATTTAGACTGTGCCAGCTAGCCGAGAGACCCTGAATGAGAAGTAAATTGTATGTGTCTGAAACATGGAGTTTGTTTATTATGTAGACTTGTTGAAACAATAACTAACTAATACAAAATCTCAAGTTATCCAAAATCCTTTAACTCTTTCATATAAGTGAAGACAGCAAAGGTTTTATCCCTTAACATAAGTAAATGAATGGAAACATAAGTAAATGAATCTATTAATTTTTCTTCCTTCCTGTAGTAGTATATTTGGTCTTTATTGGGACAGGACCTTCCAGAGTAGTGTTTCCCAATACTGGTCTATTAAATACTAATGTTATTCGATACATTCACAGGTATTGTGTGAAATGAGGGCTCTGTAGTCATGTAAGTTAAAAGAAGACTGATGATGTTCATTAATTCTAAGAAGTCCTGCCTTGGGGAAAAAGAAAGACTCCTACTAAATGTAGTTTAACCCAATATTTTTTTAATTTTATTTGACCCTGGAACCCCCTCCCCGCCTTTTTTTTTGCAGAACACCAATTCATACCTCGTTCCCCTCAAACCAGTTGATACTGCTATTTAGGTATAAGTGATACCGTGCTCACTTACCTGGCCTTTCCACATTACAAGCATACATTGTGCAGTATAAATTTGGAATGGTGCCCTCAAAATCTAAGAGTCTTAGGCAGATACCACAGAAGTCACAGATTAGTGTATTTCTCTACGAGGTATCACAAAACCCGGGTAAGCAGGATGCTCAGATTAGGGCAGACGACAAAGAAAGGCCATGTCAGTGCGAAGCCTTGGAATCTTCAGCTGGGTTTAACAGTAGTCTTCTGGGAAGTCGGGCAAGGAGTCAAGATTTGGAGTCATCAGTTGCACTTGTTCAAATTGTAACCTGGCTATTTGCATTCCACATGTGGACAATTGATTCAAATCTTACACATGGTGACTCGATATTTGGCCTGAATTGATTCCAAACTGCTGATTTGGAGGGCTTACATGCTTGTAGGTCCAGGGATTGCTCAGTAGAAGTCCATAGAATGTGCACGCTCAGATGCATAGGGTTAGCGGTATTTCCTACTGTTGCTGAATTTGCTGGGGGGGATGAACAATCCTTCTGATTATGGCTTGAAATGGGGATCTTGACTGCTTATACTGTGAATACGTTGAAAATTCACGAATGTTCATGACATGAAAAAACTTCTAAAATTTTCCCCAAATGTATTAAATGCCCAATTTGAGGATGGGAAGGCATTTTTTGAACTCCCTCAGGGCTATATTTTCAAACTACATTTGATAATTCCGGATAATCTAATAGCTGCCTCTTGGAGATAACTCAGCTCTCTTAACAGGAGTGCTGGTCGTTTCATGTCAATCATTTGGGAAGTGGGTCTGTGCTTTCGGATGGGAATATCAAGACAGTTCTCGGGCAGGTGACAGTGACTAGGGAAGCCATGGAGATGACCACCTAAAAAAATGGTTTTGGTGGAGGAATGAGATTAGCATATTAATTAAGGTCTTCACATCCAGTAATGATCTCATTTGCTTATATAAACAGATGACAACATCAGGAGAAATATCTTAAACCCTTCTCTTTTGCTATATGAGTGAATTTTGGGAAGATATAGGAATGACTATTGTCCAGTTCGGGGAGCTAAAGTCAAATGTTGCTTTTCCAGGCCCCGTGCCTGCTTGCATGGGCTGGTCCCCCCTCGCTTGCTCGGTTCTTCCCATCTATAAAACAGGGAACTGTGACCGGGGGACTGGTTATAATGTTTCTTGATAAACCTTCGTAAAGCAATGTGCTGTTGCGAGTAATGGGCTCCATTCATTATTAGCCCAGTTGATTTTCATTTACACTTGGCTCCAACAATTAGCTTGAGCAGGTGTGAAGGTGATGGAGGAGCTGGGACGCCCAGAGGTCAGCCTCGGCTGCATGTGATAAATTAACCATTATTATCAGCAGTGAAAGTGGTTCTTTACGCTTGTCAGCAGCAAACAAAGGGACAACATATCTCACATAAACTCACCGTTCAGAGCTGGGTTTGCTGAAGGATAACATTTTCCTTCAAGACCCTCTGGGCAGATGGAAGGGAGGCAAAGAACTCACATAAGTAGAGGTGAGGGTGCCTGGAGGGGATGTCTGGGAGGTGGAATGGTGTATGGATGTCCTGGTCTGGGCTGTTTTGCAAAACTCACCCATTCCAGTAGAAGCTGCCATCAGCCGCTGTTAGTGTGGGGGTTCCACTGGTGCTTAAGGATTGATTATTAGGGGGTAAAGAGTTTATGCATCAACAAAACACAATTATCACAGAGTTTAGATGCACATTTCCATACACCAGTCAAAAGATATTTTTTTTTTTTTGAGACAGAGTCTCACTCTTTTTTTGCCCGGGCTAGAGTGCCGTGGCATTAGCCTAGCTCACAGCAACCTCAAACTCCTGGGCTCAAGCGATCCTCCTGCCTCAGCTTCCCGAGTAGCTGGGACTACAGGCATGTGCCACCATGCCCGGCTAATTTTTTCTATATATTTTTAGTTGTCTGATTAATTTCTTTCTATTCTCTTAGTAGAGACGGGGGTCTCACTCTTGCTCAGGCTGGTCTCGAACTCCTGAGCTCAAACAATCCACCCGCCTCAGCCTCCCAGAGTGCTAGGATTACAGGTGTGAGCCACCACGCCCGGCCCAAAAGATATTTTTGAACAATGCCTTATAATTGAACACTGAAAAGAAATAGTTAATCAATGAAAAGAAAAAGTTAACGTCCTCCTTAATCTGCACCTGTTTTATAAGACTTTAACAGACTTTATATTCAATGAAAAGAAAAAGTTAATCACTCTTCCTCAGTTCTCCTTCTGTTTTACAAGACTTTAACAGACTTAAAACTCAGGAAGGTGTGGCAGTGTCTACAGAAGGCAACATCAGATCCTATCTGCTCTAGACCCAACAAATCTAAACATCCTGCTTCTCAAACAGGAAGTATTTTCCCAATTGGTTACACCTTGGCATGGAAACACACTGTGCGTACCCAGAGGTGAAACAGGCAAATGAGGGGAGAAGTGATGGTTGATAATCACTCGCCATGTGTTCAAATCCCACAGAAAATTGTTTGGTTTGACAATGTTAGGGAAGCTGTTATGAATGGAATGTTTGTGTTAACCCAAAATTCATACGTTGAAGCCCTAACTCCGCAGTGTGACTGTGTTTGGACCTGGTGCCTATAGGGAAGTAATTAAGGTTAAATGAAGTCATAGGGTGGGGCCCTGATCCAACAGGATTACTGTCCTTATAAGAAGAGATACAGAGCATGCATGCTCTCTCCCTTCCCCACTTTCTGTTTCCTCTCCCCATGTGCAAGCACCAAGGAAAGGTCACATGCACACAGTGAGATGGTGAACCTCTGCAAGCCAGGTAGTGAGACTTCACCAGAAACCACATTTGCTGGCACTTTGAACATGGATTTCCATGGATTTCCACAGTTCCTCCAGAACTGTGAGAAAATAAATGTCTGTTGTTTAAACTGCCCACTCTGTGGTATTTTGTCAGGACAGCTTGAGCAGACTAAGGGACTCAATATCTGATTGGAATGTTGGAGCACATGAGTGGGACTTGTTGAGTGTGAGCTTTATTTTAGAATGATTAGGCTGAAACATCAGTGGGGAATCCCTGAATGACACTATGTGTAAGTTTCTGCTCTTGGACTGGTAAGACCCCCATGAAAGAATTTTCCAGTCTTCTCTCTGGGGGTGACTGCCTGGCTGCAGCGTCCTCTACGCTAAATGGGGTGAGGCTCGGGGGAGGGACCCAGTTTCATGTGTTCTCCCTGTTTTGCAAATGGTACATCCACCATCAAGTGTGTACCTAGTAGTTTTTAGTTCAAATACTCTTTGCTTTACCTTCACTGGATTAAAAAAGCTTTTAATCCTTTATTGGGGTAGGGGTTGTTTCATGGTCTGGATCTGGGAGTCTAACTATTTCTTAAACAGCCTTTAAACAAATATTCCTTATGTAATTCCCACCTTCCTTCCACCTCCAAGTGCTTCCACTTCATCAGCCTTTTGAATTTGCTGTGATTCCTGAAAGTGAGACCCTCCTGAGGCATCAGAGCATATGTGCTTTACCTGAAATGGGCAATGGTGGAGATGGGGAAAGCTGGGCGTTGGCAGAGGACCCTTGGGATCCAGCTCAGGTTAGAGACATAGAGGACATGGGACTACATGGAGAATCATGCAGAAAGATTAGAAATAGCTGAGAAGAGAGCCTTTGACTAGTGGAAAACAGCCAGTCTGGAATCCTACCCTGCTTCTCCCCTTTCCCCCATTGAAACCATGTACAAATGGCTGGTTCATTACTCATTCACTAGTAAGCGATGATAAAGGAACTAGAACAATGCCTGCAAGGAGAAACTATGAGGGGACAAAAAAGAAAAAGTGCAGCTAAATGTATTAGCAGATGATGAATACTCACCAGAAAGATGTATCACAAAGCAGATGAAAATTGTGAGTTGAACACTTTGACATAAATAATAAAAGACAATGAAGCATCATTGAAGCAATCACTGTATTAACAAGGATCACCAAATAGAAATGCAGTATTTGAGGGAAAAGAGAGAGAGAGAGAGAAGAAGCAGAAGAAATAGGAGCTAACAGAACTCAGGAAATAAGTAGAGGGAAAAAACACAACCAATGCAGAAATAAAGACAAAATAGGAAGAGGTAATAAACAATGCAGAAAACACAGGGATATAAAAGATATAAGTGAGAAAAGTAAACACAATGAAATGAAAGTTAAAAATTGAAAAGTTAAAAGAAATTTAGAGCTAAGTGATAAAAGATACGCAAAGGAGATCCAACAAGCATATAAGCAGAATGCTCAAAGCAGAAAACAAAAATAATGATACAGAGTAAATATTTTATGAACATAACCCAAGAAAAATAAGACTCAAAGCTATATATTGAAAAGTCATACTATGTGTCATGGAAAACTGACTGAGAATGATGAACACCAAAACAGATCCTAGTAAAATTAATATATTTTAAAAGATAAAGAATCACTGGGAAGACTGGAAAAAAAGATTTTACTTAAATGAAAAAAAAAGGCTGGGATCAGATGTTTCTACAGCATCTTTTAACACTACCTAGAAGCTCCTGGAGGAAGGAAAGAATGAGCCAGCCAAGCTGCCTTTCAAATACAAAGGCTGAACGTGCAGTAACCTAAGGAACATTAGGTGTCTTGGGCACAAATTTTAAGGGGATGCCCAAAAAGTCAGTAATCAAGAATAATATTTAATACAATGTTAAAATAAATCAAAATTAATGCAAAAAATCTGTAATTAAGACAGTCAAAATTTTAAATAAAGATAGGATCATTTCACTGATGTATATATTTTTTTGGCCTCAGGCTTCAATGCAGCTTGGCAAGGATACGGCACTGCCATGAGCCCTTCCTGCAGAAACTGCTAGAAGACAAAATTCAGTCAACCAAGTTGTAGCGAGGTTGATACTAGGAAAAGTACTGAAAATGAGCACTGACTATATTTAACAGTATAATTAATACTAAAACAAATGTGGAATTCGAATGAGAGAGAAAAATATTATATCCCCTCTTATAATTAAATTCTCTGTTAAGCAACAGTTGGGTCCAAGAGGAAGTAGAAACTAAAGTCATTGGGATACATAGAAAGTAATTTTATAAACACTACATATCAGAATGTATAGATAAAAATAAAGTAAATTCACACCTCACAGGTACAATGCACACTATCTGGGTGATGGATACACTTATGACTTTGACTCAAACTGTACAAAAGCAATTCATGTAACCATAACATTTGTACCCCTGTAATATTCTGGGAAAAAAAACCCACTACCTATCAGAACATATGGATATAAATAAAGCAATTCTCAGGAAAACTTACAAATGTATATATATGTGTATTTGTATGTGTGTATATACACACATATATATTATATATACACACATACAAAAATGTTATAAGCATCCACCTTAGAAAAGAAAAAACAATAAATTGGAAGGAGGAATTAATAAAGATATAAACAGAAAATAATGAGTTTAATAGAATTAATAAACCCCAAAGCTTTAAAAAGATAAACCATTTGCTTATTTATTTAGTTAAAAAAATAGAAGGTGCAAATACAAAAAAATAGGAACTAATAAAAGGGAGTTATAAAAATAGAATAAACTGAATTAATTATAGGAATTATTTTGCTCAATTTTATGCAAATTAATTTGAAAATATGAATGAAATGGACAAGAGCTATTAAAAATAGTTTATCAAAATAGACTTCCCATGATATAGAAACTCTAAACAGATGCATCAGAGAAATCGAGGAAATTGTCCAAGAACCAGCCTCCAAAGCACTAAGACCAGATGGGTTCACAAGTAAATTCAACATCACCATAAAAACAGATAGTTTTAATTATATTTCAATTGTTCCAGAATACCGATGAAGAAAAAGAATCTCCAAAATCTTTTTAGGAAGCCAGTGTAAATTTGTTATCAAAACTTAACAGACATTTTGCAAAAAGGTAAATTACAGACCAATCTCACTTATAAATATATATGTAAAAATTCTAAATAAAATACTGACAAACATAATCCAGAAAAATATTACAAGAACAAATCATATGGGGTTTAACTTGTAGAATACAGGTTCAGATAGTAGAAAACCTATTACTAGAATCCAAAATATTGATAAGTCTAAGAAAGAAATCATATGATTATATCCACAAATGATGAAAAGCCTTTTGAAAAAAATTCAACATTTATCCTTGATAGAAAACAGTCAATAAAATGGGATATTTCTTTGACAGAAAGTATGTTTATCTTGGCCCCAAAACAAGCACGATTTTTAATGGTGGAACTCTAGACATTCCCTTTAAGGAATAGGACAAAGATGTAGACTGTGATGGTTAATTTTGTGTGTCAACTTGACTGGGGTAAGGGAGGCCCAGATAGCTTACACAGTGTTTCTGGGTGTATCTGTGAGGGTATTTTTGGAAGACATTGGCACTCGGATCCATCAGCTATGTAAAGAAGATTGCCCTCACCAATGTGGGTGGACATCAGCCAGTGCATTGAGGGTCTGGATAGAACAAAAAGGCCGAGGAAGGGCGAATTCTTTCTCTCCTTGAGCTGGGACATCTATTTTCTGCTCTCAGGCATCCGAGCTCCTGGTTCTCAGACCCTTGGCCTGAAATTACACCATTGGCTCCCCTGGTTCTTAAGCCTTAGAACTCAGACTAGATGACACTACTGGCTTTTGTGGTTTTCCAGCCTGCAGATGCATTTTATGGGACTTGTTAGCCTCTGTAATCATGTGAGCCAATTCCCATGATAAGTCTTCTCTTATTTCTTCTCTCTCTCTCTCTCTCTCTCTCTATATATATATATATGTCATATTGGTTCTGTCTCTCTGGAGAACCCTGACTAATACAGTAACATTATGCTGCAGGTTGGATCTATTCTTTAACATCTTAAAATAAGAGAAATAAATCAGAAAGGAGAAAAAGTATCTCTATTGGCAGATGATATCATTGAATACCTAAAAGACATACGAAAAAAACCGAATCTAAAACAAGTTGAGAATTTAATTTAGTGAAATAATAGAGTACAAAAGTGACAAACAGAAATTAATATTTTTTGTATGTAAAAACAGATGGAAGATTTGATTCGATCTGGAATCAGGTGAAAAAAAAAAGGATAAAAGGAAGATAAAAGATGAAAGGAAGGAAATATGAAAAGGTGGCCATGCAAATCAGTGAGGGAAAAAAATGAACTATTCCAAAAACAATGCGAGAACAGGGCAGCTTCTGGAAAAAATAAAGTTAGGTCCATACTGTATATAAGAAAAATCCAAATGAATAAAAATTTTAATCTAAATAAATGAACACATTGAATTACAGAAGAAAGCATGAAAGAATTATTTTATATCTCAAAATAAGGGAGGCTTTATAAACTGTGACATAAAATCCAGACGTCTTAAAAGATGAGTACATTCAAGTGTGTGTGTGTGTGTGTTTGTTTTAATGTGCACATCTGTATGTGTTTTCTACATGGCAGAAATCATCAGACAAAAATCAAAAGAAAGATGACAAATTGGGGAAAATATTTTAAGCTCATATTGTAAAGATCTAATTTCTTTAATATATAATGAGATCCTACAATTTCGGTAAGAAAATAGTCTTTAGAGAGTTCACCAAGAGGAAACCAAAAGTGATCCTTAAATACACGCAAAACTGCTCAGCCTCACACATAATGAGAGAGAGAAAGGTATATTAAAGCTACACTGAGATGCCATTTTTCACCAGTTTGGCAAAAGCTAAAAGTTTGCTAAAATGTCCTGTTGGCAAGGATGTAGGGAAACAGGCACTTTTGTACATTGCTGGTGGGAGTATATTGGTGCAAATCCTCTGGAGGGAAATTTGGCAATGGTATAACAGTTATAAATGCGTATTTCCTTTGACCCAGCAATTAAACATCTAGAAATTTACCTTATAGATATACTTAAGCATGTGTAATAATTTATGTAACAGATAATTTATTGTAGCATTGTTTGGAGATTGGAAAACTTGGACGTCTATCTGCAGGGGGCTATTTACTAGCCATGGTACATTCCTACAAAAGAATACTATGTAACTGTAAAAAAGAATGAATCCGTTCTTTATATACTGATTTGGAGAGATTTCTAAGGTATATCATTAAGTAGTAAAAGGAAGGTGAGTAATCTTATAATATTTTGTATAAAATAGAGATGGGAGAATATATACTATGTTTGCATTTGCATTTTTAAAATCTCTGGAAGAATAAACCAGAAACTACTAATAGTAGTTGTTGGAAGAGGATGAGAACTGTGTAGATGGGACATGGCTGGGAAGGAGGCTTCTCAGAGTATGCTTTTTTGTACTTTTTGATGTTTGAAGCATCTGAGTATTTTACCTATTCGAAACAATAAATTAATGATTTTTTTCAAATTTAAAAATGAGTCTAAGAACTTAAATATCACTTGCATATTTGAAATGGCCAAAAAAAAAAAAAAAGTCACTACATTACAACAAGATTGCAATAACTAAGCTCATTGGAATTTGTGTTGCACTTAACTTTGGAAATAAATGCCACATAAATAAGAAATGCAATCTAGGAATTTAGTCATTAAATAGCATTCCAGAGTAGGATGCCTGAATCAGTGGATTTTAAACCCTCTGCACCTGCATTCATGGTTCTATGGAGATATTAGTGATATATAGCTTCATAAGCTATAGGCCCTAGGAGATGCTTAAATAAGAAGGAAAGATGCAATTTTGCTCAACTGTCTCAAATTTATATCAAGTTTTTTTAATCAGCTGCATACAATAAGCGTGCTTTGCTAGATTGACCAATGGATTGACTGACTGATTTTACTGAATGTAAGCAGACCACTGGGTTTGTGTTGACCAGGAGGCAGGGTATGAACTAAAATATTTAAACCATCCAAAAATATTTTGCTTACTTTTTAGTTAATTAGAAAATGTAATTAAACAGGTTAATTAATATCCAATTACATTGTTTTCTCACATCAGAATAATAAATGTTTATTGCACAAGATTTAAAAAATTTAGATTAAAAAAGGGAGAAAACAAAAAGCCAGCATGCAAAATAATCTTCGATAGCCTTTTGATATCTTTTTCTAGTCTTTGTGTATGTTTAAAAAATTGATCCTGATTTTTTATGACCCGTTTTCATGTAATAAGATTGTACATACCAGCATTTCCAGTGTTAATTGCATTCCAGAGCATGATTTTTAATGACTCTTGTGTATTCCATTGTGTGGATGTACCATAATTTATTTAACTAATCTTGTAGTCTTAGACATCTAAGGACAACCTATTTCTGAAGCACTTTGTTTAATTGGAATTTTCCTGTATCTTGCTTATGATGAATTTAGTTTCCTTTTTGAAAGTGCTGTGTAGAATTCTCACACTGGCTGCCTGAGAAGGATGCAATTCTTGGTCTTGTTCTATAGTGGGTCCAGTCCCAAAGGCCAATATTTGAACGTGGCTATCTTGTTTTCTGCTGAAGTGATGATTGGTCACCATTGGATGTGTCTTCCAAAGCCATTTGAAACAATGTTTTTTCTGGCTGATGCTTATTGTGCATTAGACTGTTGCTGAGATGCTCTCAGATGTTACAGCGTGTATATGGAAAACGAACTGGGGTATGGGTGTTCTATGCAAGGAATAGTTTTCTTTTTTAATTGGAGGATAAGGCCATCACTTTTGGAAAACTAGGCTGGAATTTGGCACGATAAGAAATTCCAAGCTGGGCCAAACATTCCGAGATATGAGTTTTATCTCAAGTCCTATGAAATTACATGATTTTAGAAAATCATCTCTTTTATTACTTTTTTAGCCTTCTTTATTAAATAACGTATTGTATAAATTCCCATTTGGACTGCAGTTCAGAAAGTGCACATTCAATGTGTAATGTGGAGAGCTTTGTTAATTTTGCTTTAGTCACTCGTAATTTGATTGAAAGTAGACAAGTTATGGTCTATCTCTAGTTTCCTTTAAAGTCAACAAACTTTCCTTCTCTGACAATAAATATAAAAATTGTGAACACATGTTAGGCTTAATACATATTATACGAGTGAATGAAATAGTTTTTAAATATTCCCAAGCATATTAGATAAATTTTCACATATGAAAAATAACATGCTACCTATAAATAACTCTTTTCTGTTTCTTACATTGTCTCCCAAGGCTGATTGGATAATATAATTAGCTTCTTGTGAGTTACTATATATATTATGAGAAAAATGACACAGGTGGAATTTCTTTTTCAATATTCTGTAGTGAAGTCTTTGCTAATTACAAATCAGTGAGGTCCTATTTTATATCAATCTATGCTCATGTGCAATTCCCAGTCCTCTTACATAAGATTTTCTGGTGGGGAGCACTGTTCAAGGGCAAATAGTGGAAATTGTATCTTGGAGTGTGTACTGAGGCCAAGTAAGAATGAGCTAGAACATCAACTAGGAGCAGATAACCTAAGTCAAAATATGGACCAAGTGGAGTGGTGAGGAGAGGACCAGAAATCAAGAGCCAGGAGCAGTCTGATCTTATATAAGAGATAGGAAGCCATCATTGTGTTTGAATAAGACTAACAGGACTTCATGGGTATTTTAAAAGGATAATTGGTAGCGTGTGCTGGATGAATAGGGGAAGGGAGGCTACCGGGCAGTCTAGGCATGACAGTGGTTTGTGAAACTTTTGGACCTCTCGCATTTGGCAATCCAGTGCAATTCCCTTCATAACATGGAACAAGAGTGTCACACAGTACTTGCTTTTTAATAGTGATGCACTCTGATATTTTCTGCTCTATCTAGTTTGTTCTATTACATTTATGAAATGAAATGTTGGTCATGAGCCTCTAACTTGATTTAACAAATCTTAATAGATCAAAATTTACAGTTTGAAAAACACTGACTTGAAAGAAGCAATGGAAGTAATACTCTGAAAATTAAGGACATGCTTTTCTCTTTTGCCTTTTCCAGTGTGTGACCTTTGCCCTAAAGGCATCCATCTGTCTTGCGGATGATTGGGATTTATTTTAGAAGGGAAGCAAAGAGAACCACCAAGGCAGTATTCTGATTCTGACATTCAAATATAGGAATTTACAGCAAGACTGTAAACTTTTATAACAGGCCATTGTCTTGAATTTGAATGCCTAACCGTACTTACCTACCTTTAAAAGAGAATCGGCAGGAAGTGGAGGGGGAAAGTCCATGTCTTTCAGAACAGGCCTGCCTGAGAGGTTCCCTCTGGAAGAACGAGGTACCTCTGTATCGAGATGCACAAAGCAGCTAGCCAGACTGGGACCACATACCACCCATGGTAAGTCTACAGCTGAGTCGAAGCCAAAAAATGTCAAGACCATCATAGAGAACACTGGTTAAGCCAAGAGAATGAAGGATTCGCTAACTATGAGTTAAAAAAAAAAAGGACTCCCTTCATTTCTTGGGTGGTTTCAATCCCAGGCTATTAGTTCCACTCTAATTGTTACGCTATTTCTATTTGTGAGTTATATATCAAAGTATTATCTGAGCCGATATTTAGTAGTACAAGTAAGCAATTCACAAATGCCATGGTGACCAGCATTTAAATTCCAACATACACATTTTTTTTTTTTTTAATTTCAGGGTATCATGAGGGTACAAACATTAAAGTTACACTTTATGTGTCTGTCTCACCCAAGCAAGGGTTGGGGGCATGCCCTTCCCCACTACAGTGCTCCCTGTGTCCTTTAGTTGTGGGTTTATCCCCCATCCCCCTAATCCCTGGAGAGCATTTCTGCCATGTGAGCACCCTAGTGTTCATCAGTTAGTACCAACTCGATGGCGAGTAAAAGTGGAGCCCATTCTTCCGATCTTGTGGTGCCTCACTTTGGATAATGGGCTTAAGTTTAATCCAGGAAAGTATAAGAGGTGCTAGATCACTGTCGTTTCTTATTATTAATATTCCATTGTACACATATACCAAATTTTAATAATCCACTCATGGATTGACGGGCACTTGGGTTGTTTCCACATCCTTGCAATAGTGAATTGTGCTGCCATAAACATTGGGGTGCAGATGTCCTTATCATGGAATGTTTTTTGCTCTTTTGGGTAGATGCCTAATAGTGCTATTGCTGAATTGAATGGTATTTCTATTTTTAGCTCTTTGAGGAATCTCCAAATTCTTTTCCACAGAGGTTGCACTAATTTGCAGTCCCACCAGCAGTGTAAGAGTATTCCTGTCTCTCCACATCCTCACCAGCATTTGTTGTTTTGGGATTTTTTGATAGAGGCCAATCTCACTGGGGTTAGGTGATATCTCATTGCGGTTTTGATTTGCATTTCTCTAATGATTAGAGATGTTGAGCATTTTTTTTATGTTTGCTGGCCATTATTCTGTCTTCTTTTGAGAAGTTTCTGTTCATTTCCTTTGCCCATTTGTTGATGGGGCTGTTTGATTTTTTCTTATTGATTTTTTTGAGTTCTAGATAGATTCTGGTTATCAGCCCTTTATCAAATGTATAGAGAGCAAATATTTTCTCCCATTCTGTAGGCTGTAATACACATTTTGAAGGCAGAAAGTGCATTGTAGAAGAAATGTATGGCTTCATTACAAAATCGGCTTAGAAGTAAGAATGGCAATCAATAGCTTTTAGACAAATACGATAAAAAGTGAAGGCAAAACAATGCTCTATCAGGTACTTACTTCATGCTTTGAAAATTATGTTCAGAAGGGAATCAGGAGAAACGCTGGATTTAAAATATGTCACTGCAGCATATTTGCTCCATAGCAAAAAATTTAAAAAATCTACTGACAGTCACTAGCTTTAGTTCTGTAAGTACCTCAAGGCACTTGGGAAGCGTTCCTTTGAAAAGGGCTCCAAAAGTTGATTTGTTTGATAAAAAGCGAGATTTGGATCTGTGGACTAATGAGGTCAGATAGTGTGTGCTAATTAGAAGTAGAATGAACAAAACAACGAAGATGAATTTTTATTAATTTTCATGGCAAGTAGCTGTCTCAGAGAAGCATTTTACTTTAGCTGTTTTCATTCCATTTCTAGGAGTTTCTATCTTAAAAGCTCTCTTGATAAGCAGAAGTTGTTCGTAAACTTAAACATCAAATCTGAGATGGTGAAGTTTGAGACAGATGAGCTGTCAGCAGCTGATATATTACTCGTGGGGGAGATGGGTCCTCGGCACTCTCAGTTGTGCAACTGTGGGGTTAAAGGAGCAAGCCTCGTGGATTCAGTCCCCAAAGAGCTAATCCACTTTGCAAAGGAATAAATAATCTCCTGGAGTTCATGCACCCACCGTCTCTTCAAACCTCTTGAAATCAAATTCATAGATGGGTGGAGGGAGGAGGTGGAGGGTAGATAACTCAGAACTCATGGAAAAGCAACTCAAATTATACTTACTGATTACTAGAGTCAGCTTTAAATGAGAAAATATTTATGGTTGATCATTTGTTAACCCCATCAGTGCATATGTTAAAGGAGTTTAATCCTACTAACAGTGTCCTTTAAAATTCCTTAACTTGGAGCTTTTTTCATACAATACCTATGTATTGAAATAACATAGGTCTTTGTGGTTATGCCATCCCGAAAAATCCCAGAGTAACAGAAGGCAAAGACTTCAGATGGGAAAATGTAAAGAAAAAAATCCAATTGTGATACTTTCATTATAGCAGTACTTAAATTGCATTTATCTATCAAAACTTTCACCGTCATAGCTCATGTATAGACACTAGAGATGAATGAAATTCAAGAAATAATCCACTATGGAATTTTCACATCCTGAAATGATCTCTGGGAGCCTGTTTCTAAATGACTTCTTTCTAAAGCACTAATTTCTCTCGTGCCTATGAAATCACTTGATGGATATTATCTAACAGTATGTTGGTGCCAGAAGTCTTGCAAGGACTGCTTAACATCTGGTTTCAAATAACTGTTTTGGGTGTAGTCAGTTCAGTCAACTACATAGTTTCACCATCAGGTAGCACATTTTAATCCTGGTAGATCTTAAAGCCTGTCTTTAGCCGCAAGTTAAAGTCTGTGGTTTGGATTCTACAGAATTTAATTGTATCTATACCCTACAATTTACAGCTTAGTTGTACAGGGTCTGATATTTGCTAATTGCTTCAAGTGTGTTCACCTACCTTTATGAAGATTGTCTTTCCAGAGTTTTGAGGGCAGAGGCCCAAATCTTACCCTTTGTGTGCTTTCTGGCTCTTAGTATTTTGATCATCAAGGTTCCCTAGGGGACAAAAGGCATATATATATATATATATATATATAATATATAGGCATTATATATATATGTTATATATAAAATCCACAGTGACCATTGCTTATTTTTTCTTCTTCAAAAAACACCTATACAAGCAGATGTTTTCCAAAAAGTAAGTTTTTTTTCAAACAATTAATCCTATCATCCTCTCACTCCAATGGGAATATTTCATACCTTCTCTGGCAGAAAGTTATGCAGCTCTTTTTTGGACTCCTCCCACTGAAAGGTAGATTTATCCATTAGAATGTATTCAGCTGCCAATAACAGAGTATCCAGCTAGTCACACTGCAGAATCTAGGTTCTGTTGACAGAGAAGGAGTCAGGCATATCTCTTAGGTTGGCCAGCCAAGTACCAGAGCAGGGTACTTGCTTAAGTGATCAAAGTCATTCCTGTCGAAAAACTCTGATGATCAGCATACGTATTTTCTGATATTGACTAAAATTTTAACTCCCTAGAATTTCATTCTGACTATTTGAACATGGTGGAATGATTTTATTCTCTTTCTACCAGAAAATTCTTCAAATATTTCTTAATAGCTTTATTGAAAGTATAAATTATGTAATGTAAAACTCACCTATTGTAAGTGTACACTTCAATGACTTTAGAAGATTTGTGCACACATCAACACAATCTAGGTTTAGAATATTTCTTTTGCCCCGGAAAGTTTCCTCGTGTCCATCTGCCATCAATCTCTGCATCCACCTTTCCCACCTCCAGTCCCAAGCAAGCAGCCACTGATCTGCTTTCTGGTTCTAAAATTTTTCTTTTCAGGGATTTTTTTTTAGTAGATGTAATTATACCATATGTACCATAGGTAGTTCTTTATGTCTGGCTTGTTTCACTAGTATGTTTTTGAGGTTCATGAATACTGTAGCATGCCTATATCCATGATTCATTCCTTTTTATGGCTGAGTAGTATTCCATTGTGTGGATATCGTATTTTGTTTTCCCATTTACCAAGTGGAGGATATTTGGATTATGTCCTATTTTGGACTCTTATGAATAATGTGGCTATGAGCATGCATGTACAAGCCTTTGTGTGAACATGTTTTAATTTCTCTTGGGTGCATTCCTAGGAGCAGACTTGCCAGGTTGTACGGCAAGTCTAGATTTAACCTTTTCAGAAAACTCCAAATAGTTTTCCAAAGTTTGTAGACCATTTCACATTCCCATAGCAATGTGTGAGGGTTCCAGTTTCTCTACATCCTCATCAGCATCTGGTAATGTCTGTTTTTTTGATAGTAGCTATTCTTGAGTGTATGTGTACGTGTGTGTCTAGTGGTATCTCAATATGTATGTGGTTTTTCAATAAATAATAGACTTTATTCTTTAGTACAATTTTAGATTTATGAAATAATTGAGCAGATAATATACAGAGTTCTATTACTCTCTCTCCAGTCTTCCCTACCATTAACATCTTGCATCAGTAGGGTATATTTGTTATGATTAACGAACCAATATTGATACATTACCTATAGTCCATAGTTTACATTAAGGTTCACTGTTTATGCTGTACAGTTCTATGGGTTTTGACAAACGTATATCGCCACCATTGCAGTTTCATGTGGAATAGTCTCATCACCCTAAACATCTCCTGTGTTTACCTATTCATCCCTCCCTCTCTCCACCCAAATCCCTGGCAACCACTGACCTTTTTACTGTCTCTGTAGTTTTGCCTTTTCCAAAATGTCATAAAGTTGGAATCATAGAATATGTAGCCCTTTCAAACTGGCTTCTTTTGCTTAGCTATATGCATTTAAATTTCCTCCATGTCTTTTTGTGGCTTGATAGCTCATTTCTTTTTACTTCTGAATAATATTCCATTGTATGGATATATCACAGTTTATATGTTCACCAATTAAAGAATATTTTGGTTACTTTTAGTTTTTACAATTATGAATAAGGCAGCTAAACATATTCATGTGCAAGTTTATATGTGGATATAAATTTTTAGTTGGATAAATATCTACGAACACAATTGCTGGTAAGACTATTTTCAGTTTTTTAAGAAACTACCAAACTGTCTTCCAAAGTAGCTGTACCATTTTGCATTCCCATCAGCAATGAATGAACATTCCTGTTCTTCTTCATCCTTGCCAGTATTTGTTATTGTCAGTTTTGGGTTAAAATTTTAGCCATTTTAATTGGTGTGTAGCGGTATCTCATTGTTGTTTTAATGTTTTAATTTACGATTCCTTAGTGACTTATGATGATGAACATCTTTTCATAAGCTTGTTTGCCATGTGACTATCTTCTCTGGTGAGGTGTCTGTTCAGATATTTCTTCCATTTTTTAAAACCTGAGCATTTATTTTCTTATTGTTGAGTTTTAAGTGTTATTTGTAGAAAGAGATAAGAACCATGTCTAGACTTTTTTTTTTTTTGCATATGGATGTCCAATTATGCCAGAACCATTTGTTGAAAAGACTATCCTTCTTCCATTATATTGCCTTTGCTCCTTTGTCAAAGACCAGTTGAGTGTATTGGGGAGGGTCTATTTTTGAGCTCTCCATTCTTTTCCATTGATCAATTTGTCTGTTCTTTCACCAGTACCACACTGTCTTGATTGCAATAGATTTATAGTAAAAGTTGAGTGGTGTGAGTCCTCTGACTTGCTCTTCAGTATTGTGTTGGCCATCCTGGATCTTTTGCCTTTCCATGTAAATGTTAGAATCGGTTTGTTGATATCCACAAAATTACTTTGCTAGCATTTTGATTGGGATTTTATTGAATCTGTAGATCAAGTTGGGGGAGAACTGATGTCTTTACAATATTAAGACTCCCTGTCTATGACCATGGGATATTTTTCCATTTATGTAGATCTTTTTTGATTTTTTTCCCTTTTTTATGTAGTTTCTCTCATATAGATCTTGTGCATATTTTATTAGACTTATGCCTAAGTATTTCTCTTTTTTATGGTGTTATGTACGTTGTGTTTTCTTTTTTGTTTTTTTTTTTGAGACCGAGTCTCGCTCTCTTGCCTGGGCTAGAGTGCCGTGGGGTCGTCCTAGCTCACAGCAACCTCAAACTCCTGGGCTCAAGCGATCCTCCTGCCTCAGCCTCCTGAGTAGCTGGGACTACAGGCACGTGCCACCATGCCCAGCTAATTTTCTCTCTATATATATTTTTAGTTGTCTGGATAATTTCTTTGTACTTTTAGTAGAGACGGGGTCTCGCTCTTGCTCAGGCTGGTCTTGAACTCCTGACCTTGAGTCATCCACCCGCCTCGGCCTCCCAGAGTGCCAGGATTACAGGCGTGAGCCACCATGCCTGGCTGTATGTTGTGTTTTTAACTTCAAATTCTAATTGTTTATAGCTGGTATGTAGGAAAGCAACAGACTTTTGTATATTAATCTTACATCTTGCAACCTTACTATAATTGCTTATTAGTTTTAGAAGGTTTTTATTATTCTTTGGGATTTTCTACATAAACAATTGTGTCATCTAGGAACAAACACAATTTTATTTCTTCCTTCCCAATCTGCATACCTGTTATTTGCTTTTCTTTTTTATGCATTAGCTGAGACTTCCAGTATGATGTTGAATAGGAAAGATGAGAGGAGACATCCTTGCCTTGTTCTGGATCTGAGGAGAAAAGTATCCAGTTTCCAGATATTAAGTATGATGTTAGCTGTAGGTTTTTTTGTAGATGTTCTTTATTAAAGATCTTTGTCTGGTTTTGGTATGAGGATAACGTTGCCTTATAGAATGAGTTAGCAAGTATTCCCTCTGCTTCTATCTTGAAGATGAGATTGTAGAGAATTATTATGATTTCTTACTTAAATGTTTGGTAAAGTTCACCAGTGAACCTATCTAGATCTGATATTGTCTGTTTTGGAAGATTGTTAATTATCGACTCAATTTCTTTAATAAGCGTATTCAGGTTATCTATTTTTTCTTATGTGAATTTTGGCAGATTATTTTTCAAGGAATTAGTTCATTTCATCTAGTGTATCAAATTTGTGGCCATTGAGTTGTTCATAATACAATTTTATTATCCTTTTAATGTGTATGGGATCAGTATTGATGGCTCCTCTTACGCATATGTTATGTCTTCTCTCTTTTTTTCATGGTTAACCTTGCCACAGGTTTATTGATTTTGGTTTATTTTTTTTAATTAATAAAGAACTTGCTTTTGGTTTTGTCGATGTTCTCTATTGATTTTCTATTCTCAATTTCATTGAAACTCTAGTTTTTATTTCTTCTGCTTGCTTCAGGCTGATGTTATTTTTCTTTTTCTAGTTTCCTAAGGTAGAAGCTTAGATTATTGATCGTAGATCTCTTTTTTCCTACTACATACATTTGAAGCTATTAATTTCCCTCTAAGCACTGCTTTTTCTATATCCCACAGATTTTAATAAGTTGTGTCTTCATTTTCATTTAGTCCACAATATTTAAAAATTTCTCTTGAGGCTTTTTCTTTGACCCATGTGTTATTTAAAAGTGTGATGTTTGATCTCCAAATATTGTGGGATTTTCCAGCTATCTTTCAATTACTGATTTTGAGATGCTACTATAGATTCTTTTGGTTAATGTTAGCATGGTATATCTTTCTTCATCCCTTTACTTTTAATCTATCTGTATCTTTATATTTAAAGTGAATTTTTTTTGTAGGTAATATATAGTTGAGTCTTGATTTTTAATACACATTGACAGTCTCTGTCTTTTAATTGGTTTATTTAGACCATTCACATTTGAAATTTAAAAAAATTTTAAATGCTATTTTCTAAATTTACGAATAATAATTGTACATATTCATAGGGTACACAATGATGTTTCAAACATATAATGTATGGTGATCAGATAAGGATAATTAGTACATCAATCATCTTAAACATTTATCATTTCTTTGTGTTGGGACCATTCAATAGCTTCTTTCTAGATATTTGAAACTATATATTTAATAATATGTTACTGTTAACTATAGTAATACTACAGTGATATAGAACACCATTCCTCCTATCTAGCTGTAACTTGTTAACAAATCTCTCCTGATCCTTCTCTTCCTACCCTTCCCAGCCTCAAGTATCCTCTGTTCTACTTTTTACTTATATGAGATCAACTTTTTTTTTTTTTTTAGCTTCCACATACAAGTGAGAACATGTGGTGTTTAACTTTCTGTTCGTGGCTAATTTCACTTAACATATTGTCCTCCAGTTTCATACATGTTGCCATGAATGACAGGATTTGGGTTTTTTTAATGGCTGGCTAGTATTCCATGGTATATATTAATAAATATACCACATTTTCTTTATTCATCTGTTATTGGACACCTGGGTTGATTTCATGTATTGGCTATTTTGAATAGTGCTGCAATAAACATGGAGGTGCAGATACCTCTCCAATATAATGATTTCCTCTCCTTTGGATAAATTCCCAGTGGTGGGATTACTGGATCCTATGGTAGTTCTATTTGTAGTTTTTAGAGGAACCTCCATATTGTTCTCCACAGTGACTGTACTAGTTTACATTTCCACCAACAGTGTATAAGAGTTCCCTTTTCTCTGTGTTCTTGCCAGCATTTACATTTTGACTTTTTGATAATAGTCCTTCTAACTGGGGTAAGATGATACCTCATTGTGGTTTCGGTTGGCATTTCCCAGATGATTACTGATGTTGAGCATTTTTTCATATATTTCTTGGCCATTTGTATGTCTTCCTTTGAGAAATGTCTGTTTAGATCATTTGCATGTCTTTTTTTTTGAGACAGAGTCTCACTGTGTTGCCCAGGCTAGAGTGCCGTGGCGTCAGCCTAGCTCACAGCAACCTCAAACTCCTGGGCTCCAGCGATCCTTCTGCCTCAGCCTCCCGAGTAGCCGGGACTACAGGCATGCGCCACCATGCCCGGCTAATTTTTTCTATATATTTTTAGTTGTCCAATTAATTTCTTTCTATTTTTAGTAGAGACGGGGTCTCGCTCTTGCTCAGGCTGGTTTCGAACTCCTGAGCTCAAACAATCCGCCCGCCTCTGCCTCCTAGAGAGCTAGGATTACAGGTGTGAGCCACCGCACCCGGCCTGCATGTCTTTTAATTGGATTGCTTGCTTTTTTGCTATTGAGATGTTTCAGTTTTTTCTATGTTCCAGATAGTAAACCCTTGTCACATGAGTAGTTTGCAAATACTTTCTCCCATTCTATAGGTTTAGATCATTCACATTTAAAATGATTATTGATACAATTGGGTTAGTAGCTACAATTTTTGTAATTGCTTTACGTTTGTTGTACTTGTTCTTTGTTTCTTTTTTTTAAAAAAAATCTTTTTCTGCCTTCTCTGGTTTTAATTGAGCATTTTGTGTAATTTTAGTTTCTCTCCTCTCTTAGCACATCAATTATACTTCTTAACATTTTTTAGAGATTTCTTTATAGTTTGCAATATACATTTACAATAACCTAAGTTTACTTTCAAATAATACTATACCCCCTCCTGAGTACTGCAGGTATCCTATAACAGAGTACTCCCAATGTCTCCCACCATGTCTTATATCGTTGCTGTCATTCATTTCATTTATTCATAAGCTATAATTACCAAATATATTGTTGCTATATTGTTGCTATTATTATTTAAACAAATAGTTATCTGTTAGGTCAATTATTAATAGGAAAAAGAAAACATTTTATTTTAACTTCATTTATTTCTTTTCTAATGCTCTTTCTTCATGTAGATTCTAGTTTCTGATCATATCATTTTTCTTCTCTCTGAAGAACTTCTTTTAACATTTCTTGTAGGTCTGCTGGCAACAAATTCCTTTTTTTTTTTTTTTTTAGAGATAGGACCTAGCTCTGTTGCCCAGGTCAAGTGCAGTGACGTGATTGTAGCTTACTGCAGCCTTGAACTCCTAAGCTCAAGCTATCCTCCTGCCTCAGCCTCCCAAGTAGCTGTGATTACAGGTCTCTCTCTCTCTCTTTTTCTTTTTCTGAGCAAGTCTTTATTTCCCCTTCACCTTTGAAGGATAATTTCACTGGATATGGAATTCTAGGTTGGTAAATTTTTTTATCACTTTAAATATTTCACTACACTCTTTTCTTGTTTACATGGTTTCTGAACAAAAGCCCAGTGGAATTCTTATCCTTATTCCTCTATAGGTAAGGTGATTTTTTTCTTCTGGCTTCTTTCAAGATTTTCTGTTTGTCTTTGGTTATAGGCAATTTGAATATGATACATCTAAGCATAAATTTTCTGGTATTTAACCTACTAGGCATTCTCTGGATTTCCTGGATATGCGGTTTGGTGTCTGTTATTAATTTTGAAAGATTTTCAGCCGTTATTATTTAAAATATTTGTTCTGTCCTTTCTTCTTCCTCTGGCATTTCTGTTATGCCTATTTATACCTTTTGCAGGTGTCCCACAGTTCTTGGATATTCTGTTCTGTTTTTTACCTATTCTCTTTTCTCTTTGCTTTTCAGTCTGGGACATTTCTGTGGACATATCTTCAAACTTCTGCTTCTTTCGCAGCCTGGCCCGGTCTGCTGATGAGCCTTCAAAGGCGTCCTTCATTTCTGACATAGTATTTTTGATTTCTAGCATTTCCTTTGTGATTCTGTCTTAGTGTTTCCATCTTTCCACTTACATTATCCATCTATTCTTGCATGTTGCCCACTTTCTCCATTAGAGCCCTTGGTGTATTAAGCATAGTTATTTTAAATTCCCAATCTGGTAATTCTAATATCTGTCATGCCTGAGTATGGTTCTGACACTTGTTTTGTCTCTTCAGACTGTTTTTTCTAGCCTTCAACATGCCTGTAACTTTTTGTTGAAAGCCATATATGATGTACCAGTTAACAGAAACTGGGGTAAATAGATTATTAGGGTAAGATTTTATGTTTATCTCATTAGGAGTTGGGCTGTGTTTAATGTTGGTTGTAGTTGTAGGTGTTGAAGGTTTCTATTTCCTCTAGTGTTCCTGTTTCTGTCTCCCCTCTTGTCTTTGGGTTTCCCTAAGAACTCCTTCTTGAAAGGAGTCTGTGTCTTGCAGCTCTCTCAGTTGTAATCCACTGTCCTGATACTTGAGCCCTGTTGATGTTGTGGTAAGTACTGGGGAGTGGAAGCATTCTATAATCTTATGATTAAATTTCAGGGTTCTTTTTAGTGGATCTAAGTCCTTTCAGGAGAGTTTCTTCGTCTTTTTTTTCTCCCTTGATGAAAAACAGATAGGTTAGAGGGAGCTCAAGCTGTCTAATCGCCATTCTCCTAGGTCAGATGAGGGTCTGGTAGAGTAATCTCTCTCAAGGGTCGGCCTTTGTTATGAAGAATAGAATGCTTTGTTAACATTTCATAACGGTTACTTGTTCCCCGGCTGTATTTCATAATGGTTACCTTTCCCCTCTCCCTCCTGGAAGCAAGAGATTTTTCTCCCATCTTTACCAACCTGATGGGGATTCTGGAGGTAAAACTCATGGAAGTGTGGGAGCCTTGCTAAGACTGGGCCCCCAGGAGTATTAACTCTCCGACCAGACCTTGTTCGGCCTCCAGGCGTTAGTCAATTACCACGTAAGTGTTCCTCCCAGTTACCATGTCCGCTGCCTTCTCTTCCTGGGTAGCTGCATCCTCTGGCTTCACCAGTCTTTCCAGTTTTGGGGATAGTGATTTGCCCTGTTTGCTCAATTCCCTGATGGATCTAAGAAGAGTTGTTGATATTCAGTGTGTTCAGTTTTTCTCTCGTGAGGATGGAGTGATGATTTCTGAGCTCTTTACGTGTTGGAGCAGACAACTTTTTTTTTAAAGTAACTTTCCCAGACTTAATTTGTGGAATCTGTCTCCCTGTGGTATGGTGCCAGTGATATTTGTACTCTGATTTTTTCAATTCTCTTTTTATTTTTAAGCCTGGACTCCTAGGGGGTACCCCTGGATCTGTGTATGCTAGTGGCTAGCCAGTGATTGGTCAGTTATTTTGCACAAACACTTGACTTCCTCCCCCTTCCAGCTGATCCATGCACTGGCAGTTGGTGTGCACATTCAATGTTCACGCTGTTTCCAAGTCGGCTTCAGTTTTCACTCTTTTTCAGGCCTTGTTAGGTCTTCCTTGTGCAGGAACATAGCCACCCAGTCAGTGAGGGGTGTATGGGAAGTGTATCAAGGATCTCTCTGTTAAATTTTTGGCTCTTCCTGTGGGTAGCTGCTTTCCCCAAGTGGGACTATAACCTCAGACTAAGGAGAAGTGTCAGCATTCCCCATTCACTGCCTTGAGTGGGTTTTCTATCTTCCTTTCCAAATCCAGTCACTTCCTGAACCCCCGTACCCCACTTGCTGATGGCAATCACTTGTTTTCTTGGCTAGCTATGCCCTAGGAACACTATAGTGCTGCCTGAGCTGTGATATGGGGGGAGACCAGAACCACCCCAGTTGAGAATGGAGACACTCCCAACATAAGCCTTCGTAGAGCCCAAGCAATGACAGCTGGCATCAGGGCCATTTAACCATTGGATCCATAAACACAGAGCCTGGGGCCTGGAAGTTGCAAGAGTCTAAGAAAACGTTGGAATGCTAGAAGATTACCAAATGAAAATCTAAAACAGTAAAATTGATATTAAAAAATGTTTAATTAAACTTTTACAAAATAAAACATGTTTACCAATCAACTGCAAATCAGTTCAACTCACATGATTTTTATGCACATCTCTTTTAACGTGGGACGCAGGGTATGTGATGTACTGTGAGTGAAATAGTGCTTCCAAAAAAAGTAAGAGTACATGGTGCCTGTAGAGGTCTTAGAGAAGCCCTCAGTAGTTAGAAGTTTTCCCCCGGCCTTACCAGCAGTTCTGAAATTGTCTCACACAGCTTTCTCACTTGCGAACAATGCTGGCCCCATTGGTTTCAACGCACATCTCTCCTGGACCAGCCTGTGCCATGACCAAGTCTGAGGGTGAAAGGTGTTCCTTAGTCCCAAACTGAAAACCACTTGGAAGAACAGCATTTTCAAGGAAGGGAGGGAGTCAGTGTTCTAAAGAGGCAATGGCTAGTTTGAAAGAAGAGGAAAAATATATGTTTACTCTTCTGATCCGTCATATGAAAAGCATTTTCTCAAGTGAATAGATGCAGTACACAGGGGCTTAATTACTGAGCTTGGGGAGGCAAAATAAAACACACAAATAATATGTTTATTCTGTGTGGGGTTATATAATATATGTAGGACATAATCATGAAAATTTGAAGCGGATAATGGGTAAGGTTTTCCTGGCCACTCCCTGGAGCCGACCTGGGGTCAGTATCCCTCTGTATTTCAGACTCCTCTGTCTCATCTAATTGGTGGCATGGGTTAGGGTTCTTTTGCCATTTGTTTTTTTAAGTCAAAGTTTCTCCATGGATGTGTAGGGTGTTATTTAAAGCCTTTTTGGGGTATATGCATTGTCTTCTGTCTCCTCTGTAAACAAGGGGTCCTTCTCGCCTCTGGAGGCCCCTGTGAATCGGGGACTAAGTGAAGGAAAAACCAAAACCCTCTCACATTCCCCCGAAAAATCCATTTGCCCAAATTCTTAGAGCAGCTGAGCTGCTGGCAGGGGTGGTGAGGGAGCTGATGACTCCAACTCCAAGGATGTCATGCTGGTTGTAGAAGGACTGGCGTTGTGATGATCTCTTAGAGTTGTATAGCGCTTCTGAAAGTTGCTAGGTGCTTTATCATCCACTCTCACCTGTGCAATTCCTGACAACTCCAGGAGGTTGTTCAGTCAGGTATGGGCCCCCTTCCACAGCTAAGGAAACAAATTCAGAGAGGGTAAGTGACTGGTCCAAGGTCACACAGCTGGTGAGTGGGTGGTGAAGGTAGGACCCAAACCCAGACATTTGGCCCCACATCCCAATGATACCTTCTACATAACTGGGACAGGTTTTTGTCCCATGTCTCTTCCTTGGAAATCGTGAGTAGCTGGATCCAAAACGATTGGGGGAATGCTTGATTGGTGTGTGTGCCTCCTATGGCAACATAAGAGAAGGCTCACGGGGCTGCTTCAGGGTGGGCCCTCCCAGAGAGTGGGCTACAGCTGAGGAGGGTTGAAAGGAACAGGGTTTGGCCCTCAATTGTTTCCCTTAGAAACTCAATTTTTGACTTCCAGGCGGAGTCGGGAAAAGCCCTGAATGTGGAATGAAGTGAGCTGGGTCCAAGCCAGCTCTGTGCAATGTGGGTGCCGTTAAGGAAGTTAGTGTAGAGTCCTTAAGTCCTCGCTCCCAAACGGATTCAATAATTTTCAAAAATTATTGTTATGGTGCTAGATAAATTATTATGGTAAAGATAAAACACTGAAAATAAGTGTAAAAACTAGTAAAAGAAAACATTAAGTAGGACATTTTGAAGAAAACTTTAAAAAGCATCATGAAGGGGAAGGCTCAAGGTTACACTTGGGTAAATGGCAAAGTGAGGGTGTCAGTCACCTGTGTTGCTTCGTAACACAGAAACTGGAAAGTGTAATGGTTTATGTTTTACGGGAAGCAGTCGTGGTCCCAAATTCTTCAGCATCAAAAGAGTCACATCAAATATCTCTTTTGAAAGCAAAGTGGAGCTCCAAATACCTTGCATGAAGTCCTACAATAATACAACTGCTAAAGGGCCACAAACTGGGCTCTCTGCTTCTAAGCTACCAAAGCAAAAGGGAACCACAATCCAATTGAGGGGCCAGCAAAGCTTTCCTTTAATGGGCTGGGGAGTGGATCATTTCAGCTTTGCAGGCCACATGCATCTCTTGCATTTTCTTGTTTGTTTTATTTTGTTTTTCATAGCCCTTTAAAATTCTTACCTTGCAGACCACACACAAAGAAGCCGTGGGCCAGATTTGACCATAGTTCACTGACCCCTGTTGAATAGGTGCTTGCTGTCAATAAGGTAAAAACAAATTGCTAGCGGGAGCCACCATAGCTGTAGAAGCTAAGATCATAAAACGAGTGTGTAGCGAATCTTCATCAAGTGGCCACGGCGCAGCAGTGGTCGTATGTTTTAATGATCGTCTAATCTAGGGGACGAGGTGACATCCTCTGCTGGAAGCGGATGCACCAGGCAAGGATGCTGCGGGCTCACCAAGTGCATCGACCCCTCTCGAGGTGAGAGGCAAGTCATTCTACCTCGGTGAGCCTCTGTTTTCTCCTCTTCTCTAAGACGGCGGATAAAAATAAGTGTCCTGCTCGCCTTCCAGGGTAATTGCAAGGATCAGATGAAGTTCTGTATGTGAAATGACCTTGTGAACGATTCTAACAACCGTTAAAGTGATACTTGCTGTTTATCAGCCCAGGCATGGTCAGCTGCGGGGGAGGTAGTCTGTGCCAGCCACACTCACCAGAGACCCTACAGGTCCCTGTTCTGGAGAAGATCCCAGGTTAGCAAGAGAAGAGGAGCCAAAGAGCGGAGCACTTCAGTTCAACCCCTGAGCACTTCAGCTCAGCCTCGTGCATGCCTGAGCCCAGATCTCTGGGAGCTCGTGGTGCGTAAAGCAGAAATGGCACCATAATAACAAAACTAAATATAATGCGTGCAAAAGTGACCCCCAGAGAGGCACCCGGCAACGCGGCCGGCCAAGATTTATTTGCTCAAGCCCTTGGGGGTTGCTATTGTACTAACAGACTAACACCTTCCTTAAACTGAGCACTTACTATTTGCCAGACGTGGCGGCAGGCCCTTTACACACATCATCTCGCTGAATCTTCACTACCAACCTGGGAAGTGGGTCTCAGTATCTTCGGTTTTCAGATGAGAAAATTGAGGCCCAAGTTATCACGGAAATCTCACCCGGCTAGTCGATGGAAGCATTGGGATGCTGTGAATGGTTGGGAGCCGGTGGTGCTAGCCTGGTGGGCTTCCCGCATGCGGCACGTTTGCAGCATGGTTTTAGGGAAAGAGAAGGTCAAGGGCAGCTATGAAGGTTTGGGCTGCAGGGTCTAGCAATGAAGCGAGCTCAACTTCCTGTGGGTAGGCACACTCCCAAATTCCTGCGGTCCTTTCTGCCAGCTGACTTGGCTTTTCTAATCCTTTAGAAGGGTGAGCTAGGCAGGCAGGCAGCTTGCGGGGGCCAAATTTGTCATTCTCCTCCGTGGACTGTACTTAGTTTTCTAGAAACCTCTGGAGGCTTGGATACAGGGACCCTAGGTTCCACCTGTCTCTGCCCCCGTGCTACTGTGGGACCTCAGGCAGGTCCCTGCCCTGTCTTGATTCAGTTTTCCCCTTTGTGAAATGAGAATGTTGTTGCTCTTTTAGGGCCCTTCCACTTGTAGACTATACTAGATCGCAGTGTCCTCAAAGGCAGGGGCTGCATCTAATGGTGACAGAGCGATGTTTTCTCAGGAATGTCAGAACCCCAGGCATGGGATCCTGGGCCCACAGAAAAATAACGTGGCCTGTAAGTGAATTTTCCAAGTATCTGAGGCTTGCCTTTTGGAACCCTCAAATTTTGTTTCACATGACTAAGGACAGAAATCTTTCTAACATGTACTTTTTCTTTCTTATTAAATACAGCATACCAGACACCACTGATCTTTACAATTATAAGCCAGCCCATTTTTGTACCGTAAAATTCTCAGGTGCATTTATAAGTTATAGAAAGATGCTTTCCCTTGCACTAAATGGCCTCTTGATGTTTCTCCAATTACCCAACACCAACTGTTTGTCCAACAATTCAGTTCTGTTCTGACGTTAGCTTCTAGAGTTAATGCAGACCCCACAGGTGACAGGCTCAGTCCCACGAGACTGTACCCACGTCAGGTGTCAGCTGAAAATGAGATGTCCCGGCTACCACCCTTCTGGCAGATCCACTACAGATTTGAGAGTTCCCAGGACCCCCTCCTCGGGTTCGAGAATTCACTAGAACAACTCCCAGAACTCAAGAAAGCCCTTTACTTACTATCGCTGGCTTATTATAAAGGCTGCGTCTCAGGAACAGCCAAGTGGAAGAGATGCGTGGGCAGGAGAGGGTGGCGCGGAGCTTCCATGCCCTCTCTGGCTCATGACGTGACCTCAAGGTTAGTGACATTTCTTCAGCTCGGCATATGAATGCCCAACAGCCCTGGAGTGTATTCCTTTTCCCACAGGGTAATGTCCCCATAGGCTGAGGAAGTGTAATTCTTTTCATCTTTTTTTAAAGTTGTCTCTGTTCTTTTTGTCAGCCCTCTCCTGGTATTAAGGTTGTCCCCCGAATGTCCTCCCTCACCATCGCTCAGCTGCTGGGTTGTGCAGACCTGAGCATGTCGCCCTGTGGTTCTTGTCCACAAAGAGGGGAGGAGTGTCCTCCTCTGTAATTGACCCTAGAACTGGAAGTGGTGAATTCTAGGGGTTTGGCTTTTTCTTACCTTGTTAATTGCTTATTGGTTTAATTGTCCTTAGCTTCTGTAACCTCCAGGTCATCGTCAAGCTAAGAACACAGCATATATCTCATTTCCAAACTCAATTCTTCCCTGAATGACGTGGGGGGACTCTGTAAACAGGTTGAATTGTGATATCATTTATATTCATTAGTGTTAATTATTATGTATGTTCAGCCGGAGGCCAAAACGCATCTTTCATAAATGGAAAGCGTGCATAAATGGCTACTTCTGCATATTACGTTGAACATGGTTTCTCTTTTTCTTCCCTTTGTTTCCCAGTCTGCTGTGATTCCATGTCTCCTCCACCGCCAGTTAGGAAACTTGTTCAATATTGTCCATCTAATGTTTTTTTCTTGATGGGAGGGGAAGGAAGGGAAAGCCAGGGTCACTAAGTTTCTGGTACCTGGTCTGTTAGCTTTTCTCTTCTTCTTTTGTTCTCATTATTTTATTCTACCAACACTTGCCCTGCCATCAGAAGTATTTCGGAAGATGCCTGATGAACCCCACTTTCTGGGGTTCTCAGCGTTGATCAAAGGAGCGTGGGTAAGGGAGAGCCTGTTCAGTCACTGCCGAGGTGGCGGATAAGCCAGGGCTCTTTGACATGCATATGGGTGGCTGGGCCACCCGTGGCCGTGAAGGTTAGTGGCCCTTCCCACTTGACAACTGGCTTTTAGAGATTGGGCTCCTCTGCTTTGCAAAGGTGTGGTCAGCAGGGGAACAGCATTCCAGGAGGAGGAGGGTTTAGCTCCTCAGCACGCCCCTTTTGGAAGTGTCTCCTCCAGTGGTTTATTTCTTGCCCTGTCACCTTTCCAGAGCTCTCTGCCCTCAGAGAGTTGTGTCCACATCTTAAGGTCTGGTCCTCAGCCTTGGACTTGGCCTCTCATTTCTACTTGCACTTCTGCTCAGCTTGGATCTTTGAGAACAAAAGTCTGACGTGCTGCTTTCAAAATGCAGATGCCATGGTGTTAAATATAAAATGCGAATAAATTGTCAAGGTAGATTAGGTGTCTCTCCCTTCCCTGAACGTAACAGTCATTGACTAGTAATAACATCAAATTCTTAATTTGGGGTTTGTTTTCAGTTTCTTGGTCCAATTATTGTATCGAAATTTGAAGTTCCATTGATGGAAGCAGTTATTACAACTTTGTGTCTTAAACTGCGGAAACACTGAGTTTTGATGACATCTACATTAGAGGTGGTGCTGGCTTGTAAAATGAGACCCAAACAGAAAATGGGAGATTCTCAGCTAATTCCTCTACAGTAAATTAAAAGATGCATCTACATTTAAAATGGTAAAATCAATAGAACAAAAATACATCTAAGGGTCATTTAAAGCAAAGGCAAGTTTAAAAAAAGCTATTAAAAAGAACTTAATCATGTCTTTTTAAGTTTATCTATATTTATAAAGAGCGATTTTTTTCAATTAACATACATGAGTTTAATTCATTGAACCTGTCGGCAGAGGTTAGAGATGATTTATCCTCCTACTTTCTTTCAATGCATATCTTTGCACATGCAAGCATTAGTTTAAGAAGTTTATGATTTGGAGAAGATAGATAAGTCAATCTGGGCAGCGTGCCAAGCACAGGCTATATGGAATGTCCTAGGAGCCAAGATGGAAGCAGAGCCTGGGTAGGGGATGATACCATAGTAGGGGTGACCCAAATTTTGGGCCAGCAGTTTAAGGATGTGTGTAGGCAATTAGGAGTTTTGAAGCAGTTGTGACCATGCAGAAATCTAGAAACCTGGATTGTGGTTCTGGCTTTGTCATTGACAAGCTGTGGAATTTTGAGCTAGGATATCAACTTCTCCAGCCTGGAGTTTTTCATTCATGCCGTAAGAATAACAAAGTCTGCGCTATGGTGACCATGGAAAGGAAATGAGACCCAGAAGTAGAATTCCCACTGGAACCAACAGTGCCTACTGGTCAGAGAGTACACCATATTGGCCCAGACTTCTCACCACAACAGCTTCTCTAGTTATTAATATCTAGAGTATTGAAGGTATTAAGGTTGGTGCAAAAGTAATTGCGGTTTCAGACTGTGAATTTTAAGTCTTTATAACTAGGCTCAAACACATCTTTATTACTCAAAATAGGAACATTACAATCAACACATTTTTACCAATGAGAAATAAGTTCGTTTATTTCTGTAGCGTAAAAATCCGTGCTTCGGGATTCGAGGAATTCTTAGAAAGCATTCTCTGCATCCTACTGCTTGTGGAAGTGTCTTCTCTGCAGAAGGTTGTCGAGATGCTTGAAGAAGTGGTAGTCAGTTGGCGAGAGGTCAGGCGAAGATGGCAGATGAGGCAAAACTTCGTAGCCCAATTCTTTCAACTTTTGAAGTGTTGGTTGTGCGATGTGCAGTCGAGCGTTGTTGTGGGGAAGAATTGGGTCCTTTGTGTTGACCAATGCCAGCTGCAAGCATTGCAGTTTTCGGTGCATCTAATCCATTTGCTGAGCATACTTCTCAAACGTAATG
Organism: Propithecus coquereli; assembly: GCF_000956105.1. Taxonomy (NCBI): domain Eukaryota; kingdom Metazoa; phylum Chordata; class Mammalia; order Primates; family Indriidae; genus Propithecus; species Propithecus coquereli. The sequence goes on along the minus strand of NW_012151618.1, from coordinate 8,805,724 downwards.
GTTTTGCCGGGATTCAGAAAGCTGTAGTGGATCAGACCGGCAGCAGACCAACAAACAGTGACCATGGCCTTTTTTGATGCAAGTTTGTCTTTGGGAAGTGCTTTGAAGCTTCTTCTTTGTCCAACACTGAGCGGGTCATCGCCGGTTGTCGTATAAAATCCACTTTTTGTTGCACATCACAATCCAATAGAGAAATGTTTCATTGTTGCTGTGTACAAGAAGAGAAGACGACACTTCAAAATGACAATTTGACTTTCGGTCATCTCACGAGGCACCCACTTATCGAGCTTTTTCACTTTTCCTATTTACTTCAAATGCCGAATGACCATAGAATGGCTGACGTTGAGCATCCAGCAACTTCTCGTGTAGTTGTAAGAGGATCAGCTTCAATGATTGCTCTCAATTGGTTGTTGTCACATTCCAATGGCTGGCCACCTCTTCGTCTTCAAGGCTCTAGTCTCCTTTGCAAGACATCTTGAACCACCGCTGCATTGTATGTTTGTTAGCAGTTCCTGGGCCAAATGTGTTGTTGATGTTTCGAGTTGTCTCTGCTGCTTTACGACCCATTTTGAACTCAAATAAGAAAATCGCTTGAATTTGCTTTTTGTCTAACATCATTTCCATAGTCTAAAATAAACATAAAATAAACAGCAAGTAATAAATCATTAGCAAAAAACCATACAGTGAGCAATATGCATTAAAATAATGTATAACATAACCACATTTATTTAAGATTGATATTTATCCGATATCAAATGGCAAATTTCAACAATAAAACCACAATTACTTTTGCACCAACCTAATAGAAGAAGTGATAAGAAAGGCTTCTGAAAAAGTATATGTATAACCCTTTTAGATGTTAACATGTGAAATAAGAAACTAAAAGATTATGGGTAACACTATATTATACTAATATTCAATTTAAGTCTTATATTAATAACAACAAGGGCAAATCATATGGTAATAGCAGAGATGGAATTTATTAAAATCTTGGCTAAAATTCATTGTTGAGAATCTAATCTATCCTGGAAACAAAATTGAGCAAACAAATAAAGGAAAAAAAAAAACCACCAAATCTTTTATTTTCTCTGCTTACCAATTTTCTTGTTCTCAGAAAACAGAGTCATGAAGATCAACAACTCCAGCTAACTCCAGGTCAAGTTTATAGTTATTTAAATACCATGATTTGCACCTTGATTTTTAAACTGTTTATCAGAGATTCAGAGTTTTGCAAAGTGCACAGAGGAGCTAGTAAAATTGCACTCCACCTTTTGCTTTTGTGGTTTCCAGGTTCTCACTGGTGTTACGAGAAGCTCTGAATTTTGAGACCTTTGTGCTTCCTTTTCCCAGCAACCATTTTTATTCCCCCCACCCACCCCCTTTGATCAAAATCCGCTGAAAGTCTAGCAAATGTTCTAACGAATTGCTTCGGTACAGCAGTTTATACGACTATATTAAAGTGACTGTTTCAAGTTGGCTAACATGAGCACTGAATAAACACATATTGATATTATAGAACAAAATAATATATTAGTGCATTGCTCATTTGTGCTCCAGTGGTCACCCTGATACTATTCGTCATGTGGGGAGTGACAAACACAATTACACCCGAGTGCTAATAGAGTGGAAGGGCAAAACTGCCTGACCTCGGCATCCCGGGTCGATTTAAATGTTCGATGTCTCATTGAATTAGTATCACAGTGTGAAAGACAAAGCTCAAACTAATGGAAATGAGCCTGGACATGCAATACTGCTGATTGGGCTGACATAATTAGAATAATATTTCGCGCGCAGCTAATAACAAGCCAAAGAAATAAATAACCAAGAGATAACCTAATTGCTGCACGCTAAAATGTTCTTTTGAATATGCTAAGGTTAGCATTTTCTATTTACTTATAAAGCACACTGGTGGGCTTAAAAGAAAAACCCAGGGAGCACGGCAGAAGGGATGGCCACCCAAATCTACTGCCCTCTGCAGGGCCAGCCCTCCACTGCTCCTGGTGGCTGTTTCAGCAGCCACCAATAAACCTTTCTGTGGGCCCACTCTGTGCCAGGCACAAGGCTGGGGGTCTGGGAGAAGGGACATTATGACCGTGGGAATCACATACAAATCTTGCCCTCCAGGCGCTTACGGCCTCATGGGAGTGGTGTAATGTGCATTAAAACAGCACACAACGGGAAGAGTGAGCGTGAGAAGACAGATCCAAAGGGCATTCAGAAACTCCGCAGAGGGAGACTTCATTTTTAACAGATTGCAAATTCCGTGGCCTGGACACTTGAATGGAAGGACAAATAATTGAATGGAGTGGTACCTAGGTTTCTGACTGAGACACTGGAGGGAGATTCCTATTCATCATGGATCCCAACATCCCAAGGAAGGAAAAGCAATATTGGGCTTGGCTTGCCAAATCTTTCCTTATGCTTAAGGAGTACTCATAAAAATCCCTTCCACTGGTGGTGTTTTTAAAGTTTCTGCAGTAGTTTCACCTGCATTATTGTGCACAGCTTCTTTAAGTCCTAACGGAAAGAAACATACTCTATTTACCTGAAAGTAAAGGATTTTATTGTAAGCATCCACGGGGAAGTGAGGACATGCAGGAAAGCTCTCAGAAGCACAATACCCACGCCTCGTGGAGAGTGAGAGCTTGAACTTCTTTTGGGTCCTGCTGTCATCCTCACTGCTGAGAATGCTACCTGGAGGATAATAGCTGCTGAAGAAATATTTGTTGATTGAATGTTTACCGGCATTAAATGCTTATCTCATTTACATCTTGCAGCAATCCATAGATGGGAACTATTAACGGCTCCATTTTACACAGGAGAAAATCAAGGCTTAGAGAGATTAAGTGACATGGCCCAAGTCACACAGCTAAGAACCGGTGGGGCCACTTCTGACGCAGAGTGCATGGTGGCTGTGAGTGCGATTCTTCTGAGGAATTTGGTTACAAAAGAAAGAAGGGAAAAGCAGGTAGTGGGTTGAAGGGGAGACAGGGATGCTACGAACAGATTTCTAAGCAGACAGGAAGCAACTGTGCAGAAGAAACTGCCAAGCCTCATGGACAGTGGGAGGGAGTTTACTGCCATGAACGAACAAGAAAGCTGAGATTCAAGAAAATTAAGTGACTGCTCAACTAGCAAGTGGCAAATAAGGACAAAACACTCAGATTTCTGAGGCTTGTTTACCATCTCACCATTATTTGCTCATCGTTGGCTTGTAGACCATTAAACTTCAAGTTCTATTTTAGCAATGTGTGCACACAAAATGATCAGGTAGCATGGAACATGGAAAAGGTCTAGGAATTGGAGTCACATGTCCTGGTCTCAACTTTGGCACTGGCTGTGTGACTTTAGGTTAATCCCTTCTCCTTTTTGAGCTGGTCTCTTCCAGCTCGAAAATCCTAGTGATGTGTAGAATATTTTTGAGTTAACTGGTGTTTCAAATAACCCCTAATCCAGCTCCTTGTGATTATAAAGCTAATTAGGAGTGGTTTCTGCAAAATATCAGTAAGTCCCTTAGCTGCGATTCGCAAACTCTTTTGGTCAAAGGATCACCACCAATAAAATCATCTGTGCCACTGTTTTTACAGCAAGATATCCCATAAGAGACCCAGAAAAAGAAAAGAGACAAAATGGCATAAAATTGCACGAGAACGTGATGGGATAATATGGAAATTTGTGAAATATTAAATGAAAATTGTTCATGCCCAAGTCCAAATTTCACCCTCTCGCTCATTGATTTTTTTTTTTTAAATCCTTTTGAGTATCTACTGTGAGCCAGGTGTGGTGTCACTTACCTGCACAGATGTTGCAAAAGGTCTGGCAACCTGTAGGTTCCTGGTAGGTTATGGATATTATTTTAAAAATCATGGTCCAAGGTGGGACATGATAGAGATGTTCTTTAAATACCTATGGTAAAATTGCTTCGTGTAAAAGAGGAAGAAATGATGATGATGGTGATGATGATGGGAAAGATTTTTTTATTTTTAAAGACAGGATCTTGCTCTGTTGTCCAAGCTGGAGTACAGTGGCATGAACATAGCTCTCTGTGGTTTTGAACTCCTGGGCTAGAATGATCCTCCCCGCCTCAGTCTTCTGAATAGCTGGGACTACAGGCATGTGCCGCAATGCCTGGCTAATTTTTAAAATTTTTTATAGAGCTGGGGGTCTCACTATGTTGCCCAGGCCAATCTCAAACTCCTGGTCTCAAGCAATCCTCTTGCCTGTATCTCCCAAAGTGCTGGCATTACAGGCATGAGTGAAAGATTATTTTTTTATTAGACAGACTTGGACTCTTAATATTTTAGTTAAATGAATCTTTTATTATGCAACAAAAACAGCTAAGCAGTTAAGTTCTAGTATAATGAAACTTGAAATGGCAACCTCATTCATGTTTGATTTCAAGATATGATGCTATAGCTCTGGGGTCCCTGGAGAATGGTTTGATTATAGCCAAGTGTTCTAAGGGAAAAGAACTTTGGGGATCCTGTGTCTAGACAGTTATTCTTTATTAAAGCAATATCAAAATGTTCAAAACTGGGTATTGTTTACTGTGCTTCTAATTATTGACATTGTGTTCAGACTCCCATAATTTCTCACCTAGATTATGCTCATAGCTTCCTGGCTAGTGTGATTGCCTCAGGGCTGTCCAGGGATGTTTCTGAAAATGGCCCTTCATGGCCTGCCTTTGGGACCCTTCACTGTTATGTCCTAGTCCCTCCCCTCTCACCCGTTGCTCTAACTTCACAGAACAGCCTGGAGTCCTCCAAGCACTGGTTCTCTACACACGGGTCCCACCCCCGTGCTGGGTCTGCGCCTGCACTATTTATTCCCCGTTAGGAGAGCTTTTCCTTCTCTCTTCTCCCTACCCAATGGTCACTTTCTTACAGGAAAGTGGACCCAATCTCAGAAAACTCTTCTGTCATCCCTCTCTAAAGGAACATGGAATTATGGTTTATTGTTACAGGGATGCCTTTCCCACAGAGAGGATGTGTAGACAGCAGGCTCTAGAGTCCGGCAGCCTGCATTTGAAGTTCAGCTCCTCCGCCTGCTAGATGAATCCTCAGGGAAGTTACTTAACCACTCTGTGCTGCGATTTCCTCATCTATAAAACAAGGATAATAACAATACCTGTCTACTAGGGATGTGATGAGGTTTAAACGTGTAAGATTCTTAAAACAATGCCTGACAAATACTCCATGCTATGCAAGCGTTAGATAGTACTATTAGTAGTAGTGGTGATAGTAACAGATGTAAAATAATTTAGAACCATGGAGTACTATTCAGCTTTAAGAAACAATGGTGATATAGCACCTCTTGTATACTCCTGGATAGAGCTGGAACGCATTCTACTAAGTGAGGT
>NW_012151618.1:8791075-8800073 GCF_000956105.1 Propithecus coquereli | reverse complement strand
AATTTAGAACAGTGCCTGGCACATACTATAGTAACTGTTAATAATTGTTAGTGGTTATTATTAGCTCCATAGGGCAAGGTTGGTCAGGAGCCTTGCAGTGAAGGGTAAGGACTCAGAATGCAGAGGGTAGAGGGTCACTAGGAGTGCCACTAGGAGGTTGAGTGGTGACTTCTCATGTGAAGTAAGGGAATTACTCCCTGCATTCCTGGCTCAGTGGCTGGAATCTCCGCTAGGGATAGCTATTGCGGCTTTGCTATTGCCCTGGAGATGCTTCTTGGCAGGCAGCAGAGTTTGAGATCTGTATAAGATGGCAGCAACGAATGTGGTTCACGGCTGATTGGTTGGCCTTGGCAATGACTGACAAAGTCAATATTTAAAAAGCAATTTTTTTTCCCTCTGGCAAGAAGTGATGTCAGTGTTGGAAGGAGGGGGGCATGAAAGGCTGGATGGAACCTGTTCTTTGTGGTACTCAAGATGTTCTCAATGTAGAACTGCTCGATGAATTAAACCCCGGGACTGCCTGTTTCCCATTTTGCTCCGGAGCTTCCTAGCAGCTCTGGAACTTGGGATGTCTGAGTACTTGGCCTTGAAAAATGGGAAAAACTCAGCCTTGCCGGGAAGTGTCTTGTGCCTCTTCACAGGTGAGGTTGTTTTTGTTTTGTTTTCTTGTAACTGCTTTCATTCTTTCTCTTGAACTAAAAAAGGATGATGATAAATGTCATTTCTGCATGTGTGTGGGTATATGCTCCTTCCCTGGAAGGAGAGATACAGATGTATAGAGGAAAGCACATGAACTATGTTTAATTTCATTAAAGGTTCGGGGTTTTAGTTCAGTTTATTACCAGTTGATACTGAGAGAGCTGTGCTGAGCCAGCAATGTCCACACGTGTTTTGAGCAAGCGTATTTCTTTGCATTTGGTTTGCTGATCAGTTTCTTAAATGCGTGTATTCAAAAGAGGGAGCAGAAAGCCAAAGGCGGGAAACGCAAAGGCCGGTTGACAATTACGACAGGTCCCGACACATGGTGGAGAGAAGAAAAGCAGTACTGTTGCGTATACACAGTCCTTCGACAAGACCGGTCACGTACTTACCATTAATTGTGGGGTAGGCTATTGTGCTAGGAGCCAAGGGTCTAGGAGGACACCCACCCCTTTGCAGATAAGCCTCTGTGTGGCCAGAAGTGTTCTTCCTGAGAGTTACCACGGAGGGATTTTCAAAACACAAAGCATAGCCTCACATTTTGAAGTAAACCAAATACTATTAATAATACAGCTCTCTAATCGCTTCTGGCTAAGATCATCAGACTAAACAAAACAATGAATTATCAGACTCCTTGGGAGACATGTCAGCTTAAAAACTTTACTGTGGAGGCGGGAAATACACCTGGGCAGGAAACATTTCACCTTTGAGCTATTGAAAACAATGCCAAACCGAGAGCAGGGAGTAGATGGTGAAATAGACGGGAAAATAATTCTGATATTCTGACCCAGCGTCCGTCCACACAGGGCTTCTAATCGCCGCCAGAGAAGCCCTGCCTCTGCTTTATTGCATGTGAGAATTATCATTTTAGTGCTCGCTGCTTTGTTATACAGTCCGCTATTCTTGTCATTCAGCCACTTTCCTAGAGCGCTTCTTGTGTGAAGGACGTCAGTTACTGTGAGTGTGCAAGAGAAGGCCATGTGCACAACACGTGTGTGTTGTACAGGTGACCCCTTTGTGGTATAGCCCGATGTTTCTTTTTAAATATTGTTTCTTAATTGAGACAGATGGGAGGGGTAATAAACCTCTTACTTATTACATTTTAATTTAGTTGTGAAATATTAGAAAATGCATCAAAAGGTTTATGTGGATAGCGCTCTGGGAGGCCGAGGTGGGAGGATCACTTGAGTTCAGGAGTTTGAGAGCAGACTGAGCAAGAGCAAGACCCCGTCTCTACTAAAAATAGAAAAATTAGCCAGGTGTCTTGGTGCGTGCCTGTAGTCCCAGCTACTCAGCAGGCTGAGGCAGGAGGATCGCTGGAGCCCAGGTGATTGAGGTTGCAGTGAGTGAGCTATGATGATGCTCTTGCACTCTACTCAGGGAGACAGAGTCAAAAAAAGGAAAAAAAAGTTTATGTGGAAGCAAAAATATTTTCAAATCTCTATCCATTGATTGCTGTTAAGAAGGAATGACTCAGGTCACCATCACCTAATCTGAAGCTCAGGAATATATTTTAGAAAAGGACCACCTGAAACAGCATCATCACCCCACATTAAATGAAGCTATTATACTCTGCATACTCAAGCTTGGTTTTCCATCTTCCTCAGAATCTTCTAGCAGACAGAGATCTGAGCTGATGGAGAACTAAGTCATGTTAAAATAGTATCACCTAATGCTGAAAACTTGAGCCATCTGGGATTATGTCTTCTCCATAAGGTAGTAAACTCAGTTATCTTGAATGATCAGGGAATGGGGTTCTTACTATTTTGATACCAAAAGGTACTCCCAATTCATAAAGTATAATGAGATTGTAACAAGATACACTGCAGGAAATTCTGTTTAGGATCAGGCACATTAGAATTTTCTAGGGCATGATGCTGTCATTATGGACATTAAGTCTGGTAAATTTGGAAATGTTATAGGCTAGAGTTTTCTGCTATTATAGTGTGAGATAAACCAGCTTTTACAATTATAGAATAGAAATTTTCCTATTGGCCATACGTAAGATGGCACAGATGAAATAATAGGAGTGATAGTCCCAGTGTTGTTGCCACTTCTGTTTTATGTGAAACTACAGCATGTCCCCATTGTGTGCTGGCTCCTGTGTCTTGAAATGGCACTCAGCTCTTAATAACGGCAGTTTACATTGTTGAACACTTACTGTGTCAGGCACCGCCATGAATTTTATAAGCATTATCTCGTGGATCTGCTTAATAGCCTTAAGAGGCAGATATCACTATCATCTCCACTTTATGGAGGAGAACCTGAGGGTCAGAAAAGTTAGTAGACGGTAAGCGCAGAGTCGATTTTAAACCCAAGTCTGTCTGAGTCCAAAGGGACAGTTTTTGGTTTGAATGCGGAACACATATGCTAGGAGTCCTATGTAAGTCCCCAGATGTACTAACATTTCCAGGGAATTCCATGGTCAGTCTGAACAGATGTGTTATTGACCCATGGCTCTTCTCACAGACCAGCTGTTTACCTTCAAAGACCGGGAGTATGCCTCAGGATCCCTTCGGTGCCCTTACTCCGTATCTGTTCCTTTCCCATACTTACGAGTATTTTGGCATCTCCTGCTTCAGCCTCTAGGGACAGTCTTGAGCAGAGGAGAGGTGCATGGATTCCTGGATCAATTTAGCATCAGCCAACACTAGCCTAGCCTGCCAGGATTAATGTCACATCCAAGGCCTCACCTTGTGCGACAGTTTTGATACATTAGTACCTGCTCTATGATGGGGCCCTGTCACCTGCTGAGGGACCCTCCTTACTCTATCACTAAGTTGTCCTGCCCTAAGCTCCACGTTGGTGTGTTCTGCCTGCTGTCCGGGTACATCCGTTCTTCCTCTCTGTCGCTAACGCTTACCAAGACTTCCCTCTCTGTTCTATAATCATCCTTTCATTCTAGTTTCTGCCCTTCCGATGGCACTGATTCCCATGGCATATCTCTTATTCCCTAGCACCTGCCCATGGGCACAGCCAGCTTTCGACCTCAGTATTTTTAACCTCCATTCTCTCTCTGCGTAGCTTACCCTTCTGTGCTCAGCCACACTATTAAACAAAGGGAGTTATGGGTAACACATACATGATAGCAATGATTCCGCACTTTTCTATGTCCAATAGCAAGCTCAGTGTCTGGCATTTAGTGCGCACTCATTAAATCGTTACTGAATGGCTCAAATATGGCATCCATTGTTTACTTAGCACTATGCTAGAGTTTCATGTAAATTATCTCTTCTTATCTCTTTCTTAATCGAAGTGTAGTTTATATACACTGAAATGCACAGGTCTAAAAGAACAATCTGAGGAATTTTGACACCAACACTCTAATCATGATATGGAAAATTTCTACCACCCCTGAATGTTCCCTTGTATCCTTCTAAGTCAATCCCTGAACTCTTCCCAGAAGCAGCTGCAGTTCTGATTTCTTTAGGCACAGTTTCATTTTGCCTATTACTGAACTTAATGAAAATGGAACCACACAGAATGCTCTTTCATGTATGGTTTCTTTCATTAAACTTAATGTTCGTTAAATTTTTAATTTAATTTTAATCCTTAAAACAACCTTACGAGATGTATAGTGTATTACCCATTTTATGTAAGAGAAATTGTGTCGCAGGATATTAAGTTAACTTGCCCAAGGCTGCAACTGGTAGATGACCCAACCAAGATTCGAATTCAGCTCTCTCTGGCTCGAAAGCTGGGGTACTGCCACTTTATACATGGAGGGCACAACAGCATAGCATTCTGAGGAAGCCCTTGCGTAGCCTGAAGTTTGGGATCCCACCAAAACTGTGGGTTAAAAAGGTCTGAAAGTTTTTTTCTTCCTTTTTATGCAAGCGTACCAAAACTCGAGGAATTTTCCTGATGGTCGATTCTCCCGTGAGGTTGTATTCCCCAGTGAGGTGGCCACTGTCGGCCATGAAGAGGATTTGGAGTTTGTGCACGAGTGGTAGGACTTAGTGGCTGGGTGTTCTGTCTGTCGTTAGAAGGAGGAAGAGCCCCTGGCCTGTGTGAATCAACCCTCTTGTGATGGCGCCAATCCTGTATCCACGTCTGCTCTGTGGACAACCTTCACTAAATGTATTCTGATTGGGCCTGAGTTTGTGTGAGAGGCAAGAGGAGTAAAAGACATGATTGCTGTCCTTGAGGAATTTGCATTTAATGTGGGGAGCGGATGACAAAGGAGACAGATGTACAGAAATGCAAGTAATAGAAACATAGACACATGTATACAGGCCTACAGTAGGTGTGTACCTGACGGAATTCCTGGTGTGAATAAGTTTAGAATGTGTGTGTGTGGGTTTGTATGTGTATGTGTTTTCTCCAGGACAGTGGAGGTTACAGTGGGTCTGTTAGTCCATGAAGTTTTCATGGAGGGAGAAAAAGGGAACTGTGATTATCTAAGAGGTTTTAGAGCACGGATTCTGGTGAGTGGTTGCTTAAGTTCAAGTCCCAGCCCTGCTACTTACTAGCTATGTAATTCGGGGAAGTTACTTGATCTCTCCAAGCCTCAGTTTTCTCATGTAAAACACAGAGATTCTGGTATTGACCTCACAGAGCTGTTGTGAGAGTTAGACCAGGAAACGTATGTGAAGCTCTTAGCACATGCCTGGCTTGTCACACACGTTCAGTAAATGTTACAACAGCTCCTCCTCCTCTGTCTTGTTAAATGCGATGATTTGATGACTTGTGTGTCACGGAGCAGTAAGCGATGTTATCATCCCTATTTTATTATTGACAGAGCTGAGAGCTGGGGAGGTAAGTCACTTGCCCAATGTCACAAAGTAATATATGACAAACGTAGGAATCCAAGTTAAGTCTGTGAATTTCTAAGCCCAAACTTTTCCTATTGTGACATTTGACTTCCCAGAAGGCTTCTTGAGCTGTCCTTTTTCTTTTTTAATTTCAAAATATTATGGGGGCACAAATGTTTTTGTTACATGGATACCATTTATAATGCTTAAGTCAGGGCTCTTAATGTGCACATCACCCAAATAGTGCTCATTGTACCTGACAGATGAGTTTTTACCCCTCCCCCTTCATCCCCTCTTCCTGCTTCTTGATTTCCTATGACCTGTTTTAAAGGAGTTGTAAGACATGATATGACAAAGGAATAACAATGGCAGTAGCACTTGTCATTGAGCTTGCCCTATGGCAGGTATCGGGCCAGACGCTTTCCATAAATCCTCTCTGACACTGACCGGGAGACTACAAGGTGGGTGTCATGAATCCCATTTTGTGGAAGAGGAAACTGTGACTCAGGTAGGGTAGGGAAGTCTCCTAGTGTCACCTAGCTGACGGGGGGCAGAGCCAGAAATTTGGTGTGAGAGGAAGTGGTGTTGGTCTTACGACAAATTAGGGTAGACAGCAGAGATGAAAACTCAGCGGAGGGCCTATTCCAGAATTCAAGGAGAAGTGGTGAGGGACATACTTGTGAGGATGCACATAATGGAATGAGACAATCTGTCTACTCATTTCAAAGCCCCTCTCTTTAAAAATTTTTTTTTTACAGATTTGTCATAATAGTCAGCAGGCACAAATTCCAATTCTGCCACTCACTGTGTAGGCTTCTGCAAATTATTAATAATTAACTTCTCAAAGTTCCCTTATTGGTTAAAACATGCAGACAAAAAAATGGCCTATTCCATAGTGTTACAGTACTTAAATTAACGACAGTATGCAACATATGTGTCCTCGTGCATAACTTCAGGAGGTCCCCCATAGACAACAGCAATGACCGTTGTACTGATCATTCTCATCTTGGAAAGCCCAGCAGAAAGAGAGGAAGTTGGGATGGATTAATGATTCTCAAAAGGGGAACTGTAACTACTGTTAGTCATCGGGAAACACTGGAGAGGAGGAATATTTTAAGAGGGTTCAGATTGGGCAAAGGTGAGAAGAAGATCATGGGTTTCATTCTAGATGCAGAATAGGGTTAGAAGTAATAGTTGGGGAAACTCGCTTGCATACATGTAGCAATTAAAACCATGTGAATGGATGGATTATTTGCAAGGGTAAGTTTAAAGAAAGTGAGGTAGAATGAACAGGGCTAATTGGTATTTGGCTAGTAGTAAGTAGTAGAGAATGTGTATTTGTGTGTGCGTGTGTGTGTTTATGTATGTGGGCAAGGTCGGGGGCTTACGTTTCTTATAATAAATGCTGCGGAGCAAGCACTGGCACTTCAGATCAAGGACATTTCCCCCTTTCTAATAGCTTTAAATAATTGCTACAGAACAGGAGAATAAAGTAAGATAAATTTTGCATTTAGCATATGTGGAAATATTATGAATAGTTGCGGACTCAATTTGCTTTGATGCCCTTTGACAATCTGATAATTTTTGCAAAGACATACTTAAAATGCTGTTTCATGCAAAGTTCAGATTTTTTCCTCTTGTTTAAAAAATACACGACATCATTAATTTGCAGGCCTGTACATTAATTTTGCTGAGAGCACCGTTTATTTCTCTTTCCTTCCACTTTGTTTAAAGTCAGTTGTTGACAACTCTCAGGCGTGTCAAACTCTCATCGCTAATAATTGCTTAAGGACCCCTAACTTCTACAAATGTTGGTTCCAGCTCCAAACCCCATGCTAGCCCTGGAAGAAAAAAAAAAGAGAGAGGGGGGAAGAAAGAACTTCTTCTGATGAATTTTTGATTTTCCTTCTTAACAAAGAAATGTCTGAGATTCAAAGCAATAGCTTAAAGTGATATTATAAAATAGAATATGGAGTGCACTGTTCCGAATGACTCTTTGCTTTTAATGTGGGGCTGAAAAATTGTCAGTGCCTTTTTTTTTGATTAGATGGGATTTTTTTTTTTTTTTTTTTTTTTTGTTCTTGATCTAAGAATCGGGAAGAAAAACATGCTACTTGCATTTGAATACGGCATGAGCCGAGATGTAATGTATTGGAGATAAAGTAATAGCAGCAACGCCTTAAGGCAGCACCTGTATCTCCGGGTCAATGCCATCTCTCTTTAGATCGCTGCTGTGCCACTCTTTCTGCGGCTGCTTTATTAGGCCTAATTAGGCGGGCTGTCACTTTTATTGGTGATGGGAAAGGAAGATAAGTAGATCACTTGTGTCATCTATCTCTACCCGGACGTGTCTAAAAAGTCTAAAGTAATTGCTGTAGGCCACAAATATATACCACAAGAGGGAGAGGGAGTTGGGGGGGGAACAACAAAAAAACAACAAAACACCCAGAACTGTAATAAAAAAAAAAAGGAAGAAATAAAAAAACCCTAGAAATGCCTTACCTTTGGCGCTGCTGTGTGTAATTTCAAACCCACAGAGAAGAGTACGTGAAACATCCTAGAAGCCCTTTTGTTCGGAGGGAGAAGGTGGTCTCATGGATTTTGTGATAGCTGAATAAAGTGGGTAAGGGGAAATGCTTCCTACTTAGGGGTCCAGCGGTAGGTGCTCAAGAAAAAGTTGGTCCAAGTTGTAACAAGAACTCCACATATGATACTACTGAGCAGTCAAGAGTCACATTAATTAAAGAGAATCCCAGAGCTGCAATTTTTTCGTGTGTGTGTGGTGATTGCAGTACTGGAAAGGAGGGGATTTCTGAAAGTTTTTATAGTAGGGTTCTAAGGAGAACAAATATTTCCTCTCATTTGAAAAAAAGTCTATAAAATTGGTACCAGTAACGATAAATAGCTCAGAGGACATTGGTAACCTTGTCTTCAGCCACGGTCAACTGCCCGAGGCTGTTGGAAAACAGATTTTCTCTTCTCTAAAGGACTCCTTACCTAACTGGGTACTGCTGATAACCAAATGGCAAACCCAGTTCTCACCAAATATTAGCCTGATGTTCTCTCACCAATCTGCTGGGTGTCTGGCCCTTGATTATACATTCTTTTTTTTTTTTTTAATTTCAATATATTATGGGGGCACAGATGTTTAGGTTACATATTTTGCCCTTGCCCCGCCCTGCCAAGTCCGAGTTTCAAGTGCGTCCATCCCTCGGATGGTGCGTGTCACACTCTTTGTGTGTGCATATACCCGTCCCCTCCTCTCCCCTCCCCCTCCCCTTGCCCGACATCCAATAGATGTTATTCTTATATGTGCACTTATGTGTTGATCGGTTAATACCAATTTGATGGTGAGTACATGTGGTGCTTGTTTTTCCATTCTTGGGGATACTTCACTTGGTAGAATGGGTTCCACCTCTATCCAGGAGAATACAAGAGGTGCTATATCTCCATTGTTTCTTAAAGCTGAATAGTACTCCATGGTATACATATACCACATTTTATTAATCCACTCATGTATTGATGGACACTTGGGTTGTTTCCAC
>NW_012151618.1:8781911-8789007 GCF_000956105.1 Propithecus coquereli | reverse complement strand
AGGCTGTGTGTTTCTAAAAATTTGTCCATTTCCTCCACATTTTCCAGTTTGTGTGCATAAAGGTTTTTGTAATATTCATAAATTATATCTTCAATCTCCATGACATCCATTGTAACTTCTCCTTTTTTGTTTCTGATGGAGCTTATCAGAGATTTTTCTTTTCTGTTTTTCGTTAGTTTAGCCAAAGGCGTGTCAATTTTGTTTATTTTTTCAAGGAACCAACTTTTTGTTTTATTAATCTTCCATTAATAAAATGGTTTCCCCGTTGTCAATTTCATTTAGTTCTGATTTGATCTTATTAATTTCCCTTCTTCTGCTGGGTTTGGGTCAGTCTGTTCTTCTTTTTTCAATTCTTTGTGTCGATTCATTAGGTTGTCTGGTTGTGCTCTTTTTGACTTTTGGATATAGGCATTTATGGAAATGAACTTTCCTCTCAGGACTGCTTTGGCTGTGTTCCACAGATTTTCATAACTTGTGTCACCTTTGTCATTTAGTTCAAAGAATCTTTTGATTTCCATCTTTACTTCCTCATTTATGAAGGAATCGTTCAGCAGAAGGTTGTTTAATTTCCCTGACTTTGTGTAGAGATGAGAGTTTCTATTGGGGTTGATTTCTATTTTTATTCCACTGTGATCTGAGAAGACACATGGTATGATTTCTATTTTTTAAATTTTTTGAGACATGCTTTGTGTCCAGAATATAGTTAATCTTAGAGAATGTCCCATGAGCTGATGAGAAGAACATACATTCAGTGGTTTTTGGGTAGAATGTCCTGTAAATGTCAGTCAGGCCCATTTGTTCTAGAGTTCTGTTTAAGTCCATTATTTCTTTGTTAATCTTCTGTTTGGAGAATCTGTTCTGTGCTGTCAGTGGGGTGTTGAAGTCTCCAACTATTATGGTGTTGCTGTTTATCAATTTGCTCAGATCAAGTAAAGTTCGCTTTATGAATATGGATGCACCTAAGTTGGGTGCATACATATTTAGAATTGTTATGTCTTCTTGTTGAACTGTACCCTTCAGCATTATATAGTGGCCCTCTTTGTCTTTCATTACTTTTGTTGATTTAAAAACTAAGTTATCTGATTTCTAAACTGCCACACCAGCCTTCTTTTGGCTTCCATTTGCTTGAAATATTGATTTCCATCCCTTTATCTTGAGTCTAAATGCATCCTTTCAGGTTAGATGCGTTTCCTGGAGACAGCAGATGCTTGGCTTGTTTTTTATCCGTTCAGCCAGCCTATGTCTCTTGAGAGGGGAGTTCAAGGCATTCACATTTATTGAGAGAACTGATAAGTGGGTGAATTACTGTTAATTCTATTGGGTTGCATTTCATTGCTTTGTTTTCTCTCTTGAGCCATTGTGGAATCTAGCCTTTGATCTTTAACTTTTGAGTGGTTTTACATTTGAGAGTGTTTATTGTGCTAATCCTTGTGTAATTCTGTTTTAAGTACTTCTTGGAGAGCTGGTCTTGTCTTTGTGAATTCCCTCAGTCTTTGCTTATCTGAGAATGTCTTCATTTGTCCTTCATATATGAAACTTAGTTTTTTAGGGTACAAGCTTCTGGGCTGGGCATTATTCTGTTTCAGAAGAGTGAGAATGGGGCCCCAGTCTCTTCTTGCTTGTAGGGTTTCAGTCGAGAAATCTGGAGTTATTCTGATGGGCTTTCCTTTGTATGTTACTTGTTTCTTTCGCCTTACAGATTGTAGAAGGGCCTCTTCAGTGGATATTTTGGTCAATCTGATGACTGCATGACGTGGCATCTTCCTATTTGCATTGAATCTCCCTGGGATCCGTTGAGCTTCTTGTACCTGTATATCTAGATTTTTAGCAAGGCCTGTGAAATTCTCCTCTATTAATTCTTCAAATAGCTTATCCAGCCCTTGAGTGTTTTCTTCTTCACCTTCTGGAATACCTATCACCCTCAGGTTTTGTTTTTTCACATAATCCCACATTTCTTGTAGGCTTATTTCTTTTCTCTTAATTTTCTGTTCGATCTCTTTGATTGACTTATTTAATTGGAGAGAGTTGTCTTCTGAGATCCTTTCTTCTGTTTGATCTACTCTGTTCTTGAGGCTTTCCACTGTGTTTCGCAGTTCCCTGAATAAGTCCTTCATTTCCAAAAGATCGGTTTGATTCTTCTTTAATATTTCAATTTCTTTAGTGAATTTTTCTTCCAAGTCCTGGATTTTTTTTGTGGTTTCTTTGTGTTTGTTTTCAATTTTTTCTTGCATATCATTGAGTTTTCTTACAATCCATGTTTGAAATTCTTCTTCTGTCATTTTAGTTCTGAGTTTGGTTCATGTCAATTGCTAGGGAGCTCTTGTTCCTCTTTGGGGGTGTGCTTTCTGTTTAATTTTTCATACTTCCAGAGTTCTTTTGCTGGTTCCTTCCCATCTGGATGTTGTTCCTTCTTGCCTTTAGATTTTTGTTTGGATAATGACACTTCCTATTTAGTCTCTGAGCCAGTACGTGGTGTTTGTGGGTGAGATTCACCCACACCCTTTATGATGAATCAGTAGATGCAGTAAAAGGGTGTGCAGAATGACCTCCCTGGCAGTAGGTGGCACTTGCTGGGAGGAACGAGCTGCGGTGCTCTTTTTGGGTCCTGTAGCCAGCTCTTCTTCCTCTGGAGAGGCCCTCTTGTGCCTCGGGTAGTGGGTGGGGCCCTGGGACTTCCAGGTGTGTCCTTATTCTCCACCTCAGTAGGGGAGGCCCAGGAGTGAGTCTGGGCAGGACTGGGTTGGTTAAGCCTGCCCTCAGGCTCCACAACTGCTGTTAGCAGGCGTCAATGGTCTGTTCTTTGCTTATGTGCAAAGCTGCCAGGAGGGGCTGAAATAGCTCCACTCAGCTGAAAGTCTGGGCTTGGAGGGTGGGGCTGTCCGAGACCCACACTCTGGAGCAGGTCTCACTCCCCTCCACCCTCCCCCTCTTTGTGGCCTCTCCCAGGCCTCTGCCAGCAAGCAGGACCTCAGGCCGATGGATCTCCCCTGGCTGTGACATGGGCTGGGAGGTTCCCTACCCAGGATCGCAGCCTGAGCTGGGTGCACAGCCCTCTTTTGGGAGGAGGGTTGCTGCTCAGGCACGCTGATCTACCCCTAAAGGCGCACACTCCTCAGTAGGTTCTTTCACAGATCTTCCTTCTGTGCCCTGGGGCAGTGAGATTGTGACCTGGGTGTATGGATTCTGGTCTGCATGCCTGTTCCCTGGTCCCTGGAGATCAATCCCTGACCCTGTCAAGGGGAGGGGTGCTGATCTTGAATCACCTACAGGGTGCCCAAGCTGGATCGATTTCACTCCACCTCGGGATTTGCCCCACTCTCCTGGAGTCCCCAGGCAAGCAGCACCTGGGAGTGCTGGCGGGTAGGGAGCTTGCAGTCTGAGTACCCCTCAGTCTGCTGTAGGGCCCCAAAAGGAAAAGTCCCGTTCCTTGGAGATGCCTCCGTGTGATGGTTAAATTGTGTCTCTGGGCACCCATGGGTAGGGAAGGGGAAGGAGAGAATGGAGCAATACAGCGTCTGCCGATAGGCTTGGGTTGTGCTCGGGGAGGTGCCCCGAGGGAGCTGGGAGCCTGGCCCGCTATGTCCGCAAGAGGCTCACTGGTCACCCACGGCAGCCGTCTCTGGGCTGGTGATGGCAGGTCTCTCCAACCGCTCAGGAGCCCACCAACAGTCCGAGATGCAAAGGAGGAGAAAGTTAGCTGCTCCACCTACCCTTGTTGCTGGTCTCCAAGACTCTCGGGGACCTTTCTCCTTCCAGTTCTCCTCCGCAACGTTTTCCCGTGGAGTCTCCTGTAGTTTCAGGCACCCTTGCTTCCTACCCTCACCCAATCTATGTTTTTCTGCTAGTTTATTTTTTTCACTTTCTTCTAAAATCTGTCTTTTTTGCAGAGACACTCTGACTGGTGGCTTTTCTTGTCCACCATCTTGGCTCCCTGTTCGATTATATACTCTTGATTATGGCCTTTGAATGGAATCCCTTTGCAAAATCACATCTCCTCAGTAAAATCATAAATTATATGTAAGAGCTGTATTTCCTACTTTTCTTCTGTCTGTGTCATGCCTAGAACCATGCTAAATTTTAACTATATACTAAGGGCTTTAAAAATAGTGGTTTTATTAGTTTCTTAACTGTGGTGACTGAATGAGTTTTTCAGTGGCAAATAAGAACTTTAGTTGACCATGTTATGCAGAGAACTGGGATCCCATAAAATAATTTAAAAATAATTATGAAGTACCTCTCAATGATGTTTGTCCAATGCCAAGATGTTTGGACCAACTCAGTCCACAATTCTGCTCAGCTCTTTGATGTTTATTATATACATTATCAAATATTATATACATTATCAAATATTTAGATTGATTAGATGGGATTTATTCCTGAGAAGTCTGTAGTTTATACTCTTTATCCTGGGAAGATAGAGAATTTTATAATTAGGAAACTGCTCTGGGGAGGCAAGAGCATATAGTCAATGTGTTAAGAATTTCAACATTTTTTTCATATTGCTTTAATACATTTGCATAATAATAAGTGCAATTCATAGCATTTCCTATGTGCCAGGCAGTTTGCTAAGTGCTTTGCATACATTATTTGATCAAACCCTCTGAAGCAGGTATCAATGTACCCAATTTACACATAAGAAAACTGGGGCTGGAAGCAATTAGGTAACTTTCCAAGTCCACACAGCTAGTAAATGGCAGAACTGGAATTCATACTCACGCCTGCTTGGTTTCAAAGCATGCACTCTTAACCACTGTTAGGCTCAGTCTCCTACTTCTGCATGTTGCTCAAGAGAATGATTTGCTTCTTTGAGGGAAAAAAAATTCATCAACTCATAGACTCATGGATTTTTGGGTTAGAAGAACTTTTATCACTGTTTTTGTTGAGTTGATTAAGTTGCCTTAAGGTATGGTAGTTGGACTCAGGAACAATTTTTGGTTTTGTCTTTGACTTTGAACATTAAGCACCAGTGAAAAGAATTTGGATTCTTTTTGCCTGAAATAAGCTGTGTAAAAATCAAGTTATGGAAACGTTTGTCACTTGAGGCAGGAAGACTATCCCTAAGTGGAGGCAGGATCTTAAGAGCACCAAATCCTACCTGATAAAAATATCACCTCCCTTCATCCCTTCAGTTTATGGTATAAATAAAAATTTTAAAGCATTTGTAGAATGCTTGCAACATGCCAGGCACTTCTGTGTATTAATCCTTTCCACAGCTCTGAGATTGAGTATTATCATCTCTTTTCTTACAGATAAAGAACAGAAATTCTCAAATCCATTCTTGTTCTTTACATTCTTCTTTACCATTTTCCAGCGAAGGGGTTTCTGATGGGGCATAAGTAAAATGTCGCATTGCCTGAAAGCTCAGGAGAAGTGTGGTCGCAGGCGAAGCCCTTTGGTGACTGAAGAATTGGAAGAGGACTCTAGCTGTCTGGAAAAACGGAACCTCCCATTTGGAAGTAGTGAAATGACAAGTGAGGGTGGGGGACTTGGGCACGTTTTGGTCACCTCACAGTCTTGCTCTTAGTTTTGTCAGTTGGTACCAAGTTTGATCTGTGTCCAGTGATGTTGTTTTTAGCAGCCAGATGCTGGGTCCTATCAAATCTGTCTTCTTTTACCCACTTCTAATGAGTCACTATGGTCTGGCGCAGGGCTGGCAAAAGTCTGTTATATTGACACTCTCCTTTCCTGTCGTCATGGCAGACATTGCCAATTTGTCACAGTACCTAGCTTTCCAAGGCCAGATTCAATATCAGAGTCTCAACCTAGTGCTTCAGGTAGTTGTTAGCAATTTATCAGAGTTGGCATGTAACTTGAGACCTATTTGTTAGGCCCAGGTTAATGGGGATAACAGTAACTCTTCTCTTTTCTAGCTGTCTCTGTGTACTTAGGCAAGCATGAGTTTCTCTGAGCCTCAACCATCATCTATAAAGAAGAGGTATTACCTAACCCATGAGCTATATGAAATTCATATGAGTATAAAATGAGATTTGTAATAAATAAAAATAAGAAGATTTGTTTTCAATCTTCTTTCAATGTCAAGGAGACATTATTTATACTGAAATTGACTATTGCTTTAGCAAAACTGTAGTTCATTAATCCAGCCACCCACAGTAGAATCATCATGGATTTCGATCTTTGCTTCACTCCCCTATGTCCAACCAGCCTCCAAGTCTTGTTGATTTTTCCTTTAAGTAGCTCTCAGATCTGCCTTTCCCCCCAAGTACACTGGGATGGAGTCTATGCCCTCTGTATGGGTCTTTTGGATAACTGACCTCTTTGCCACTAGTGCCCCAGCTTCTGATCTGTTCTCTGCTACTCTGTGGCCGGAGTGACCTCCTCAGACAGATCACATCCTTCCTCTCATTTATACCCCTGTGGGTCTCCCACACCCTCCACAATAAAGTCTAAACTCCCATGTCTGGCACTTGTGGCCCTTCACTTCCCACCCCCTTCTCCTCTGTATAGCCTGTGCTCTGCTTTTCACCCTCTCAACCTCCCAGGCTCTGACACTATGTCTTTCCCATGCTGTGCCCCCTGCAAATGCCATTCACTGTTCTTGTCCATTGGCAAACTCAGACTCCCTTCTGGTGGCCCAATTTGTTGTTCCTTGGCTGGGCCTCAAAGGACTTGTGGTAAAGGGAAACACTTCTGCAGATAGCTGGGATGGGTTGCCTGCCTGGGCCCCCAAGTCTTGCAGTGGTATTCTCAATAATTCAGAGTGAGCTTCCAGGGACAGGGGACAAAAGGATTCCAAGCTGGGAGGCAGATGGCAGCCTCTAATAACCTACTCACAGACAGGCAGTGTGGTTTCCCCAAGTAAAGATGCCTAAGTCTCAGAAGAGTCCACAGGGCCTGAGAATAAGAAGAAAGACAGAATGGGAGAAAATATCTGCAAACTACCCCCCTGACAAGGGTAGTTTGTAATTAATAACTAGAATGTATAAGAAGCTCCAACATCTCAACAAGAAAAAATCAAATAATCTGATTACAAAATGAGCAAAGGATCTGAATAGACATTTCTCAAAAGAAGACATACAAATAGCCAACAGGTATATGAAAAAATACTCAACATCATTAGTTATCAGAGAAATGAAAT
>NW_012151618.1:8730079-8781846 GCF_000956105.1 Propithecus coquereli | reverse complement strand
ATATGCACAAACAATGAATGAGATGTGTACCTCCGGGGGGAATGGACACACTTGAAGCTCGGACTTGGGGGGGAGGGAGGGTAAGGGCATCATACGTAACCTAATCATCCGTACCGCCATAACATGCTGAAATAATAATAAAAAAAACTATAACGAGATATCATCTCACCTCAGATAAAATGGCTTTTATCGAAAAGACAGGCAATAATGAATGCTGGCGAGGATATGGAGAAAGGGGAACCCTCATACACTGTTAGTGGGAATGTAAATTAGTGCAACCACTGTGGAGCACAATAAGGATGTTCCTCAAAAAACTGAAAATAGAACTACCATATGACCCAGAATCCCACTGCTGGGTATATATACAAAGGAGGGGAAATCAGTATACCAAAATGATTTCTGCACTCCTGTGTTTATCCCATAAACTATTCACAATAGCCAAGATTTGGAATCAACCTACATGTCCATCAATGGATGAATGGATAGAAAAATTGCGGTACATATACACTAGGGAATATTCTATAGCCACAAATAAGAATGAAATCCTACCATTTGCAACAACATGGATGGAAATGCAAAACATTATGTTAATTGAAATAAGCCAAGCACAGAAAGACAAATCCCATATGTTCCCATATGCGGGAGCTAAATATTAAAAACAATTGATCTCATGGAGATAGGAAGTAGAATGATGGTTACTAGAGGCTGGGAAGGGTAGTGGGGAGAGGGCAATAAAGTGGGGGTGGTTAATGGGTGCAAAAATACAGTTAGATAGAATGAACAATATTTGATAGCACAACAAAGTGACTATAATCAACAATAAGTTAAGGTATACTTTAAAACAGTGGTCCCCAACCTTTTTGACATGAGGGACCAATTTCATGGAAGACAATTATTCCATGGATGGTTGGGTGAGGGGTTGGGAGTACGTGGAGGCAGAGTTCAGGCAGTGATGCCAGAGATGGGGAGCGGCTGTAAATACAGATGAAGCTTTGGCTGGCCCACGGCTCACCTCCTGCTGTGTGCCCCGTTCTTCCTAGGTTTCATGGAAGACAATTTTTCCACAGACTGAGGGAAGGGGCAGAGCTCTGCAGCCTGGGCCTTAATAGACTGCTACCAGCACTGTCTGTCTATGACCAGGGGTTGGGGACCGCAGCTTTAAAATAACTAAAAGAGTGGAATTGGAATGTTCCTAACACAAAGAAATGTTAAATGCCCGAGGTAATGGGTATTACAACTAACCCAGTTGGATAAATTTACATTATATGCTTGTATCAAAACATCACATATATCCTACAAAGATATATTAATACAACTATTATGTACCTATAATAATTTTTCTAATTAAAAAAAATAAAAGGAAGCTGGCCAGGCTTACATCAGTAATCCCAGCACTTTGGGAGGCCAAGGCTGGAGGATGGCTTGAGCCTAGGAGTTCAAGACCAGCCTGGGTACCACCGTGAGACCCCATCTCTACAAAAAATAAAAAAAAAAATTAGCTGGGTGTGGATGTGCACCAGCTACTTGGGAGGCTGAGGCAGGAGGAGAGCTTGAGCCCTGGAGTTCAAGGCTGCAGTGAGCTGTGATCACTCCACTGCGCCCCAATCTTGGGCGACAGAGCCAGACTTGGTCTTAAAAAAAAAAAAAAAAAAAAAGGAAAGAAGCTGACCATGTGGGAGGGGACTAGTTGTATAGATTTAAAATTCTGGCAAAATCCTCATCTGCCCTGTTCAACTGGAAACATCATCCTTGTGCACACCTGAGACTGCGGGAGCAAGACAGTGGCCCAAACACCGCCCCGAGTACTTGAGCATTTCCCCCTCCTCTCTTCTCTTTTTCATCTATTTCTTTATTTTCCTCCCCTCCCCTGTAATTAGTAATAATTATAGTGACATTCTTCTCATGTATGAAGCACCTTTATATATGTTACACCGTTTCATCTTCATAACAGCCAGGTGAAGTGCATTACTATTATATCCCAGTTTTAGAGATGAGTAAATCAAGGTCCAGAGCAGTTAAATTATTTAATTCAAAGCCACATAGTTGTAGGTTATGTTATTGGGATTTAAACTAAGGGTCTTCAACTTTAAATCTCAGGATTGTGCTGTTCATTTTTATAAAATATTGTGGCGTTGACGTTTAATTTGGAACAATGTTTAAATGTGTAACTTCTTCCTTGGTATTAAAATATTTTGTTTCATAAACTCTCTTATAGCATCTTGCTTTGGCAGTTCTAGAGAAAAAGCCATTCTTTGTGCCTGTTACGGTAGCTAGCGTTATAGCTTACTATGTCGTTATACTCCCCTCTTGCCTTATAAATCTCTTTGTGTCTCCGAAAAAGGACCTAGAGTAACCTGAGGGCAGGGTTTGTCATATATCATCAGTTCCAAGCACATGGGCCTGGCACAGAATAACTGTCTGATCAAAGTGTTTTCAGTGAGTGAATGATTAATCATAAAAACCATTTGTGAATGCTTGCTTGCTAGTACTAGCTGCTTTGTTTTACTCTTTATATCCATGAATTCATTCCATTTTAGTTAGTCACCACGAAACCCCTATCGGGGGTATGGCTTTGATTCCCACTTTACAGCTTGGAAAACAGAGGCTTAGAGAGATTAAGTAACTTGCCAGGGGTCACCTAGCAACCAGTAAATGGTAGAGCCAAGATGTGAGCCCAGGTCAGAGCCCACTCACCCTAACCCTGAGGCTCTACAGCCAGTCTAGCCAGTGAGTGTATCTGTGCCAAGGGATGTGCCAAGAGGAAGGTGCTTTGGCATTTGAAGACCTGAGTCTTAATTCTGCCTGTAACCGGCTGAGGAACTTTGAGTAGTCACTTAGCTTCTCTGCATCTCAGTTTCCTCATCAGGGACACAGGTGATGATGTATGCTTCACAGGTTGGTTGTAAAGATCAAACTCTGGTGGTTTTGTAATTCTAAAGAATTCTCTAGATCTTAGTCAATGATGTCACTGCTGTGGTTGTCACATTGCTGACAACAGTCCCTGCTGTGAGCCACAGACCTCCTGTGTGTCCTGCTCCAGGCTGGCTCTGCACGGGACTCCCCAGCAGTGTGTCGAGTCTAACAAGGAACCAGCGTCCCCTGAACTCACCAGTTAGCTGTGGAAGGATGTTTCTAATTATTCTGTAGCTGTGGGGCTAGCCAACACATTTCATCTTTATGTTCTCAAAGGCGAGAAGAAATCCTCTTGACCTTTTGATGAACTAATTCTCAACATATTTTGCCTTTGCAGTAAAAGTAGCTTAGCCACAATCTTTGCTCCAATTCCTCAACTGTGTTCTTTATTTTATTTTGTTTTATTTTCTCTTTTGCTCATGGACAGCATGGAGCAGAGATGAGAAGCTTGTGTAACAATTTGAGAGTCAGGTCTTTGGTGAACTACCTCTTCTGTTTCCTTCTGGACAGTAAGACTTTTCTGGCTTCTTGCATGGTGTGAAGGCTAAGCTTGTGAACTCTGGGGTTAGATTTGCCTGGGTTCCAATCCCAGCTCCACGATTTAGCTATGCCATGGAGCTTGATAAGCTATTTAGCTCTTCTTAATCCTCAGTTTCCACATCTCTAAAAATGGGATAACCAAAATATGTATATCACAGGGTTCTTGTGAAATTTAAATGAGTTAATACATGTAAAACATTCAGAACCATGCTTGACCCATCATAAATACTCAGGAAGTTATTTATTTAAAAGATATGCCAGTGTTTTAAATTCTACTGCATAGATAGATCTAAGCTGCTGATCATGATATCGAGTACTTTGAAAGAATTACCAGGAGCAGTAAAATTGCATTAGATTAATTTTTATATGATGCGTAAACCTCTGGCTGAATAGAGAGAAATTGACTACTGTTTGCTTTCATACATCAAATCCTAAGCACTTGGATATTTCAAAATGGTTACATAATTTAATGAAAATGTCCCCCTTCAATGTTAGCTAGTATGTAGAATCAGCTCCAGCGCTTTGGTGTGGGTGTCATTTCATCCAGGCATCCGGGTTCTTCATCCCAGGGTTACAACCCTCTGATGTGCTGTGGCCAGTTGTGAAGTATGTCACAAAAAATTTATCATTATTGATAAGGTACTCAAAGTTGTGAATATTTTTTTAAAAAATTATTGCTTTTACAAATTAGGGCAGATTCAAAACTACCTAGCTAATACTATCTTTCTAAATCTATTGTAATCTGGTAGGTTTCTCGAGTGGGTGAAGCAGGCTGAATTATAGTTAGCTGTGAGAACCGCAAGTACTCTTCTTTTTCTTTTTCTCTTTCTTAAGCCTTTATTAAGGTATAATTGATATATAGAGATTTGCACATATTTAATGTATACATTTTGATGAGTTTGGATATATGCCTACATCCATAATATCATCATCACAATCAAGGTATTAATCACATCCATTGCCTACAAGTCAGGCATGGTGGCTCATGCCTGTAATCCCAGCACTTAGGGAGGCTGAGGTGGGAGGGTCACTTGAGGCCAGGAGTTTGAGACAAGCCTGGTCACCATAGTGAGACCCTGTCTCTACAAAAAATTAAAAAATTAGCTGGGCATGGTGGCATGTGCCTATAGTCCTAGCTACTTGGGAGGCTGAGGCAGGAGGATCACTTGAGCCCAGGAATTCGAGGTTATAATGAGCTATGATTGCACCACTGCATGCTAGTCTGGGTGACAGAGCAAGAGCCTGTCTCTTAAAAAAAAAAGTCCTTGTGTTCTTCTATTTCACGCATGTATGTGTGTGTGTGTGTGTGTGTGTGTGTGTGTGTGTGTGTGTGTATGTGGTAAGAACACTTAAGGGATCTGAGATCTATTTTCTCATCATATTTTAAAGTGCCTAATACCATACTGTTAACTACAGGTATATGTTGTACAGTAGATCTCTAGAACTTATTCATCCTGCATAACTGAAATTTTTTACAACAACAATTCCCTATTTTTCCTTCCCCCAGCCCTTTGCAACCACCATTCTATTCTCTGCTTCTGTGTGTTTATAATTTTAGACACTTCATTAAATGGGCAGTATTTGTCCTTCTGTGTTTGGCTTATTTCACTTGTATTATGTCCTCTAAGTTTATTTGTGTTGTCATAGATGGTAGGATTTTTTTCTTTTTTAAGGCTGAATAATATTCCATTGAATGTATATGCCACATTTTTTTTATCCATTCATGTGTCAATGGACATTTGGTTTGTGTTAAGGTCTATAGGAAATAACCTGCTTTCCCGCTTCTGTCAGTATGCTTGAGCAAAAGAATAAAGGAAAAGGAGGGCACGTTTCACGCAGCTGCAAGGGTCAACAAGATAAAGTAACAGCTAGCCCAGAGGGCCGGAACGCCCTGGAGCACTGAAACGCCCAGGGGTGCCTCAGGTACCCAGATAACAGGGAGTAGAATGTACTCTGACTTAAAACAAAATATTAAATGTATTTTTGACTAAGATTAATAATGATCAATGCTGATCCAGGCTTCTGTAACCCTGCTTGCGCACATAGATGACTTTATAGGATGTGGTTTTTGCCTTTAAAAGAGCCCGTCTCTCCTGGCTCGGGGCTGCTCTCTGTGCTGCTGCCTCTCAGCAGTGCGGAGGGTAGTCGCTGGCCAGCTAATAAAGACTCACAATTTGGCCCAATTCCGTCTCTCGGGGTCACTTCTCGCACTCCGTACCATAACAGTTTGTTTCCATTCTTATGCCATACACAAAAATCAGCTCAAAATGGGTTAAAGACTCACATGTAAGACCTAAAATGGTAAAATTCCTTGAAAAAACATAGAGGAAAATCTTCTTGACGTTGGTCTTGGCAATGATTTCTTGGATTTGACATCAAAAACATAGAAAACAAAATCAAAAATAAGACAAGTGGGACTACATCAAACTAAAAAACTTTTGCATAGCAAAGGAAACAATCAAAAGAGCAAAAAGGCAACCTACAGAATGGGAGAAAATATTTGCAAACCATCTATCCGATAAAAGGCTAACATCCAAAATATATAAGAAACCCCTATAACTTGAAAGCAAAAAAACACCAAAACCAAAACCAAAACCCAAATAACCTGATTAAAAAATGGACAAAGGACTTGCATAGACAATTCTCTAGAGAAGACATACAAATGGTCACCAAGTATATGAAAAGGTGCTCAATATCACTCTTCCTCAGGGCAATGTAGGTCAAAACTGCAATGAGATGTTATCTCACACCTGTTGGAATAGTTATTATCGAAAAAACAAAAGATAACAAGTATTGGCCAGGATATAGAGAAATCGGAACCCTTATACACTATTGGGGGGGATGTAAATTAGTCTAATTCTTGTGGAAAACAGTATGTAGTTTCCTGGAAAAATTAAAATAGAACTATCATGTGAGCCAGCAACCCCATTTCTGGGTATATATAAAAAAAATTGAAATCAGGATCTTGAAGAAATATCTGCAACCCCGTGTTCTCCGAAGCATTATTCACAATAGCTAAGACCTGTGAGTACTTCTGTAACAACACTTGGGAGGCTGAGAATTTTTGTGGTGTTTTACTTCCCTACTACATTTTTGGGGATATTTGAATCTGGGTATGAATATGGGATTGAATTTTATAAGTTAATTATTACTTGCCATGTGTTTCCCAGTATAGTAAAGCTTGAGAATTGCTGGGTTAGTGTGATCTCTCGTACAGTTTAGGAATATTTTCAACAGCAGTGGTTTTTAAACTGTGTTCCCTGGAGTTCCACGGGATTGCCTGGGAAGCCTTGGAGGTTGAAACAAGGTGAGAGAATACAGTGCTAGGTTCTCCATCTCCTACC
Organism: Propithecus coquereli; assembly: GCF_000956105.1. NCBI lineage: Eukaryota > Metazoa > Chordata > Mammalia > Primates > Indriidae > Propithecus > Propithecus coquereli. The sequence continues at coordinate 8,775,049 of NW_012151618.1, read as the reverse complement.
TCAACCAGAGAAACACTGTTTTTATTTGTGTTATGTTCTTGAAATTTCACATAAAATTTTGAAAAATACACTAATTCTTTTTTGTGTGTATGTGAAAATAATGTTAATAGCGTCCATGATAGGCGATCTTTTATCCTCTATCGGAGCATCTCTACCTTGTAAGTTACCCTAGTCATTACATTATTGTGCAAATCTGCTGGAAACTTCTCATGAGGGCCCTGAATCTGCTTCACTGTAATTTTTACCCCTGGTCCCAGTTTTGTCTCCCAGTGCAACGCAGAGCAGGTTTGCTCCTTTTGCTGCTTGGAGGTACATGATCGTCAACACTTACAGAATTAATGTTGGAAAAGTGTCCCAAAGGGCCATGAAGTTTTCATTTTTAGTTTTACAGGGTAATGGATTTGGGTTGCACACTACTAGAGCATAGTGATGAGAGCCAATTATCTACTAGGAAGTCAACCACCGACCATTCACACCTTTATTATTTTCCCTTCGTCATTATGCATCCATTTGAAATGATCAAGAAAAAAATTTCCTGTTTCCTTGCAAAAAGTGGTCCTGAAAAACAATAATTCCCAAGTGTTATTGATTAAAGAGAAGAAAAGGCAATCACGTCTTATGAAGAGATGATAACAAGTTGTGGTAGGCTCACTCAAGAATTGTTGAACAGAATGCTTAAAGTGATCGTGGGAATATCTGTGTTAACCTGAAATCATAGTTACAGCCAAACATCTTCTCTTAATGGTCAATAAGAGCAAAGAGAACTCATTATATTAGCTTTTCCATTATTCAGAAAACGAGCTAATTGTATTAATGATTTCCTGAATTTCCATATAATCACATTAACATTAGTTTTTGCTCCTTGCATTTAAAAAAAGCCAATGCTAAAATGCTCAAATATTACTGTTCTGAATCAATGGCATCTTGGTCCAATTAGTGAGCATTATTGTTGTAATATATTTATACTCACACAGTCCACTAGAGACATCACAAAACACTCCTGTGTACAAGCAAGCATGAAAAGAAGGGGAAAAAAAGAAAACTCAAAAAACGGAGTTCCAGAACAGTTTCATTCTTCTACATTAAAAAAATCTCATGGCCAGGTTTCCTGATTTCCACTTGTTTGGTGGCTCTGTGAGCTAACAGCACTGCAAAAAGAAGGGCTGTGGATGGGCTCCCCCTACCCCTGGCTTTGTAAAATCCTGTCACAGAACAGGATTCTGTGTAGCCCCTGTTTGAATATTGAGCAGGCTGACTTTGCTTGCTTCTGCCAGTTCTCTTCTGGCAGAGGAAGAGGCCACCTTCCCGCACAGGATGGCACTCGCTCCCCACCGCAGGTGATGTAACCTGTCCGTGAAGCACATTTTAAAGAGAGATTCTGTATTTTAATGGTCAGTTAGTAGCAGGCTACCAACTGTCTGTGCTTTCCGCCTGGGGACAGAAATGCCAGGCTTATTAAATATTGAGAAGTTGTTCATTACCATGAGGCTCTATGACAACAGGCTATCTGCATATTGAGAAAACAGCAAGTTTACATTCTTCAGACTAGCTGCTCCAGTTCTGGGGAAGGACTAATGTTTGTCTGGCTAAAGATGCATAAAAATGCTGGCTCTGTCTTGGAGATCTGCTTTGTTGCTTATATTTTCTTTCTTGAAAGTGAAAATTTCAAAAACCAAACTTGCTTATGGGAAGAGAATTAAAAACAAACAAACAAACCTTTTGAAAAATGCAGTTATGTCATACTGGCTGTTTTGGAGAAAATACCAAATGTTTGAAATACTAACTTCCATGTTGGTACATTACAAGAAAATGTATTTAATGAGATTACTTCAGATTCTAAGCAACTGAGAAATTTGGTAGGAAGTAGATAAGCTGTAGGCTGTAAACTGATGGAATATAGTCTCCTCGAAGTCTTCTTAGTAATTGCAAACTGTAATCACCAAAGGTTTAGTCAATGCCAGCTGCAAATTAGGAACCTAGGAATAGACAACCCATCTTATATACATGAACATAGTTACTAATTACCAGTTAAATGCCAAGATTTCGGGAAGAATATTACATAGGGTTAGACCATTGGTCCATCCAGCCCATTATTCAATTTCCGACCATGGCGCCAATCACGATTGCCCAAAAAAGAAGTCAGCTGAAAATGTCTGGGATGTCACCAAAGTGTGCACAACTTTCCTTCATGATTAAGTGTGGCTGCATCACTAATGAGTTGCTGTAAACCCTTGCTGGCTCACATTTTTAAACAGCGATTCAATTGTTACTTATGAGAGAAGACCAGTGCTATTTTTCTGTTGACTTTTATCAACCCACATTGTGACGATATACATCTACTTCACGGGGTAGCATGGTTTTTCGGGTGTGAGTATATAGTTGTAAACGAGAATGATGAGGCTGTTGATCACTGGGATAACTCCTCATGCACTGTCAACCTGGCTCTTGCGTCCCCTCCTTCCTGCCCACTCCTGATTCCGCTTTCTTCCTTCAGCTGTTGTGTATTTGAGAGTTTTTCTTTTTCAGACATGTTGCATCAGCCCAATGGTCCTTCTGAGAGATGAGTGATGGAAATGTCGCTTCCACGGTATCATCCCGTGGAGGTTAGAGGTGTTCTCTCGTCATGCCTAGTCTCTGCTTGTTAGAACAGCCATTGAGAATGAAACTTCTCTTCCAATTTGCATTTTGGGGTGCCCAAAAAAATAAGTCGCTTTTCTGTGTTTCAGTTTTTCAGTTGTGCAGCGAGGACAATAATCATATCAGTCTTATGAGATTGTCGTGAGGATTAAATAAGTAAACATTGTCACGTGCTTAGCATTGTGTTTAACACATAATGAATAAATGCTCAATATATTAATGTATTAGCTGTTATCAATATGAATTCGACAACATCATCCAATGCTAATTGATCAACTCTAGACTGAGGATAAACAGATTGTAAAACACGGACAGTATCTTGGAATACTGCTCAGAATCCAGTGGCAGAAATAAGCAAGGAAGGAATTGCAATGCAATGTGGTAAAGCAGTTTTGTGATGGTACGTTCATTGATTCTTATTCAGCTCTTAATACAGTTCTGTAAGATAGTGACACCATTTTCAGATGAGGAATCTGAGGCCCAGGGAAGTGGAATGAGGAGCCTGTAGTCACGGGGCAGAGATAAATTTCTTTCTTAAGCCTCCTGTCTCCAAATCTCACCTCTTGCTTTGTGCATCGGGCTGACTTGCCTCAGGTCCATACATTCCTGTGTTGTTGCTGGTAATTTAGCGCGAACGTTCTCACCTCTATTTGGCTCTTTGACTTTCCATGTACCGTAGGCTAGGTTGATTCCATCAGGGACCATGAAGCTGCGGAAGGAGCACTGGGCAAAGGGTCAAGGTTACTGTGGGTATATTCCGGGTCTGCTATTATGTTGGATAAGTACTTCCCTTGTGTCCTCACCTCCCTGGACCTCAGTTCCTCCAGCTGTTTGATAAAGGCTTTGAAGAGAACAGTGGTTTTCAGAAGACAGGTTCTGGGGCAGTGCCTTGGCCCCCTCCATAAGAAGGCTCTGCTTTTTATCTGTGTCAATATGTTGGTGTTTCATGAAAAGATTATGTTTGGGAGAAAAAAAAAAAGCATGGTGCTGCTATAAACATTTTGAAACCCTCTGGACCAAAGATTTCTAGGATCTTAGTCTGAGTCCACGATTTTTATTGCTGAAAACAATGAGAAACCTTAGTAAGAGGGAAATTTAATATGTCCTCACCATCCCCACCTCCCAAGAAATGCTCAAAAGCAAACGATAAACGATTTTTAATAGCTAGATCTTAAGATTTTGGTCTGTTCTATATAAACAGAAAATGGATGGCTCTTTTCATCAGTATGGTATGGAGCGGAAAGACTTCAGAGGTGAAGGACGCAGGTTCGAGTCCCAGCTCTGGCGTGTGCAGGGTAAGTGCTTCCCCAAGTCACTTTACTGCTCCCAGCGGGGTGTCCCTTGCTCAGCTTGCCTCACAAGATTAAGGCAGAAATAACTGAAGTGAAAGCACTTATAAACTGGGGCAGCTACTAAAATGTTAATTCTCCTTTTACTGTTGCTTTTAACATATTGGTAAATTTCCAGAGAATACCAGCAAGGTTTTCAAATCTTTGACTTCTCCGTTTCAGACATTTCTCTCCCACATGCTCCCATGGCAGGGATGCCTTGGAGTATGTTCTGACAGGTAAGTCTTCAGTTAACAAAGACAAGAGGGTGGTGTGTGTGTGTGTGTGTGTGTATGTGGTTATTGTGATTGCCATCCAGGCTGACAAATGGGTTTAGGTCCAGACGTCCCCCTACATTATTAATGAAAAATTTCATATCACCTGAGGCTAACCTAGTTCCTTTCACAAGTCTTTGGCGACGAACAATCTCACCGCCATCTGAAAAGAAGTCTGCCAAGCAAAGAATCTCCTCCCTGTTCTTTCCCTTAAGAAACACAACATGGCTAGCACACGACTGCTTCAAATTAGGTTTGATAAAACCCTGTGATAAATAAGTAAGTGTCTCCCTACACAGATTGCCACTTGTTTAGGGATTAAAGTATCGATTTTTGAATGTTGCTGAGATTTAGACATGGGTTAATTAAACATTTACATATATGTGCTGAACAATATATTGCATGGTACAATAATGTGCACTTTAATCAGAAACCGTGGGTGTTTGTGTTTGCTTTTTCCATGTTAATTGGCACCATGCTGGCTCAAGCTTAGGTATTTGGCTAGATGGAAGAAAATAGACATGGTGTTTTAAATATTTTAATTAGGACCAGCAGTTCTCAGCTCCCTCATTTCTCATTGGATTGTTTTTCATGCATGAATAAATTAGCTAGCATGGAAGTACTCTGTAGAAAGTGGTTGCCCTCTGGCCATAAAAAGAGTCCTGTTCATTAATACTTTAATGAAATTAGCTGTGAGCAAAATATTATTCCTTTTAACTGTGTTCTAATTTCTTAATTTTAATTAGGCACATAATTGTAGGGTGCTGAAATTATCTTCATGTTCAGCAACTAAAGTTCCATCATCAGGAGCCTGTGGCTGAAACACCACACACTCCCAACACGTTCGGCAGGAAATTTTCTGCCCAACTTTTTTTTTTTCCATTTGCTTCACTGAAGATCCCCTTCACCCCTCTATTTGTGACCATGATGTGATATTTCAAAACTCCTGCTCTTGACTCAAGTCATTGGTAAAGAAGCTAGCGGGCTTTGGATCAGTTTAGGAGTGAAGTAGTGAAAAGTATGAAAAATCTGAGCGGGCTGTTGATTTTTTTCTCCTTTCAGTTTTTGTCTCCTCCTAAATTTAGGCCCCCACCTGAATATCTGCCCACCTGGTTTTATTTTAAAATTCTGTTTAAGTGCCTCTCTTTACTATTTATTGTAATATTTTATTGGCTAGTTCACATTGGATCTGTGAGCTCTCTGAGGGTAGGGGATTTCTTTTCTCTTTCAATCCCCAGCAGCACAGAGTTCCTACTTTATACAAATATAGTTGCTGAATGCATGATATTTAATGGAACTCTTGATTCCATAATGCTGAAAATTCCGGACATTTTATAGTGCTGTAGGTAAATAAGAGAGTCCACACATAAATACCAAAATGGAATTTCTGAATTCATAGAATAGTAATCTGAATTTGTTGGGTTTTGATTTTAAAAGAAATAGTGTGGAATCTGGATTAAAATTTAAGTGAGAGACTAAATGCCTATATGCGTTACTTCACATCATGCCCTAAAATTCAAACTGAGATTTATCATGGTATGTATCGAGTAGAAATAACTCAATAACTACTGAAAAATGGAAAAGTCATTCAATGATTATTTGTAACACTCTTGCCCCCAACCCCTCTGTTAACATAACATCATATTCCTGGACTGAGGTTTTTGAGTGAATTGAGAGAGGCAACTGACTTGCTTATGTAAATATTTTATAGGTCTTAAATAAATATAGGTAAATATTTTATAGTTCATTAAATAAACTTTTTTTCCATCAAAAGTTACATATTTGATTTGATATATAAAACGATAATAACAAAATTACCTCCCTCATAAATTTATTGGGAGTATTAAATGAGATAAATGCAGATAAGACATATAGAAGGGTACCTGACATATATTAAGCATTCAATTAATGTCAGATAATATTATTGACATTCTTGTTAGTAATACTTACATAGAGAGAGATTGTCATTTTGCAAACTACATAACATTTTACAATATTTTATAATGTGGAAATCTCTCTTACCTATGATTTTGCTTAATTTAACTTCATCTATTTCATAAAAATAGAGGTAAGATATCCAATTCTACAGAATGAGGCAAATTTTATCCCACTCAGTTAAAAAATAATAATTCCATTAATGAGACCATATCTCAGATTTAGCTTGATGCTTACCCATACCAGATGTCAGGGTTTGTAGTTACTGAGCATGTGAAATGCAGGGAACACAGGCATAGTACCAGTGCCCATCACCCAGGACCTCTTCCCTTTCCTAACGTAAACAGGATCCTAAAGTGGCTGTGTATTCCTCCCATGTGTGTTTTCACTGTTTACTATTTATAAGTCATAAGTAAATAATATATAGTGATTAGGGGTAGATCCCAGTTTTGCACACCAGAAACTGACACAATTTTGGCAGTCTTTCAAAGTGAATATTTATATACAATAAAAAAAGAAACAACAAATTACAAATTTAAAAAACTCATGAATATCACAAAAACTCATGAATAATAGTTTCATTAACTTTCACATACCTGTTATAATTTTTCTTTAATTTTTTTGCTGCATACTTTTTATTTCATATTAAATGATTTAATATTTTCTATATAGCTTTCTAAATTATCTTTTTCTAAACATTATTTCCTGAATGTTTAGAGAAATGTCATTACCTAAGCAATAATATGAATAGAATACAAAGACAATTTCTCCTTTAGCATGAGTAATCAAAAAAATTTTATATTCTTAATAGTTGAAATTCATAAAGCATGAGACATTGCAACAGAAATACTCTTTTTTTTTTTTTGGTAGTACTGCTATGGGTTTTTGCCCTGCAAACATGGCAATTATGAGAAATTCACTTTCGTGAGGTTGTTCACAAAAGAAAACAAAGCAGTGTGTTTATAACTGTATATGCTGCATTATGGGTCTATTCCTGACAAGAGAAAGCTTTGTTTTGACGTGGTGTCCACGAAAACTGAATCTCTCATTTGCAATTTTACATGTCTAGTGACTGGGAGAATTTTTCAAAGACCAGCTTTTGACTTCATACATTTCAAATATGGTTTCTTTTTGACTCTCTCCACACTTGAGTGCCTGGCGCTGTAGAACACGTTCATGTCTTGATTATACCTTGGGCAATGCACCTGCAGGTCAACATGGTGGGCAGTAGGAATATTCCTGGGAGCAACTCTTGCATGGGATGGGTTGTGTACCAGATGAACACCTAAACTAAATGTGTCCCCAACTTAACTTCTCCTAAATCAGATCCAAAAAATGCCAATGGTCATTCTAATTCTACCTAATATGAAGGGAAGGTGGAGTGGGTGTGGGAAAAGACAATTGCCTTAACTAAGTGTCGTTAAAATATTCTACTTATATAAATTTTACAAAACTTATGACCATGTGAACACATTGCCAGAGTGAGACATTTCAAAGTCCCAAGGCTTTGAAAGGGGGCTGACAAGTAATGGGTTCTGAAGCTTACATTTCATTAGATTAGGGTAATTCTGCCTCCAAAAGGATAGTTATGCATGTTGAAAAATTCTAGATCAATGTTACAATATTTTACTTATATTTCTGTAACTTTCTTTTATTACTCAACATTGAAGTTTTCAGATTAACCTTACGGACACATGCACTTCTAATTTATATTCATTTTAACGTTATATACTATTCTGTTTAATAAAGATACCACATTATATTTCCATTTTCCTCTTGATGGCGTTTAAGTAATTTCCAGTTTTTTACCACTACAAATAACACTGAGTAAATATCTTATATGTCTCCTTATGCACACGTGCAAAAAGAGCTCCAGAGAAGAAACGTGGTATAAGGATTAAGACGACGGACTCTGGCATCACGTTGCTGGGTTTTAATCTTAACTGTGCCGTTAACTAGCTATGTGGCCTTAGACAAATCACTTAACCTCTCTGTGCCGTGAGTACATCACTTGTGGAGTTGTAAGGATTAAATGAGTTAATATCAAAAACATCCAGAACAGGCATTGGCACATAATAAAACTCTGCGAAGGTGTGTATTATTCTTATTTACCAAGGAATAGCATCATCGGTGTAAAATACACACATATTCAACTTCATTAGACATTGCCAAATAGCTCTTCAGAATTGTACGTACTTATGCTCTTCCTACTCATAGCAAATGAGAGTTCCTGTTATATTGCATCATTTTCTACATTTAGTTTTGTCAGGCTTTTAAAGTTTTTGATATTCTGACGATATGAAAAGATATCTCATTGTGGTTTTAATTTGCATTTCCCTCATTATTACTGAGGGTGAGCATCTTTTTCCATGTTTTTGGCCATTTGAGTTTCCTCTTTTGTTCATAGCCTTTGCTTATTATTCTTTTGTATTGCCTTTTTCTTATTGATTTGTAGACATTCTTTATATATTCTGGGTATTAATTTCTCATTGGTTATATGCATTGCAAGATTTTTCTTCTGGTCTGTCTGTTTTTTTATTTTTTATTTTTTTCTTAAGGTCATCCCGGGCATAGGTGGTCTGTGGCTTTGCCTTTAAATTCGTTTATGATTTTTTTGTTAGACAAAAGTTTTAAGGTTAATGTACTCAAATTTATTAATCTTTTCCAATATAATTGGTTCTTCTGTGTCTTTGAAAGATTTCTTCTATACCATTAGGTCCTACAAATATTCTCTCCTATAATTTTTTCTAAATGTTTTAGAATTTTGTTTTTTCACATTTAGTCTTAACTGTACTTACAATTATTTTTGTGTACAATATCAGATTATGATATAGATAAATATTTTCTTTCCCATGTGGATGGCTGGTTGTTCTGGCACCATTTGGTGACTAGTCCTTTTCCTCTTTGCTTGGTTATGCCTCCAAGTTCCCATCTCCATAGGGAGGTGTCAGTTTCTGGGCTCTCTATGCTGTTTCACTGATCTATTTATTTATCCTTGAGCCACAGCACAATTTTTAATTACTATAGATTTATAATAAGTCTTTAAAGTCTTAATTTATAAAGCTGATAATGTGAATTCTCTCTGTCTTTATGCTTTTGAATTGTTTCAGCTATTTTGTCGCCCTTTTCTTCCATATGGATTTTAGAATCAGCTTGTCAAATTACGCACACACACTCACATGCACACAAACCCCTGTTGGGGCTTTGAAATTACGTTGTATTTAGAGATAAATTCGGGTGAGAAGTGACATATTTATGATATTGACTCTTCCCTCCATAATAATTATACGTCTTTTTATTCATTTAGATCCCCTTTTCTATCTTTTAATAGTTTTATAATTTTATCCATAAAATTCTTGCATGTAAATTTTTTTTGTGTGTGTGTGTTTTCCATCTTTGTCCTTTAAACTGTGCTTTAGGCCAGATTTTTTGTGTGAACAATTTTCCAGTTTTCTAATCTCTTTAGCTATGTCTAATCATCTGTTAAACCAATTCATTGAATTTTTAATTTCAGTTATTGTATATTTGGCTTTGTAATTTCTATTTGATTCTTAAAAAAGAAAAGCTTTCCAGTTCTCTTCTGAAACCCTCTATCACACCATCTGCTCTCTTAAACAGGTTAATCCTTTAAAGGAACATGTGCTCTGTGTGTGTGTATGTGTAGGAAAGGAGTGTGTGAGCTAGACAGATACTCCTGAAAGTATCCAGTACACAGGTACATTAAATTTTTATCACTCTTCATCAATGAGCAATAGGTATTAGGCTAATTAGAAAGAACATAAAATTGAAAAAAAATACATTGTGTTTATATATTAAAATCTAAGTAAACATTCCAATTTACAATAAAGTATGTTATTTTTAAAAATTAGGATATTTCACTCAGGGTTTATGAGGTATCTATTAAACTGGAAGATTCATGAGGGATGGGTTCATGTCTCCTTTTTCTTTTTCTTTGGGGTCTCCAGTGCCTAGAATAGTGTCTGGCATAAATGAGATGCACAATAAAGATTTGAAAATCGAACCAAATTGATATTACAATAAAGTTACCTTTTCAGAGTATGTCCTGACTACTTAGGGATAGGAATTGGAAGAGGATTTTCTGCTAAGTCTAGTAAAGTTTTTTACATATAAACCAATAAACTACTAAATTATTTAATTAAAAAATCTATCTCAATAAAAACCATTCAAAGTGTTGAGTCTATTTAGTTGATAAATAAATAAAGGAAGGGAAGAAGAAAAGGAGAAAGAATTCAGGTGGTACAGCCCTGGGAGTGAGCACTTTGTGCCTCCTATTTAATATAGTTCAGACTTGTTGGGAACTCTTGAACATGCTCTTTGGGTCTTGGGTTGGGGTATGATATAGCTGCCACAAATTTATATGCTTCAGTACAAAATGGCCACATAGATGTGGCCCAAATGAAGTCATGTAGACTACATATGCTATTAGATATTTGCACGTTTTGGACGGTGTCAGTTGGTTATCAGAGGAGAGCGTTGGGCCAGGTTGAACATGTGATTAAAGTGCATGCAATTTGGTTTTTACTGCATGAATTCCAAGTGGCATCCTCTCTAGGTATTATTGCTACAGCCTGCTTAAGACAGCTAGTACAGATGATTGTAGTTCTTGATTATGCCTTCCTTTGGGGAAATGGATTCAGATGTGTTTGCAATTAAAAACAAAACAAAACATGTCTTGATATAACTTGGGAGCAATTTTGTGCTTTTTCACAGATTGCCACTAGAAAGAAGAAAACTAAGAGATTTGTCATTTCCACTGGCAATCTAGTTTTGCTATATAAACAATTTAAAATATAATGTGCTATTCGGTCTGGGAGCATGCGACATGACCACAGGGAATGTTTACTTTTAACCTGTGGTCAGTCTTCCATCAACCGGAATACTCTTAGGACTCATGATGGAAAGACTGGAATTACGTAACCTCTAAGTCATCATTTATCACTTGGCCAAGCAATTGCTTCTGATTGAGCAAGCAGGAGTATTATTTACTGATAGGAGTAGTTGGGAAGAAACAATTTTGACATTGCCATAGAAGCAGCCTAGGATTTAAATCATCTAGTACTCAGAATGCAGAGAAAATGTTGATTTATCCATCTCTCTCTTTCTCTTTCTCCTTCTCCCTTTCTCTAACTATTTCTTTATCTTTCTATCCATTTCTCTCATTGTTCCAAAATGGACCCAAGAGATTTATACAAATGCATACACACGAACACATACACACATTATTTTCTGTGGAAAAACTGGAAGATGATAGATAGGTATATATTAATAGACAGGAATAGCAACATGATTGAAGACTTATACACCAAAATATCAACTAATATTATCTATCCATGGTGGTGTTGTAGATTATTCTTATTTTCTTCTTTGAGCTTCCCTGTATTTAACAAAATTTCTACAATGAACATGTATCATATTTTAAATAAGCAAATAAATGTTAAATAACAAATAACTGACTTTTAAAAATGATTTCCTATAGAATCTTATTAAACGATAGATAGCAATAAGTGTTAAAAGTTACATTGACCCACTCAGTAAAGCAAACAAAAAAAAATTAAGAGAAAATAAGAATAGGAAATGTAAGCCAAGAGGAGTGCTGAGTTTAACACAAAGAGGCCGGCTGGGAAGTGTGGTGCAGTCGGTGAAGTTGGCTGCAATTTGTTGTCGAGTTTTTCCTCCCCAACACAACAAGGGTGTCATAATTGGTGATTGTCTCATGAAGTCCCTGGGGCTAAAATAGGTCAATTGCTCAGGAGAAGGAATTGATTTTTGCCCTTGATACCAAAAAGTACTGTCTCTTTGGAGTCTTCCTAAAGAGAAGCTTCTCTGTGTACGTATAGATATTTGGAGTCCCCCTCAGGACCCAAACAGTGCCTAGGCAAGGGGACAGTGGGGGCAAGCCAACTCTAGGTCACTATGGCATGCCCCTTCCTCCTGACTCAGACCATCAGCATCTCCTCCCTGGACTGCTGCATCTGCCAGAGACCTCATTCCGCATGTGCACTCTGGCCTCCCTCCAACTCCTTCCCCCATCATGGCAAGTCATCTTAAAAATTACGTATCATATCGTGTTGTCACTGGTCTTCCTACTGCTGTTCTTTGACATCCTTTAATACATTTCAACATGAAAGTAAGTCAGAATGATTTGAAAACTCAATTAGATCATACATGTCACTATTTACAACCTTTCGATGGCCGCTTCAGACAAAGACCAAAATCTTTACAATGGCCTACGAAGCCCTTAGCCTGCCTTTCAGCTAACTTTCTGCCTCTCCTTTTTATGCAGCAGGGGTACCTCCCTTCATGCCCTCATACTTTGTACTTGTCATTCCTTGTGCCAGGGAGGTGCTCTCCCCCTCTCCTTACACCTATTCATCTTTCTTTTATTAATAATTCAGCTTGGCCGGGTGCGGTGGCTCACGCCTGTAATCCTAGCACTCTGGGAGGCTGAAGTGGGTGGATCCTTTGAGCTCAGGAGTTCGAGACCAGCCTGAGCAAGAGAGAGATCCCGTCTCTATAAAAAATAGAAAAATTAGCTGGGCATGGTGGCACATGCCTGTAGTCCCAGCTACTCGGGAGGCTGAGGCAGGAGGATTGCTTGAGCCCAGGAGTTTGAGGTTGCTATGAGCTAGGCTGACACCACGGCACTCTAGCCCGGGCAATAGAGTGAGACTCTGTCTCAAAAATAAATAAATAAATAACTAAAATAATTCAGCTCAAAAATCCAGACAAATTCTGTTCTCCTTTTCATAATTTCCTGTAGGAGCTTATACTTCTCTTTCGAAGCATTCGCCACAGTTTGTAGTTTGTTAGTTTGTGTAGTTGTTCCATGGATGCTGGTTTCATGAGGGTGGGGAATCTTTTGTTCACCATCATATCCCTTGTGGCCACAGTGCTAAAGCCCAGCATAGGAGCTCAACAAATGCTTGTTGACTAAATTAATGTCTTCAACATTTCACTGGAGAGTCTTTTGTTCACTCCTCCCACCTTTCTACTTTGAATCACTAGTTTGGAAGCAAGATCAAGAAGAAAATTGGAAGCCTACTCATTCCTTGGTCTGGAGATCTGGAGCATCTCTCCAGACAAAGGATGGGAGCTGTGGGTTGCTGGGCAACAACAAGAAAAGGTCCCAGAAGAACACAGCCAGTAGCAACATCTTCTAGTCAAAATTGTGGGTTTTGGGTTCAACACAGTTTTTTGCATGTAGCTTTAGTTGCTTTGGGGATGGAGACTGTTTGCCTCTGCCCTGTCTCCTTCTCGATGCAATTATTCCAACCTTCAGAACAATACTGGTCTCAGTTTTGAAAGGAAAGAGGCATGTGAGCTCTAAAATTACATTAAGTCATGTCTGCGGTTCTTGCAGGAAAAGGAAACATGGAGTAGTTGAGTGAAATTGTGTGAGGGTGAATAAAGAATGTTGAAAAGTGTATGTAGGAACATTTATCCCATTTTTTTTTAAAAAGTGTTCTTCAGAGTATTACTTAATTTTAAATGCAGGATTTTAATTTGATGATGATCCACTTTTGCTGCTGCTGCTTCCTTCTTCTTACTAAGACTGGAGAAATGTTTATATCCAGGATCAAAACACAATTTTAAACCTCCAAATTTATCTCTGAATATTAGATGACAAGATTGTGTGCAGTATTTTTAAGAACGACCTGTGGGAACATGGCTATTCCACTGCAGTTAATAATCCTTTCAATTCTTTTCAAAACCGCTTTTTCTTTTTTTTTTAAACTGATGTTTGCTTCATGTTTTGGCGTTTTCTTCAAGCTTATAGTTTAGAATTCTTGGTTCATTCCATGTTTGCAAAATAGCCGTTTGGTTCATTAGTTTGACCATTGTGCTTACCAAAATCATCTTGAATGTGTAGAGATGTTCTCATGGTATCTTTAAAAGAGATTCTTTTAAAATTTGAAATGAATCTTTCATTGCATATGTGCCATGTGGTGCTATTTTATGTTGTAATATCTGGTAGAAATAGACTAGAATATATATAATCATAAGAGATACTTTTTATTACCAACCCTTGGTTCATTTTTCTTGATAGAGGGAAAAGCTGCAAATGTGTGTGTGAAGGGGGAGAAGGTAATGGGGGAGCAAGTGGAATGCGGATATAGTAAAGTCGGTAGAGAAGAAGCATAAAGGGTTAAGAGCAATTATGCATGTTTGGTAAATGAACCTTTAAATCCTGAGGTCTGGAACAGGGACTCTTCTTCAATTATTTATTCAAGAAATAATTATTGATTAAATAAGAAGCACTATACTGGTAAATTTAGAAGTGAAATAAAATCATGATGCCTATCCTCATGAAGTTTGCAGTCTAACAAGAGAAATAGGCATCAAATAAGCACACGAATAAGTATGCACTTGCAAATTACGATAAAAATATAAGTTTATATTAGGAAGACCTGATTTTGATGTGGGGAGAAGACAGGGAAATGTTTTTCAATTAAAGGAATTTTAAGTTGAGATGTGAAAGACGACTTAAGAGTTGGCCAACCACAGAGAAAGGGAAAGAGCATTTCAGGCAAGGAAACTTACAAAGACTCAGGGGCAGGAAAGAGCCCAGGACCTTTAAGAAATTGAAAGAATGTCAGCGTGGCTAATGCAGAGAGCAAGGGGGAAGGGAACAGGGCCTTGTTAGGCAAGCTGTGTGTGGGAGGTGGTAAGGGGCTTGAAGTTTCTCCTTAATGCCATGGGATGGCACCCAAGAGTTTAAAGTTGGGAGTGGCATGATCGTCTTTGCTTTTTAAGATCACACGGGCTAAAGTATGGAGAAGGATAAGGAGAACAAGAGAGGTGATGGCAACATGCTAAGAATAACAACGATATGAGATACTGAGAGTCCCCCTGTCTATATTTTGCCATATCTGCATGTGGCTGATGCCTAACACTTACTTCCTTTGGATTGAAATACTAAAGATTCTCTAATGTGTTATGCAGGGGAGGAAGTAAACCATTATTCTGCATCGCGATGTGAAGAAATAGGCCCTCTTTCAAGTTGCTGATGGCAGAGCACATGGGCACAACCACTTTAGAAAGAACCTAGAGAGACTCCCTCCTTTCAAACATTAACTTCTGGTTTTATCAAACATTGGCCTCTGTGTCCATATAACCTCACTTTAGGAAAGTTTAGGTATTTCTAATATTTGTTTCCCATTTCCCTGTTCTAATACAGATGAACCTGTGATGGAAAAAAAATGAGGGAAATTAAAAAAGATGTAATCCGAGCATCAGGGCTACTGGGTGCAACTCTAGGGGCCAGTGTGAATTACGCAATGTGGCTGCCCTGCCAGAGCTGATTTTCAATTTGGTGGTTGCAGGGAGGGGGATTGGGCAATGAATTAGTTTGGGATACTCAAGGGGCTTCAACTACATATGTAGTATTTTATTTCCTAAGAAAAAATCTGAATGAAATATGGCAATTTTTTAAAATTTCAGAATATTATGGGGGTACAAATGATTTGGTTACATAAATTACTTTTGTACCACTCCCATCCCCCAGATAGTGTGCACTGTACCCATTAGATGTGATTTTACCCATCCCCTCCTCTCCTCTCCCACCTGCTTGATTTCCAATGAATGTTATTTCCACATGTGCACATAGGTGTTGATCGATTAGTTCCAATTTAATAGTGAGTACATGTGGTGTTTGTTTTTCCATTCTTGTGATACTTCACTTGGAAGAATGGTCTCCAGCTCCATCCAAGTTAATACAAAAGGTATTAGTTCACCTTTTTTATGGCTGAGTAGTACTCCATGGTATACATATAGGTATACCATGACTTCAGGCTATACTGCAAAATGTTAAGCTATGACCAAAATAAATGGTGAGTTACACGCATGATTGTTAAATGATTTTCTATCTTTGTTTCTATTAAATATTTCATAATAAAAATAACCTTTGAGATTTCTTAGAAGGAAACTTAATGGATGGTCATTTTATGTGACTGCAGCTATAAGGGAGATAGAAATATGAATTTGCTTACAAATGCCATATTTCTTATGTGTATTGTCTTCAACATAGACAAAATGTAATGTAATATTAATACATTATTATTGGTAGAAACTAATGTGGGTGGGCTAGAAATTGCACGTTTACCTAGTTGCCTGTAAGAGATCGGTAAGTGATTTGCCATGTTTCCCCTTCCCTAGATTGGAGAAAGGGCATCTAAGTCCCTTTGTCTTTCAATGTTACTCTCTTAGATGTTTTAAGTTTCAGAAATTATTCTTATTTCTTAAGCACAGACAGTTGCAAATATGATTAAAATAAAATGCACTTAAAAAATAAGTATTCTTTCACGGTAGCATATTTTCATAATCCTACACCAAAGCAACTTTAAATCTTAATAGAAAACATTTACTCCATTTGGTCCAGAAGATCAGCAGATGACAGAGGTATGCTCAAACTTGATGTTTGTCTCAATATTTAGTGACACTAGAAATGCCAAGCGTGGAAGCTTCCAGAAGAACTTCCAAAGAGCTTCTCACTTCTGCAGCTGCTGGCCACCTTGGTCTTCTCACTTTGGGTTCTCACTAAGGGTTCAAGTGTTAGCTTTATAAATAATGATACCAAGCAGCCTGAAGCTAGTGTCCCTTATGCTTGGGGAGGTTTTGGCATTAAAGCAAACATCATCAATTTTTTAAGAAATGGAAATGAGTTACAGACGTGGACGGCTGAAAGGACTCATGAGTGCTGGGCTTCAGTCTGTATGAAACTGGGGACATCTGAAAAAGAAAATCAATTTAAAAATAAAGTTCTCCCGGGGACAGGGAGGCGTGGCGATTTGGAAACACGCTCTCCTTTCCTAGCCTTCACCTTCTATACCCTACTGATAGCAGAACAGAATTCACTTCATCAATAGCAAGATATACAGTGTCTTGTTAAAGGGAATACCAGGTTCTCAGATAAGAATTTCATTTATCTGTTTAAACTGAATCTGTGTATGCTTCTCTCTTACTATGAGAAACTTTGGATTTTTTTTTTCATTTGATTCATGGTAAATTGAACACTTACAATAAAGTATCTCCCTTCCCTTTTCCTTTCCTCAGCAATATTTAAATGAGAGCTCTGAAAGAAAAAATAAATAACCATAATTTTTCTTAAATTTCCATTTGACAGTTGACAGAATCCCTATTTTACAATTGTACCTTTTTTTTATTTTTAAGGAAGACCCTAAATGTATGTTCTATTTATTGTATATGTAGTTGTAAAGAGCTGTTTGGTGTTTCTTTTATGTTTAGAATTGTTATTAGTGGTTTAAGACTTACTGCCAATTTGGAATATTGAGTCACCTTTCCACAGTAGCTTCAAACATGTCACTATGTTAAGCTAAAGTGTCTTCTATCTAAATAGCATTTATTCTAACAGGAATAAAGGACTCATTTAAAAAGAAAGACCTAGATGTGTGTAACAAGTCCTCAGAAATAGGCAAGACTGTGTGTCGATGCCATTAATTACTTTTATTATCAAACTGCTGTATCCATGCTAATTGCTAAATCCCAAGGGATCTCACTAAGATGAGATACAGCCCAGAATAGACAATAAAACCCCAAATCAGCAGAGGTGGCAATTTGAACATCATGAAGACCATATTTAAAGGCATGCTATAGTCACGATGTTAAGTAAGCAGAGGCAGAAACTACTCATTAATGAATAACTGATTTGGGAGGCAGTCCTGTCATGACGAAGAAAGTTAACTTGTTTGTTTCCCCTTGAGGTCCTTCCGAACCCCAGAATATCACAGATTTCACTTCTAGATCTCTGTGGGCAAAATTAAGCTAAAAATTATGTAATTAATATTACAAATTTTTTTTCTTTCCATTCACCTACATAATGGAAACAAAACCATCTGTCTTCACCCCACCCCACCCTTCCCAGCCTGGACCGATGATCTGTTGGCTCCTCTGGCTGGTTTTGCTACTGGAGACCCTGAGAAACTTTTGTTAGTGCCGACAATTGTTTCTGTCACTGTTAAGCTTTGAAGGTGCTGGGTTCCTCCTCCTGAGACAGCAACCCTTGGGCCTCTTATCCTGCCTTTTCCCTGACTTTAAATCTAGATTTTGGTTACATTGAGGATGAAGAATATCGTAGCAGTGTTTATTCACATGGTGAGACTTGTTCATGGTCTCTTTGCTTTTGCTTCCCATCACTCTTGCTAAATTTTTGTTTGCTTTGGTTTTTGGTTTTAAACGTCATCTTGAGTTGAAAAGCCATTGGAAAAACTTCCCTTGAAGGTGCTTCTTCTCTTTTTCCTTATTGGAAAAGACCCTCCTTTGTTCTTTTCAATTAAATAGCTTTCTAACAAATCAGCAAAACGTCTTTTGCTACTTCCCCCAGTCAAGAAAGTTTTATAGATCACAGAGATGTGAACACTTCCTTCCCTGGAGTAAATCCTGGGAAGCACAAGTGTTTCAAGACAGAAAGACATAAAGACAGACACAAAGAGAAACATACTGTGTTTGAGAACCATCCAAATCTCAACGTACCCCATTAAGATGGCGCCAAAATAGAGAAGGATCTCTTAAGCCCACGTTTTCTGTGAAAGAAGACAACAGAAAGTGAGCTGGAGATTTCCACATCACAGGCCAAATTTCTCTGCTGGGCCTGAGAGAAATTCAGCTGCAGTTTATGGTCAGCAGATGATCAGAATAAATTCCTGGAAATCACCTGCAAAAGGCACCAGACCGATATCCTGGTGATGCTTCCTCTACGACGTAGCCATCATAAGAACCTTCCCAAAGCGGTGTCATTTTAGAAAGCACGTTAATGAAATTGGGTGTGATTAAATGGAAGCAATTCTCTTATTTGGTTTTATTAAAATGAATCTGTCTCTTGCAATGGATCCATCTCCCATTTCTCAATGTCTTATCAGAGGATGCCATCGCAGCGGGGACCAAGTGCTCCCTTTCCAATTTAATGGGAAATCGAAAGTGCAGAGCCACCTGCACAGACAAAAACCAACAACTCTGAAGGATGACCCTTCAGTGGAAACGCATTATGGAGCAGGCCATGTGTTTTCCTGGAACTCACATTTCAACCCCAGCATGGGTCTCTGTACTATATCTCAGTAAGATGCCAGGTTATGTTATAACTTACCCAGTGTCAGCAGTGGGCAAACGATGACTGTCCGAGCTCAGGTTCCTCTAAGACCTCATTCATATTCTCCAAGTGTATATTATAGGTATAAAGACTGGGGAAGTTGATAATGAATAGCAAGTATTCCTTTAGGATTTTGATGTCAGAGAAAGGAACTTAGCGTCTCTATTGCCAAGTAGCTGTCAAATCTGCCTTAATTATGATTAATAACATACACATACCTGAGAAGATTTTTTTCTCCCTCTCATGCTGACTTTCTTAAAATGCCTCTTTGCTAAATATTATCTCAGCGGCCAATGCAGCTATAGCTTTAGAGACAGACTAGAATGGTGTCTGTGTGTGGTGGTGTTTATAAAACATTTGTGCTTGGCTAAATAAATCAGGTTCCACTATCTCTCTGTGTTTCTTTGCAGTTGCTGGTTTTACAGTGAAAAAAGAGTGTTTTGGGGTGGACAATTTTAATCTTTTCATAAATGAGCTGTCTGATTTTAAAGCAAATCAGCAAATATTTCCTATCATTTGTCCTCCAAGAGAGTGGTGACCATCATGTTCCTGAAGTGAGCAGTTTTATTGTCTTAGAAGAGGGAAAAATGGGGAGTAATCACAATATTGATACAAGATTTGAGAAAGAAGCACACATTAATTGTGAATCGCATCTAAAGCAGTGTAATAGAGCTGTATTGATAGTTGTAGTATAGTAAACAATACTGGTCAATGGTAATTGTAAAAAAAATAAAATAAAAATGGAGAACATGTATGGTAGAGTCCTATGTGACAATTGCACATTTAGCTCAGTGTTAGTTAGAAAGTGAATTCGTAAGTATTTGCAGTTGAGAGAATATTAGAAAGAGGCTGTGTATGAATTTTGTACAGATTTTGACTTTTTTTTAGTCTAGACATATCTTTTGCTTATCCTTGTTAACATTCCCAGAGCGTTTTATATTTTCAAAGTGATTTACTCTGGTTTAAATAGTTATTCCCAATGATGATACACACCTGACTTCATTCTATTGTTTAGGTAACGTTAACAGGCCTTGGAATTCAGCGAGTTGATGGCTCCGTCTCTGGCTTAATTAGACAGTTTAAGCTCTAATTGGCTGGTGTTAATCAATCAGTAAGAGAGTTGCACATTCACTCACTGGGAATTGTGGGAGCAATTGATCTAGTGGGCGCCAGACACTTCAGGAGAAATCGCTTACTCAGAGCAGGATTGCACGTTGCAAAGGGCGCTGGCAGGTGTCCGTGAAGGCCCGGTCAACTACAGCGGGCAGCTCAACCTCTTCCGTGTGCACAGTTAGAGGACAAGCAGATTGCCCCGTCCCTTGTGCTATAGAAGAAAAAGATGTTAGAGTTAAATGTGTTTGCTCACCAAGATGGAGAGAGAGGGGACTGTCAACTAGAACAAAAGCTGTCTTGGAGACAGCAGTAAGGGCAGATCGGAACACCCAGGTACGATGATGATACTGCCGTGGAATGGAGGTGTCAGAGCCAGCACAGACCCTCAGATTCTGAATCGTTTGGGTGTGAGTTCCTTGAGGAAAGGACTTGTCTCCTTTATCTTTGTGTTCCTTACAGTGTCTTTCCCTGGGCCTCATGTGCCATGTTTACTGAAGAAATACTTGAAAACGCTTTCTCCCATAGTGGATAAACCACTACTTAAAAAGTGTATTTATTTAACATTTAATATTTGTCATGTGAATTGTCGTTTACCTTAGTCTATCCTCTTCTCTGGCCTTGGTGCTAAGGTTGTCCCCAAGGCAGCCTGCTCTGTTGGGAATATGCGCAAAAATGTCTGCATCACTCTGTACCTGGATGGAGTCTCGGGATGCCCGTCTGGAAGGGATTACGGATATTTAGTTGCGTAAGTTCTGACGTGTGAAAGAAGCCAGCCATGGACACGATGCTGACTCATTTTGAAGACTGATAATGGCCACACGCAGCTTCATTATGTATTCTCTTCACTTCTGTGAATGTTTAAAAATGTTCTTATTAAAAAGTTAAATAAAATAATCAGTCATATAACTTATATCTTCACCTTGTACAATTTGATTCATAGTCTTGAAGGGCTGCCAAATACTCTAACGTCCTTACCCTTTTACTTGGCTGAAGAGGAAAGTAAAGACACGATGATAAAGGACTTCCAAAAGTCAACTGCAACATAGCTGATGCAAGAAGCCAGTCATCACAGGGGACTTATTTGCTATGGCTTTGGCTATTTCAGAGATGGCGCCTTTGGTGTTGCCTTGAAGGTGTGAGTGAATGCATAGTTGGGAAAGCAACTAATCAACATTGCAGCTCTATGGTCATACGACACAAAATGAGGCAGGTATCACAATAAACAAGTCCAGAAGTCACCATTAGCCGAGATATCCAGACAATTGAGGGAGACTTTTTTTTTAATGTAGTCTTCAATTTTCTTCTAGTTGATTTTGGGAAATGAGATTGAGTTAGTTTATAACACCCAAAAGCCCCTACATGATCTGGCTTCCACCAACCTCTCTCAGCTCTTCTGACATCTTCCTCCTTGTTCATTATGGTCTAGCTTTTTCTGACCTCACATATGCCATGATTGTTCCCATCTCCAAGCCTTTGCACTTGCTGTTTCTTCTGCCTGGAACTCTTTCTTCCATATCTTCACAAGGCTTGGTCCTTCTCATCATTATTCTTTAAAATAGACTTTATTTTTTAGAGCAAGTTTAGGTTCACAACAAAACTGAAGGAAAGTAAAGAGAGTTCCCATATCCCCCCATCCTCACACAGGCTGAGCCTCCCCACTATCAACATCTGCTCCGGAATGGTACATTTGTTACAATTGATGAACCTACATTGACACATCATCATCACCCACATGCCATAGTTTACATTAGGGTTCAGTCTTGGTGTGTACATTCTGTGGGTTTGACAAATGCATAATGACATGTATCCATCATTATAGTATCTATCATACAGAGTGGTTTCACTGCCTGCCCTAAATATCCTTTGTGCTCCGCCTACTCATCCCTCCCTTTCCCCAACCCCTGCTCATTCATTTTTTAATCTCTCTTTATACATTACTTTCTCAGAGAAACCTAGCCTCAGTGGCCTAGATAAAATAGCAACCCCTCCTCACCCTAGACATTTTCTACCCCTTACCCTTTTTTTATTTTTATTTTTATTTTCTTAATAACATTTACTGACACCTAAAATTATCATTGTCAATTTGGCTATATGGCGTTTTCCCACCTCTGTCCTTGAGTAGACTGTATTGTTCACTGCTCTAGCCCCTAGCTCCTAGGATACTGTCTGGCATATGGTAAGTGCTCAATAAATATTTGTGGGATATATGAACCTGCTGAGTTTCTTTAATGTGTCAGGGACTACATCGGTGATAAAAAGACGAGTGAGGTAGGCATAGTCCCTTCCCTAAAGGAGATTACAGGTTAGCGGGGAAGACACGATCTGGTGTCATCATACAGCATGCTGCTATGAGTCCAGTGAAGGACTGTCTAGCTCAGAGTGGGGCATCAAGGAAGCTTTCTCAGAGAAAATAACACTGGGACAAAGACTCAAAGGGTCAGGGGGACTTAGCCTGTGGCATGGATGCAGGCAGTGCCCGTAATGGTGCTTCCTGGCCCACTGCTTCTGCTTGTCTCAGGGCTTTGTCCTGCTGCCAGGCCAGAAGGGCTGGGGAGTCAGGTCACCCTGTAGGAGCAGCCCACAAACAATGGCTGATGGGAGAGAGTTGATAAATACCCCAGCTTCCTTGGCCCTCTCTCTCACAGATCCCCAGGGGCATTTACCTCAGTTGCCCAAGACAGTAATCAATCACGCACCTATTATTGGTTTCCTTCTTTTTCCTGCCTCACATCCCACTCCCCTGCCTCCACCTCCTGCCATCACCTCCAAAATAAATTACCAAATCCTTATCTCAGTCTCTGCTTCGGGGAGAATCCGACTTAGGACACCTGGCAAAGAAAGAAAGAGCAAGGGCATTCTGGAAAAAGACAACAGCTTTTATCAAAGCCCAGACTTGTTTAGAAAATAATAGGACATTCATCGTGGATTCATTGCAACGTGAGTGGCAGGAAATAGCAGGAGATGAGGCTGGAGAAATATTGGACTGGCTCATTTGTCTCTTGTATGGGTTTTTCTAGGAATAGGGGTGGATTTGCATGGATCTACCCACAGTTCTCTCCATGTGGACAGGAATAGGTATGCATGTGTGTATATATCATGGGTTTTTATAAGTGCTGAGATCTATGGTTTTGGAATAGAGCAAAAGTACCTGGCTTATGCTGGGAATTACACCCATAATCTTGTTCACCTTCAGTTTCATCTCCTCATCAACTACACTAATTAGGCAGAAGGCAGTAATAGAGGCAAATCACAGTTTTGTATGTGAAGTCAAAATGAGGGGGAAAAAAAAACAGTCAATGTAAAATAATTTGCACCTTGATCTGGAGTCTGGGAATAAAGCCTTGAACAGCCTGTCAGAAATAAAATGGTTTGTGCCTTGGCCTTCCCTGCTGTCCAGCAGATCTGATGGAAAGAAACTATCTGTGGCTTCCAAAGAGTTTTTGGTCCCCACATCCCTGACCTCATGCCTTTTTCGAAGGGGAATCTTCAGAGAAACCCATGCTACATTTAACTTTGGGAGCTCTCTTGTGGGCTTGTGTCTAAGCAGACACAGCCGATCTGAATATTTCCTGCATGCTAAGCAGACCATTGTCAGCCGCTTCCTCTAGGCTAGATTGTTATAAATGCTGTTTATGATCCTGCTATGACAACTGTGAAGGACATGGCAAAGAATTTATCACAGGATTATTCATCCACCAGCAGAATACCTAATAAGATTCTAAATGACCCAAGATGATAATAAGATCTAGCTTGTAGCAATAAGGTATTAATAAACTGCTTTTTTCAATAAGGGAGAGTCCTGGCATCATTACCCTGACATATTTGTTTTGCTTATATTTTGCGAACAAAGTAGGGCTGCTGGATTGAATAGTAAATTTATAAAAACTCCTGATGTATGAAAAATACAACCCCCATGAAGTGGAACCCATAGGTTAAAGTCAAGAGCACGGCGTTTGCCTATGACATCCGAGTGCCAGACTCCCCAGCCATCGATTCTAATTGTTCCGTGCCATTTGCCTTTGTATTTAAAAATTATATAAGAATAATATATCGCCCGCTGTTGACCACAAGGCCATAATTCAAATGAAGAAATTTAGTAAAATCATAAACCAAGAAAGTGTAGCGTAGATGAATAATGGATGAAGCGAGAACGCTGAATTCAAAATGAAATCTGGGATTCTGCTACGTGTCCCTGTTTTGAAGGTATAATAAAAATATTTAGTATTAAGTTAATAACAAAATGGATCCTAGTCATTGTCACTCAGGTATTCCTCGTGAGGGCAAGTGGCAGAGATTCAAGAACCTGCTGTTAGTAATTTTTCGAATAGCTGACCCTGGAAAAATTAGTTGCTCCTCCGCACCACTTTGGTTTTTACCTTTCTGCCTTGTAGCTTCTGTCTACGACAATACTGCACAAGGACAAGGCCCCAAAACCTGAAAATAGTTGTACTTCATTTTGGAATAGTAGCCTTATTCCTTGGGAAGTGTTTTCTGGTGGATTAAATTTATCAGACAAATACCAGCATTGAAATCAATAATGTTTTTTTTTAATTGAGGTATAATGTACATATAATAAAATGCACAGTTCCTAAGTGTATACAGTTTGAAGAGCTTTGACCAGTGAATTTCTGTGTAACTACCACTCAGAACAAGGTACAGAGCATTTCCATCTCTAGAAGGTTTCCTTGTGCTCCGTGAAGCCAGCATCTCTGCCATTTCCAGCCTGGGCAACCACTGTTCTGACTTCTATCCCCACAGATTAGGTTTGCTTGTTGTTGAACTTCAGATACATGGAAACATACAATATACTCTTTTGTGTCTGCCTTTTTGGCTGAATATGTTTTTGAAATTCATTTATGTTGTGTGTATCAACTCGTTCATTCCTTTTTGTTGCTCTGTGGATATACCACTTTGTATTTATGCTTTCTCTCACAGATGCACATTTGGTTGTTCCCAGTTTGGGGCCATGATGAAGAAAGCTATGATCATTTACATACCAGTCTTTTTCATTAACTCAAAGTGGATTGTGGCCTAGATATAAAAGCTAGAACTAAAAAACTTCTATAAGAAAGTACATAAATTCTTCATAACCCTAGGAATAAACTAAATTTCCTAGACAAGACACCAAAAGTATGAACTATAAAATAAACGATTTTTAAATTGAACTTTATCAAAATTAAAAATTCTGCTCTTCATTTACAAGTGTTTTTGTGAGCCTATGTTTTCATTTATCTTAAGTAAGTACCTGTGAGAGTTTCAGATACTCTATGCCCTTGTACATTTCTATTATTTTGGCCATTCTGGTGGGTTTGAACTGGCAGTACATTATGGTTTTAATTATTGGCAATGCTTTAAAACTTAAAAATAACCACATAGGTAGACTGGCCGCAGATTGGATTTGTGTTTAGCTTGGAATCACAATTTCCACATCATTCCCTTTTGTGTAAAGTCCACACATTCAGCATTTACTCAGGACATTTTGCTCATTGTGTTTTAGACTTCCAGGTCATCTTCAAACTGTCTTTGACCGACCACCTTCCTTCAGTGTTTGTCTCTAGCTTCCAGCTCACACCCTTGAAAGAGATTTAAAATAGCAAGCATTCCACCTGACTAGTCTAAAAGCCACTCCACAAAAATGACCCAAACCCTAGGGGAAATGACCCGAATTACAAAGAGTATTATTTCATGTATAGGACAAGATATGCAAAAATTCTAAAACCGGCTTTCTGTTAAATAAGTAGGTTGTCCAAAGGCTGCACTGGGGCATTGGAATAGACGAAAGTCTGATGGAAATTGCATGCTAGACCTTCTGAACAAATTTCCTTCTGGATCCACAGTTCTCCGTGTAAGAAAGAATAAAATTGCTGCCTGCTACCTGTAGGTTATGGCACTCATTATAACAGAATCTCTCGGCAAATAAAATAGAGACTTTACTTTCTTTTAAACAAGAATTTATACACTTTTGGTCCACTGAGTGGGACATACTTACATATGGGATGGGACCTATTGAATTTAACAGAAACACCTGTATTCCTCCTTTCTTTTACTTGTGGTCATGTGAGAATGGCATTCTCTTCCAGTATGGATACCCTCAGTGATTTTTAGGACAGAACTTTACATTACTGATCTGCAAAGAGCTGCTTTTGCGTGATGTACTTGGAAGGCCAGGAAGCCTTCAAATGCCTGAGGGTGACACTGCTGCCCCTTTCTGAGAAGAGTGGCCAATGGCTGTTCCCTGAATATAAATTGCCCTCTTCATGTGGTGTGACCTTGCAGCCCTGGCCACAGCTGATGGCCCGGAGATTGCTAAGTGTCACAAAGGCACTTAGCCGTAGGCTGAACATGACAAAAACAATGATGATACTGTAATGATGACAATAACAACAGACATTGATGAACATTTACCACAATCAACTCTATGATCTATAGCTTAATATATTTTTGTTAGGAAAATGTCTCATTGGATGTAACTCATACCTTCACTGCCATGTTTGGGTTGCTGGGCTCTGCCACATGGGGGTAGCATCATTGCTATTGTCTTGTGTCCACTAAATGCAAATTCTGTTAGTTTTTTAAATCTTTCTAGGTGCATTTTTTCCCCATTAAGAATGAATATAAGCAGTCTTCCAATTAGCTTATACAGTAATTTAATAATTTAAGAAATGAACTTGGTGTCTCATAAATGCTTCAAAAGAAGTATAGCAATATAATTTTCTTTCTCTTTTCAATCCATTATTTTATGTTTTCATTAATTATTCTGCTTGTAATAGTTTTGTCTGTTACAAGAAGTATCTATTTTCAGCAATGAATTATGAGTACATACTTTCTGTGCTTTGCACTTGCCTAAAGCACTTAGTCTTCTATCCATTTATACAAGCAGGGGTATTTATATATTTGGATACTTTTGGGAGGAGAGGAAATGCATCTTTTATACTGGGGAACATGGCAGAAGGCACCCATTCCCACCTCAAGAATTATGCAATTTGGTTGGGGAGATGAAATATACGCACATCAATATAGACTTATCAGATTCACAACAGGAGTGTTGAAAATCTCCCAGCATTATGGAGAATTGATCAATTTTTCCTTGTAATTCAGTTAAATTTTTTGCTTCATATAGTTTGAGGCAATGTTCCTTGCTTCATTCAATCTCATGATCGTTATATCTTCTTAGAGAATTGGTCCTTTTCTTTCTCTTAAACTAATGACCCTTCTTAACTCTTACTCAGGATTTTTCCCCTTAAATTCTTTTTTTCTGATCTTAGTCTTTTTAAACTTTCTTTATACCAGTATTTGACTGGTATATCTTTTTCCGATCCTTTCCTTTCAACTTTTCTGTGTCATTATATTTCATGCATGTCTCTTCCAAATAGCATATAACTGGATTATTAAAAATTTAAGACTATCTGTTCTTAATTGACCAATTTAGTGCATTTCAATTTCATAGTTTAAATCATGATTTCTTTGAACTTCTTTCAACAATCTTGTTTGTTGTTTCAGTATACACTGCTTTTTCTTGGTTTATTTTTTTCCCCCTTTTTTGGCTTATCTTGAATAGACTGAATTTTCTTTATTTCCCCCCCGCCCCCCCCCCCATGCACTGGTTTGAAAGTTATACATCTATTTCTTATATTTTACTGGTCATTAAATTTTTAACATATATACTTAAAGTCAAAATTTATATATTTTCCTCCTCCCAAATCATATAAGAAACTTTGTACCCAAAGATCCCTCTCACCATCCATGATATTTTTTCCCTAGCATTTTGATTCCTCCTTGGTTAAAAATTAGTCATGTTTGCTGTTGGTTTTTCAGAGAGTGTTTATTTAGATTTGTCTCATATATTTTCAATTTCTTGCCTCATTCTTGCTCCTTGCAATGCTATTCTATCATTCTGAGTTCAATTTTCTTCCTACTACAGTACATCCTTTAGTGGCTCTTTCAGCAAGGCCAGTGAATAGTGAAGTCCCATAATCTTCATTTGATTGAAAACATCTTTATTTTGTCCTTCTACTTGAGTAATAATTTTGCTGTCTATTTCTCCTCAGCACCTTGAAGGTATTATTCTTTTGTCTTCTGGTCTCTCTTTTAAAAAGTTTGTGTTGAAATAGAGCATTCACACGTCATAAGTACAGCTCAATGAACACATGGAATCAGCATATGGCCAGCACCCCAGAAGCCCCTTCACGTCTCCTGCCAGCCTCAAGACCCCCCAAAAGACAAACACTATCTGGACTTGTACCAGCATATATTATTATACTTTTGTTTTGGTGTCTATTTTTGGTGATGAAAAATCTACCATCGGCCTAATCTTTATTTATAGTTAATGTCTTTTTTCCCCTCTTGTTTGTTTCAAGATTTTGTGATGGTTTCATTAGGATGGATGTAGCTGTGGATTTATTTTTATTTGCCCTGTTTAACTAAGTGTATTTCCTGAATCTAAGGATACGTTTTCAGAAATCCTGGAAAAATCTCACCCCTCATCTCATTGCATATTTCTTCTCTCTCATCCTTCTTACTTCATCTTTCTGGAATTTCTCAGAGATATATGTTGGATCTTGTTATTCTGTCCTACATAACCTTTAACTTTTATGTTTTCTGTCTCTTAATTTTTCTGTGCTACATTCTGGATACTTTCCTGATTTATCTTTTCTTTCATTGACTCTCTTCTGTTGTGTCTATTAGGTTAACAGATTGAACTGTGTCTTCCAAAAAAAAGAAAAAATAATAATAATAATACATCGAAGTCCTAACTTCCAGAACCTCAGAATGAGATCTTATTTGGAAATAGAGTCTTTATAGAGGTTAAAATGAGGTCGTTAGGGTGGGCCCTAATCCACTATAACTAGAGTCCTTATAAAAGGGGAAATTTGGGCACAGAGATGTGCCCAGCAGGAGGACTGTGTGAGAGACTAGGGAGAATGCCATGTGAAGGCTGGAGTTTCACTGCCACAAGCTAAGGAACATGGGAGCTACCAGATGCCCGACGAGCCGAGGAAGGATCCTTCTGCTACAAGTTTCAGAGGGAGGAAGCGCACCTTGCCGACACCTTGACTTTGGACTCGTAGCCTTTGAAACTGCGTTTCTGACAATACATTTCTGTCGTTCTAAGCCATTCCGTGTGTGGTAGTCCTTTGTCATGGCAGCCCTAGGAAATTAACACACTGTTTATTTACTTTTAAATTTTAATGATTCTGTTTTTTTAAAAAAATTTCCAGAAGGATGACATGATTCTTTTTCAAATTTATTTTTTTATTTTATGGTGTCTTGTTCTTTCATCATAGCTTCTAATCTTTTGAAAATCTCTTTAGTTATTTTAAATATACTTACCTTTATTGCCTGTTTCCGATTGTTCCATTATCTTAAGTTCTTAGTGTATTAACTTCCCATTGGTTCTGTTTGTTTACTCTCTCTTATGGAGGATCATTTTCTCTTGTGATTTCTAATTTTTTTTTCTTTTAATAGTGAGCTTATTTGAGCGGGGCTTTTCCCCATCTTGGGGATGTCCTTGGGTTGTAAAAATGTTTCTAAAGAGTAGTTTTGTATTTTCTTAAAAGGGGCAGCTCTGTGGTTTTATTGGTCTACAGCCAGTTTTCATTTTAATTTC
This sequence comes from Propithecus coquereli, assembly GCF_000956105.1. Lineage (NCBI taxonomy): Eukaryota > Metazoa > Chordata > Mammalia > Primates > Indriidae > Propithecus > Propithecus coquereli. The sequence continues at coordinate 8,745,031 of NW_012151618.1, read as the reverse complement.
TTTCCTGAGGTTTCCTTCCAGGAAAGGACAATGAGAACAATGTGCATTTAGACCTGCATGCCCAAAAACAGACTTAGAGTTTTGAGTTCCCATAACCAACTTACTACTTGGAGCTAGGAAAAGACAAAGTTCCTTGTCTCTTCCCTTTGATGTGGCCAGCATCTTGACCTCATACCAGGTTGTCAGTTCTAGCTCCCCACTTCCCGTGGGCCCTCTTCTGCCTCTCCTGAGGCTAAGTGGGCATTTCAACCCCAGCGGCTTGCCTTTAGGGCCTGTATCTAGACCTACACCTTGCTGGGCTACCATAGCATCAGCTCACAGATGGCAAGATGGCAGCTCTGGCTACGCGTTCCTCTTCATTTCTAGTACCTGGCATTTCTTTCCTTTCCTCTCTCTTTCTCACTATTAAAAAGTTTGGTGCTGCTTCAGAATAGTTTTTGCTACATTGCCCCCAGCATTTCTATGCATTTTTAGAAGAAGGGCATTGGGACTGTGTCTGTGCAGTCTGCCATTGCACCAGAACAGAAGCCGGGACCAAAGTCTGACACTGAATGATTGTGCAGAATGGGCAGTGCATGCTGAGAGAGGTTTCCAGGAGACAGAGATTCACCCAAGAGTGGGAAGAGCCAAGCATCTAAGAATTCCAGGTGGACTTCAGATAAGGGAGGGGTTAAAATGTTTTGAAAAATATTTTTACATATCAGATTTAGGGCTCTATGTAAAGACAAAGCTACATATCTAATGTCCAGCACGGTCATATGTGCATGGTGTTTTTATTTTCTGCAGATGGACAACTGTCCTCTTCTTTCTAATCTTCTCCAAGCCTTTGTAGGAAGAAAACTGTGTTCTGACAACCACAGGAAGCCAGGTTTTTGCAGGAAACACCACATGCTTCAAAACCCTACCATGCTGACTTAGTCCTCAAGGCAATGCACGGTTGTGAAGAAAGGAATTAGAAGTGTTCCTAGAGTGTTTCAACCTGTAGTTAATGGAGGAAGAAGACTCAAGTCAGAAATTTGGTTTTTAATTTTTAATTTCATCAACTATGACTTCGTTATTTGAAAAGAATGTGGATAACAAATCTCTTGCTCCACTTTGAAAATGCCCTCACTACCTGCTAAAGTGGAGATATCTACCTAATTTAACTCCTGGAGGGTGGTTACAATGATTAAATGAGAAAGAAAAAGTGAATATGCTTTGAAATAAAAATGTGTTATATAAGAGAGGCAGTATAACCTAAAGTCTCAGAGCACAGACACCAGGGCCACACTGGATTTAAAGCTCCAGCTCTGCCACTGACTAGCTGTTTGGGTATGTTGCTTAAATTATACTTGCCTCAGTTTCCTCATCTGTAAAAGTGAGATAATAGCAGATGTACCTGTTAGGGTTGTTGTAGGGGTTAAATGAGATGTAACAGTGCCTGACATATAGTAAGTTCTCAATGAATGTTGCTTTTTATTATATCCCTTGATATCATAATCTGTATAAGATAATTAATCTTAGATCCAGGAACCTCAAACTAGTCGAAAAATAAGATCAGAGTGTTTGAGAACTCTCTAAAATTGTGCTCCAAATTGTGCATGTGTGTGTGTGTGTGTGTGTGCACATTTTGGGGTGGTGGTGTATTTTCCTTGGGAGAAAGTCCGTATTTTTCATCAGATTCTTAAAAAGATATGAAACTTAGCTGGATGTGGTGGCATGCATCTATGGTCCCAGCTACTCAAGAGGCTGAAGTGGGAGGATCACTTGAGCCCAGGAATTCAAGGCTGCGGTGAGCTATGATCACACCACCTGGGCAACAGAGCAAGACCCCCATCTCTTAAAAAAAAAAGAAAAAGAAAAGATATGAAATCCCAAAAAGGTTAAGAACCACCTTTGTTTGAATCTAAGGACTATAGAGCCAAATATTCTTACACATTTCAAATACACTTTATGGCCCTTGTTTAGCTCAATAAACATCGATTGAGAGCTGAGCACTCATCCATGGCAGTCACTCAGCCACATAGGAGCAACACCCGCACCCCAGTAACTCTCTGTGTGCCTAGAAATGAAATGGTGGCCTATCGAGGGACCCAAATGAGAACCCAGAAAGTCACTTTGATGATTTCTGCTGAAGGCCATTGCTGTCATGTCTTCCTTTGTGATCAATTCCAGTGCCAGGTAAGTTACTCTTAACACCAAGATGCTCTGTGGAAGTCCTGAAGATTTACTTCAAGCCTTTCTTTGAGAGCAGTGTAGGATTTTTTCCCTTCCCATGAAGTGCCATGAGAGCTTTCTGGTCTTTCCAGTGAAAACCAAAGGTCATGAGATTGAGGGACCTTGGCAAAGTATTCTGAGATACATGATGGAGAACTCCCCCAACTTCATGAACTGTGGGAATCATTAGATTGTTTTCTTCTATCCTTTGAACCCTCTTTTGCTTTGACTCAGCTCAGACATTTAAACAGATTTAGGAAGACTTGCAAACATGTAAATGTCAAACTTTATTTCTTTTTAATGATGTGTGTCATCTAAATAGTGGCGCCATCAACAGGGAAATGTTGTATTTTTGTTATTTTCTTACCTTCTGCTCTCAGATGCCTTTTAACATATGTAAAAATATTTATATAGTGTTTCAAGTCTGCAGCATTCAGTACAGAAATGCTCTTTTGAGTTCTCCCTTTTGGTAATATTATATTTAACTCAAAAGAAGTCATAGGCATATCGGGGGCAGATAGTTGGTACAAATCTGACAAAAAGCTAATGAGCTCTCCTGTGATTATCGGGGAGGACGGTGACTCATTAAATCTCATTTCCTGGGCAAGTCCACATAGGGAGAAGGAATTAACTGAAATAAAGGCCTGAGAACCTAATGCAGTCAGATTTATGGGCATCTGTATAAGCAGCCACATGATAATCAGTGCAAATAGTGAAATGTTTTAATGAGGTTCTCTCAAATATTTAATGGGTTATTCCATTAATTTTTTTAAAGTTTTGTTGTTTTCTATTAGAAATTGGCCCCATAGAAGGGAGGGTCCTGAAACCAAGTGGGGGTGTATTTTGATTGGATTCAATCCAAACTCTTGTTCCCCTACATGGACTCCCGTTATGTGTATGTATTAACACTGTCATTGATATTCATAGCTGTGCTGAAAAGAGGGTCAGGATGGCTAGAATCCATAAAGACTTCTCCTTTTGGTTCAAAAGTATGTAAGTATCTGCTTAGAATTAATTTTCTTCCAGGTTCCTTAGAGTGAATCATTTTTCATTCTAAGGGTTTTCCACTGCTAGGAAGAAAATTTTCCAAAAAAGTAAAAACCGTAAGCAAGATGAAGAAGAGAGCAATTTGTTTTTCTCACCTTAACTTCCCTTTAAATGTGCATTTCCACCTTCCTGCTGTTTCCACTGTATTTCTCAACCTTGTGTCCAAGTAGCTTTCTAAGCATGCATTAGGTTAAATGACAATAGCTTAAGTTATTGCTCTTCCTAGGGACTCAACAGGGACTCATAAATGCAAATTAATTTCTAGTGGTAAAATTTTAGGTGTCATAATGGTTGAGTGGGTTCAGGATATTTGGTAGGTCTCAAATCACACCCATTTATCAGGCCAGCCTTGTTGCTCCATCATCCTGTGTATATTGGCACTTACAATTCTATTTGTTAGAGGAATTGTCAGTTGACTGGTGAGGAGGGACTAATATATGGTCTGTGTGGTCCCTGCTGCTATCTGACCACTTATCTTATCACATAACTTCACTTGGGAACCTCATCTTGAAACAGGAGAGATCACTCTGAGTTTTACATTCTTTCCCTAACTTTGGTATTTCTAGATTCTATCCATATCATCAACTTCTAGACTTGCAACTAAGACCCATGTTTTCTGCCATAACCACAAAGGGAAGGATAACTTACAGGTATGATTTATTTTTAAAGGGCCATGGGCAGGATTCTTAATGGAAAAAATCATCCCGGACAACCTTTTCATAGCAAAGGTGGGTTTGCCAGTGCAAAATGTCAAGATGATTTAGACTAATTCAGGTCCCAACTCATGTTCATGTTAAACATCTAGTATTTGAGCCAATTCATCTTTTAAGGTCGTAGTTATCTAAGATAACATACTGGGGCAGACCATGCCAAAAGAAAAGGTGAGGTGTGTGGAATCTTAGTTCACAATATAAAAGTGAATGAGTGAAAGTATCATATTTTCTTGATTCAAAAATGCACAGTAAGAAAAATAATTTAACGTTTTATGGTTCATAAAATCATCTTACAGTTCATAAATATGCTTAATACAGTACTTTGTTATTTTCTCCCATACTATCTGTTATTAAATCTTGTAATCAATGTTTTCTTAGACTTTAGGAAATACTGTTCATTCCCTCTAGGCTAGAATGTCTTATTCACAGCTTCTTGTCTGCATTTTTGGTTTATAAAAACATACTACGGCTAAATCTCTTCTACTGCTGATGAGAGGATGGAAGGTCAGGCAACTCTTTGAAAATAAATATAAGGTATGCAGAAAACACAGGTTAAACGTGATAACTGGATGAACTGAAGCTGTCAAGGCCTAGCTGTGGATGGAAACCTAACCCAAGGGCCTGTGGCAGACATGAAGTTAAGGGTGTATCAAAGGTTGGAGGCCAGCGCAGTAAAAGACAATGGGCAAATTCAGAGTCACACAAGTTTCAGAGGGAGACTCTGTAGAGAGTGCTGGGAGCAAAAACCTACAATAATACATGCAGGTATCTGTGCTTAGACAAAGTTCTGGAAGGCTATGCCCCTGAGTATTAACAGCGTTGGGGAGTGGGATGGTGGGGGAAAGAGACTGAAGCATTCTTACTTTTAAGTAAGAATTTTACTTAAAATTGTTGTTTACTTAACAACTTCAGTTGTTAAAATATTTTATAATGAGTTTATAGTTTTTTATTTAAGAAACTGTAAAATAATTAAAAAGAAAAAATACACCCCAGAAGTAAAAAATAGTTTGTAACTGCTGAGGTACAGGCCTGGCATATCCAGAATAACTTACTAAGACAACTGTTGGCACCTGCTCTGCTTCCAAATGCCCAGCACGTGACCTTCTGTCTCTCGGGCCTGCCCCTGATGATATGGGGCCTTAGACGATCTCCAATCCCAGCAGGACTCTTCCTTCAGTGATTTCCCACACATTGACTGAAGGAAGTAGCCTACTGAAAGGCTGCAGAGGATAGTGGATTGAGAAACACCCAGGAGTGGGGAGTGGTTGAGGTTTCCCTTCTGTGAGCCTGGAAGGCTAGATGGCTTGCTCCATGCTAATGGCAGAGAGGAGGATCAAATGCCCTGGTTTTAGGAAAGCAAACATTAATTTTCCCATTGCTATGGTCTGAATGTACCCCCTGCAAATTCATACATTGAAATTTAGTCACCAGTGTGATAGTATCAAGAGGTGGGGACTTTAGGATGTGATCATGTCATGAGGGAGGAGGCCTCATAAATGGGATCAGTGACCTTATAAAAGAGATGCCAGGAAGCTGTTCATGCTTTCTGCTATGTGAGGATGCAGCAGCAAGGTGCCATCTACGGAGCAGACAGCAAGCCCTCACCAGACCTTGAATCTGCCAGCACCCGGATCTTGGACTTCCCCGCCCCCAGAACCATGAACAATAAATTTTGATTATTTATAAATTACCCAGATTAACATATTTTGTTATAGCAGCTCAACAAACTAAGATATCCATGCTTTAGGACCTTTGGTCTGTGTCCAACTAGAAAGAAGACTTGTTTTCCCCCAGAGGCCGAGAACTGAGATAGCTGGACATCACTAATGCTCCTGTTTTCTGGTGCCATGTCAAGGAAACCCAAAGTGGGGAAAAAAAATAACTTTCTCTTTAATGTGCATAGCTCAAAGTGAAGTTATATGGAGGCTCATCTGTGTCTGCCACAAAGCCTCCTATAAGTCTTCATTCATGATTTAAGTAAAAGGGGGGTAGGGACGTCATTGAAACTACCAACACCATTTATTTCTTTTCCCGGAGGATGTTGGCCCACGGGCTGTCCCTTCAATCCATTTGAATTCTTGGTCTTTGGTCACTTCCATCCATGTTGCATTTTTTTTTCTTTTATTGTCAGCTACTGTCTATTCCTAAGCATCCCTTTTACTTTTTTGCAACTGTGAAAACTAAGTCTTGGAAACTAAGTCCCCTTGTCTCAGTGTGTATACATTTTTCAAAGCAGGCACTGTTTTTGAGCTGAAACTGACCTGTAAATGAGCAAAGGATGCAGTAACTTTAATAAGGGCTGGTAATTTTGCCTGGACCTCCGTGGTAAAAATTCTTGAAAAACATTATCCCTGTAGGAATATCCAGAAATGGTTTGATGGTGGTATTTTCCCTCTGGCCCACCTCTCTGCCTTACGGGGGAGTTGGAGCCAAATGGGAATGGGGTGATGGGTGAATCCTAATGAAACGTTACAAGTCCCTGGAAGCAACCAGCAGAATCACAGAGTTGCTTTTCTGTCTGCTGCTGTTCACCTTATGTGTCTATTTTTTCCCTTCAAACTTCAATGGTTTTTCCAGTGCTCCCCTTTTGAAAAAGATTGATGTGGCTGGCAATGGCGAGGGGATTAACATGAATAACAAATTATTCTTACACGTTTGAAGTTATAGGCCTATTATACTTGGCCTTTAGGGAAACACTGGGCTTCACCGAGCTATTGTTATTCTCAACAAATTTCAGTAATTATTAGTGCTAGGAGTTAGGTTCCTTGGTTTAAGCTTAGCTTATACAAATCATGTATGCCTTTTGGGAGGCTCCTCTGACTACCTGATTCACAGTGAAGGAAGCTGCACAGGGTACAGCAATTTTTCCCAACCCTAAAATGTGTAACTAAGCTTTAAACTGTCTAAATAGTTTGCATCTTAGACCTAAGATGTGACGAAGATAAGATGGGTAAAGAGAACCCGGAGAAAATGTATTTGTTTGGAGGAGGGGGATGGAAAAGAGGACATGGACACCAGATACGAATAGTTGGCCCCCAAATCCCACAGAATGGTGTTTAGGAAATAGAGAAGAATCAGAAATAGTGTCAACGTTGCAGGTGAGTGGCAGGTTCAAATCTCTGATCAAGTCTAAATCAATTGTGTGACTATAGCACCTATATAACCTCTCAGAGCTCTCCTTGGCTCATCTGTAATATAGGCATAACAAAATGCTGATCTCAGGCTATTAGAGAAATAAATAAATAATGAAAATTCTTTACTGTATACATGCTCTTGATAACTATTATATTTAATAGGTATCTAATACTGTCTGTCTTTTGTATGTGAATTTTGCATGATAGTCTTGAAAAAAAGGGCCCTTCAATGGGCTGTGTAAAGCATCCACATGGAAGAGTATGGGTCAAATCAATATATTAATAATAAACTATATTAAACACTTATCTGTGCAGCCAGATTGAAATCCCAGCAGCACCAATTGCTAGCTGTGTGGCTCTAGGAAGTTATGCACAATTTCCATGCCTTAGCTTCTCTACCTGTAAACCAGCAGTACCTATTTCACAGCATTGTTGTGAGAATCCCAAAAGGTGGTTATCTGGAAAGTACTTAGAAGAACACTATGAAGTCATTGTTTCAGCGGGACAGGTCTCCAAGCCTCCGGGCAGCTCCACAGGTTCCGTGGTGATAGGATGAGAACATGTGTGTTTCTACCTTCTTAGGAGGGGCTCCAATTCTTCTTCCCAGGGCAGCTCCTTGCTTTCTTGGAAGCACTATATTGGCATTGTCAATATGGTTGGGTCAGTTTATTTTTGGGAGGAGCTGTATGCTCCCTAGCTTCCTACGAGCGGGCTGCTCTTCTCTCAGGACAGTGGCTATTTTGGGCTAGCTGCCTGAGTTACAACAACAGCCCAGATTTTGTCATTAACAACAAATTCTAAACCCCCAAATCCCGGAAGGCCACGTCTCCTGCAGTGGGAAAAGAGCAAGACTTGTTTCCCCTCCCCATTCCCACATAGAACCATCCCATCTGGGTGAAATTTCTGATGAAAGGGAAGTGAATAAATGAAAACATGGTAGAATTAAGATCAGCTATGAAGATTATTCGGGCAGGAAACTGAAAATAACACCCCCAAAATCCTTTCCTTAGACACTCAAAGTAATTCCTTTCTTTATAAGGACAATTACTACCACACAGCCTCCTGATTGAGATTTATATGGGAGGCAGCAAGTGGCCTAAGACAGTTACTATAATTGTATACCAAGAAATAGAGGTGAATATAGATGCATTTTGTTTTATATAAACCTTGGTGTGAAAGTCTGGATTCACAAAAGAGATAATACCACCAGTTTAAAAACTATAGTTTAAGGTTTTCAAAGTCTTTTACATCTAATATTCTAGTCATTATTCTTCTTTTACAGACGAGGAAATAGAGCTCACTATAAATAAAGTCAGCATTTCAATCTAATACAGTGTGTTTCCTGGGATGTTTAAAATATGATCGTGCTTACCAAAATCCTTTTGCCTACATGTTCAGGAATATACTTGAGATATAAAGCAAGGTGTAGAAAAGAAATGAGAAATTGTGGGCTATATTATGTTTACATTTAATAAATTAATAATTTTTAATGTAAAATTTTGTAATGCAACACAGTTATGAGAATTATAAGACAATCGAAGGAGTCACAATTTAAAATGTTAGTTTCTAGAGTACCATAGGGAGTATGGACAGTAAATGGGTCACAATTTAAAATCTGTTATTGAACATCTTCTTTTGACCCTGTGAATACGCCTCAGGGTTCACATGTATCACCTCATTTGAGTCTGAACCGAAAGGCGAAATCTTGAAGCTGTAGTGAATGGAGGCTCAGACCGCATGGCCCCCAGCCCTGCCTATGATAGGCAGAGCGCATCCTTGAGTTGGTTGAAAAGGTGCACACCGAATTCACTCTGAGCTCCCACCCCTCCCCCCTTGGTGCCCTCTCGCTGTCATTTTGGGGAAGTGGCATTCCCCTTCTCGTGCCCCCCTTCCCCTCCTCCACTACTATGAAAGCAAACTGCAGCGCTTTGGCCCAGAGCAGGGCTCCTAACGCGTGGTGCGAGGACCCATGCGGGTCTGTAGGCTCTCTGTCACCTGTCCCGGGTGGGGTAAGCACAGACATCGAGAGCAAGCCCTGAGAACCTTTTATTAATATATAAATTTGAAATGGCTACAACATCCAAGTACAATTATAGCAATGTAATTTTATTAATATGTCTGTTGAATTCATTTAAAACAACTGGGTTTGCCTTTTTTTTTTTGTCTGGGTTGTTTTTTTGTATTTCATTTTTCTGGCAACATTTTTATTGTTTTTTTTTTTTTTTTTTCACAAAGCTGTTGGTCTGTGACTGATAGGAAAGAAAGAAAATGGGCCCCCATCACAGATAATTAGATAATTTGGGAGCATCGGCAGAGAGCTTAAGTGTGCAGTTGTTGGAGTCACAGTGCCTGGTACGTGGCCTGGTTATATGGATGACTGAATGGCTTTGGGGAACTTACCTTCTTCTGCCTTAATTTACTTGTCTGTAAAATGGGGGTGGTGGTAACTGTACCTACCTCACTGGGTTGGGAGGATTAAAGAGGTTAAGATTTGCAAGGCCTTTGCAAAAGTGCCTCCCGCAGGGTAAGGGCTCAATGTGTCTTGGCTTACACTTCTGGACGCTCTTGCTCACCTGCACCTGTGTATAAGCCAGGGCTGCACTATCACTTTTCAGGGCCCTGGACACCTTACCCTCCACGGGCCTCCTCATCTATTAAAAAAATATTAAACATTTAATTTTAATGGCCATAGTGGTATGAAGATAAGTATAACCCAGTCTATATTCATTATTATATATTTATTATCATTATATTGATTTTTTTCTTCCGACTTTAAAATAAATCAGGACTAAATCATTTCTGTGGTCTCCGAAGAGAATCATGGGCTCCAGGCACTGTGCTTACTGTGGGAGGCTCAGACAAGCTGGAGCCTGCTGGATAAGTCAGCTCTGGAGTAAGCCCTTCCTTCCTTTGCTGGAATGGTCTTCTCTCGAGCATCATTCCTCTCCGTCATTCGAGACCCCACACGGTCTGTTCTGTGTGTACTGCGGTATAATAATTATCTGTTAATAATGGCCAAAAAACATATGAAAAAACTCTCAACGTCTCTAATCATCAGGGAAATGCAAATCAAAACCACAATGAGATATCACCTATCTCCAGTGAGACTGGCCTTTATCAAAAAGTCCCAAAACAATAAATGTTGGCGTGGATGCGGAGAGGTAGGAACACTCATACACTGCTGGCGGGACTGCAAATTAGTGCAACCTCTGTGGAAAGCAATATGGAGATACCTTAAAGAGATACAAGTAGAACTACCATTTGACCCAGCAATCCCATTACTGGTCATCTACCCAAAAGAGCAAAAGTGGCTCTATGAAAAAGACACCTGCACTCGAATGTTCATAGCAGCACAATTCACAATTGCAAAGATGTGGAAACAACCCAAGTATCTATCAATACATGAGTGGATTAATAAACTGTGGTATATGTATACCATGGAGTACTATTCAGCTTTAAGAAACAATGGTGACATAGCACCTCTTATATACTCCTGGAAAGCACTGGAACACATTCTACTAAGCGAGGTATCCCAAGAATGGAAAAACAAGCACCACATGTACTCACCATCAAACTGGTATTAGCTGATCAACATTTCAGCGCACATATAAGAATAACATGTATTGGATGTTGGGCAGGGGGAGGGGAGAGGGGGGAGGAGGGGACAGGCATATGCACAAACAATGAGTGCGATGCGTATCTCCGGGGGAATGGACACACTTGAAGCTCGGACTTTGGGGGAGGGAGGGTAAGGGCATCATATGTAACCTAATCATCTGTACCCCCATAACATGCTGAAATAAAAAAAAAAAAAACAATAGCATGATATAAGACAACAAAAAAAATAATTATCTGTTTACCTGTCTGTTTCCCAGGCTAGCCCCTAAGTTCTTGAAGCTCAAAAAACACCATGTCCCCAGTGCCAAGCACATTGTAGTTGAATTAATTACTCGATTCGGCTGGGTACACGCATCACAGTGGAGGGAGCGGTGTGGATGGGGCCTCTGGACATCTTGAAAGAAGGTTTATTCAGAAAATGGGAGAAGTCTGAAGTCAGTCTTTTTATTCCTATTTCCTACTGGCAACTGAATGCTGGTGGACCTCAAAACACAGAAAGAAGAATCGACTTAGAAAATTTGAGAGTCAAGTAGTCAAGAAGCAAGAGCTTTACAAGACAGTTGGCTGAGCAGTGGGAACTCCCCACTGATTAACATTAATAGGAGCTCAACTCGTACATCATACTGAGAACAGACCCCTAAAAGCTGATCTGCTGCCTCATTAGAAGCCAGTCAAATGCTTTCAGTGTTGAGTAATACGTTAGGCTGGGCTGGCTCCGGGGAGCAAATCAGCAAGGAGGTTCTACATTAATTTCAGATGTTGTGGCAAGGCTGGTGCTGAGAGCAGCCCTGGCGATGAGGATGTTGTGGCTGAACCACAGGGTAAAAATCTCTGCAAGGGGATAGTCAAGTCCGATGAGATTTCCTGTGGTGGAGAGGCATCCTCTCCACCAGGCGAAACATGCTTTGTTTGACAGCATTGCCGAATCTCACCAGCCATTGACTGTTGCAGAAGCTCTCCAATCTCAGGTGCGTGGGACGCACCCGGGAATTCTGCTGAGCATGCAGACCCTGGGCCCACTCCCACAGTTTCTGAGTCAGTGGGTCTGGGAGGGAGTCCAGAACTTGCAGGTTTAACATGCGGCCTGGGTAAATCATGTTGCAGATAGATTGGACCAGACTTTAAGAGCATGCGTGCTGCTGGATGAACTTTGGACTAGTGAGAATCCTTTCTTCCATGTTTTGGCCCCCAGGGCGTAGGCCCATAGATCTTGGTCTCACTTCTTAGATGCCCAGAACACAGTATAATTCTTAAACATGGGAGGAAGCCACAAATATTCCCTCTATGCCCCAAGCCATCACCCTTGCAGATCGTAAAGCCCCCAGTTTTTCTTGCTCTTCTGATTTTAGGGTTGGCACGTGGACATCTGCAATACAGAATTGTGTCTCTTTTTCTCAACTCAAAACTGAATCCTAAGCTGTGAAACCAGCTCCCTGGAACTCTGCACTGGGGTTCCATTTGCTATTAAGGGCTCTAATGAGGAGGGACAGGCAATTATTATTATTTATTTCACTAATTAGCCAGATAATCATTCATTCTGAAACTATTCAGGGTTGGAGATCTGTTCGTGTGTGCCCTTTGTCTAATGTGGATTCATTTTACTCCCTGGATCCCATTTTTAAAAAAACAAAAGCAGCTGCTTTATTAAGTTAGGGGCAAAAGCAGGGGGTGAGAAAGAGGAATTAAAAAAAGAGCAAGAGATCATTTCGGAGCTGTGAAGATAATGCAACAAGGAGCCAGAGTCCATAAACATATCACCTTTCAGTCTCTGAAGACATAACGCTTGATGATAACCATAAAACATGTTAGTGCAAAATAAATTGCTCTTCTATTCAAATCCTTAAACGTACTACTGTGGGTGTCACTGGAGATATGCAACTCTTTTTTCCAATCCTGAGGTATATTTTATCATAATTTGTGGGGTGGGTGACAGCCTTGTACACATGATTGCCTTTTCCTGCTCAGTTAGCTTGTCAAGGGCAGAGTCCTTTGGCCTTTTATGAATATAGGACCATTAAGAAATGAACAGGATAACTGAACAGCATGGAGAGGAAACTTTATTTTTCTTTACTAATAAATACATTAAGTTTTCATGGTGTTTGCTTATAAGAAGCTACTGTTTTCTCTCCAAGTTATTGTGGGGGGGGGGCACGGATTGTTCTTGTTGTTTTGATGCTCTGCCTCTCATTTTTTTTTTTTTTTTGACAGAGTCTCGCTTTTGTTGCCCAGGCTAGAGTGAGTGCCGTGGCGTCAGACTAGCTCACAGCAACCTCAAACTCCTGGGCTCAAGCGATCCTCCTGCCTCAGCCTCCCGAGTAGCTGGGACTACAGGCATGCGCCACCATGCCCGGCTAATTTTTTCTATATATTTTTAGTTGTCCGATTAATTTCTTTCTATTTTTAGTAGAGACGGGGTCTCGCTCTTGCTCAGGCTGGTTTCGAACTGCTGAGCTCAAACAATCTGCCCGCCTCGGCCTCCCAGAGTGCTAGGATTACATGCCTCTCATTTTTATTGTGGGAAGGAAAGAACTTCTGGGAGGTTGATATTTATTTTTAATGTCACCAAATAAAATGTTCAGGAGCACTTCCACCTCTAGGTAGGATTTTTTTTTTTTCAAGTAGATAATTACAATGGGAAGTTGGTGCTTAATTCATAATAGCCACTTCTATAGGGTGGGCGTGCAGTATAGCACTGTTTTTGGAAGCCACATCTCCTAGACAAAACCAGCCTGACAGATCAGGCTGAGAGTCTTTATTTATTTTTTTTAAAGACTTCCATTTTGAGAGTTATAACCAGATCCGAGGGTGATAGAAGGTATAGCCAAGGGTCTCCATCCAAGGAAATAGGAGATGGTCGCCATTTGTCATGGAAATGGAAATCCTTGGTAAGCATGGGGGTAGGGATCTTAGCAAAAGGAAGAGGAGGCTTCACCTCCCTGAAGAATAACTTAGCCAGCTGCCACTACCCGCTTTGTCTTTGTATACTCTCAAATAGGTTAAAGAATTCAAGACAGGGAATGACTCTTTCCCCTTAGTGGGCTCTTGTAGTGTAAGTAGAACCTGAAAATGACTCAGAAGTTTTGATAAAAGCAGTCAAAAAGGGACAAACAAGTCCTGTGCAGAAAGTTCCAGGAATCATTGTTCCTAAGTCTTTAACTGCTCCTCAGAGCTCTATCAGAGACAATACTTAATGCCCCAGTATCCTGGAGGTATTAGGATTAATTCTGGTAGAAGCAGCAACAGGAACAACGTCCTAGTATCTACTTTACCCACCACCACAGTAATAACATATTTACTGAAGGGAATAAAAAGAACTTTAAAAATAAGAAAACTTTTACAACATCGAATGTATAGATCCTAACATGTTAATGTACTGGATATATTTTATATAGAAGGAAAGTAGAAGAAAGTAATGTAAATGAAAGAAATATTTGCCCTACTTAAGAGTGAGATACAATTACTGAACCCAAGAACTACTTTAACATAATGCTGGCATATTAAAAAGGAATTTGGTTATTTTAAATAATTCTGCTCTATTCTTGAAAGCACTTGCAAGAGCTCTGGGTGGGTACGGTGTCTACCCAAAGGAAAAAAAGACATTCTATAAAAAAGGCATCTGCACTCAAGTATTTATAGCAGCACAATTCACAATTGTAAAGATGTGGAAACAACCTAGGTGTCTATCAATACATGAGTGGATTAACATGTGGTATATGCATACCATGGAATATTACTCAGCCATAAAAAAAATGATGAATCACCTATTGTATTATCCTGGATGGAGCTGGAGCCCATTCTTCTAAGTGAAATATCACAAGAATGGAAAAATAAATACCACATGTACTCACCATTAAGTTGGTACTAACTGATCAACCCTAATGTGCACATATGGGAAGTAACATTGATAGGGTGTCAGGCAGGTGGGAAGGGAAGGAGGGAATGGATAAATCCACACCTAACAGCTGTCTGGCAGATGGGCACGCTTGTCGGGCAGTGCAAAGGCAATTTATGTAACCAAAGCATTTGTATCCTATAATACTCTGAAATAAAAAATTTTTTTAAAAAAGAGCTCTGGGGGAAGGAAAACTCAAAGATACTAAAAAACTAGTCAAGCTGCATTTTTAAAAATTTTAAATAGCCGGGAGTGGTGGCTCACGCCTGTAATCCTAGCACTCTGGGAGGCCGAGGCGAGTGGATCACTCAAGGTCAGGAGTTCGAGACCAGCCTGAGCAAGAGCGAGACCC
>NW_012151618.1:8574028-8729976 GCF_000956105.1 Propithecus coquereli | reverse complement strand
GCCTGTAATCCCAGCTGCTCCGGAGGCTGAGGCAGTAGGATTGCTTGAGCCCAGAGGAGTTTGAGGTTGCTGTGAGCTAGGCTGACGCCAAAGCACTCTAGCCCGGGCAACAGAGTGAGACTCTGTCTCAAAAAAAAAAAAAAAAAAAGGATTTTAAATAAACTAGACTTCTCCTGAAGGTCATCTTACTAAGTTACACACACCACACAATGACTAGGAAACAGAGTGTTAGGTTCTATACTAGCCACTCGAAGGGACATAAGTTTGTAGTTAGCATTAATACGGCAAAGGATAGAAAGCCAGAGCTTTCTAGAAAGAAAAATGGCTGAAGAGAAAGCAAAAATGGAGAGGGAAGGATGAGCGGGAAGATGTCTTCCGTTGCAAACTGTTACATTCAGTCCACGTCCAGGCGGCTGTGGGAGCATCACCTGTGGTGTCGATGGGAGGGATCAAGGCACTGGAAGCAGCGGGGAGAGTGTGTGCTCCCCCTAAGCATAGGCTCCCAAAAAATGGCACTTTTTCAGACCTCGAGACACGCACAACGATCCATCAAAGGAAGCTTTGCCAGCAGTGGTTGCAAACGAGTTAAAGATGAGAGCTGAGGTCTGTGTGAGACCAGCCTTTCAGGTAAACTGGCTTGTTGAGACCAAAGTATGTTTTCCTGATCAGTCACGTCACTAATGATTTTCCTCCAACATGTCAGCGCTTACTGCGTCAAGGCCTTTGCACTCACTGATCCCTCCCCCTAGAATGTTCTTCCCCATATCTGTGTGGCTCGCTGTCTAATTCATTGAGGATTCTACTCAAAGGTCACTCAGCAGCACTGCCTTCCTTCCCCAACTGCCCTACTGAGAATAAGAACTCGTGTCACTCGCTACCCACGCCTTCCCTTTTTTCCTTTCCTAGCACTTAGCGTCATCTCACATAGAATACTTTTATTTGCTTGTCTCCGCCATTAGAAAGTTCTACAAGGGTAGGGCCTGTGCCACATGGAAACTCCAACAGTGGAAGTTGTTCACTGCCTTGGTCCCAGTGCCTCAAACTGTGCCTGCCATATAACAGAACTCAGTAAATGCTGAAGGGATGAGTGACTAGTAACAATAATAGCTTCCCTTTTTTGTGCACTTTTCCCAAGCCACGCTCCACACTGAGTTCCTTCCTGCACACTTTAGCACACCCCATCCATGATGTCCTACAAGGTAGGTCACTGTTGTTAATTTGCACCCCATTTTACAAATGACGATGCATTCCTAGTGGACCCACATGCACAGAACTCTGCTGTAGGGAATACAGAGCCCTGAGGGTATTAGCACTCTGCACCTTTTTCTTAACAAAGATTTTGCTATTACACACAAATTTTTTAAAAAATGAAATTAAGCAAACATCAAAAGTTATGAAAAAAATTAGTAGGAGAGATACACTTGACTGAGAAGGAACTGAATTTCAACCGGCTTTCTGGAAGAGACCTTTTGCTTAGTTAAGGTTGCCATATTTGAGGGGGGGAATGCGGGATGCCCAGTTAAGCTTCAATTTCACATCGGCAGTGAATTTTTTTTTTTTTAGTGTAAGTGTTATATATTCCATATATTGTATGGGATGTATTAATATGCCAAGCAATTATTCATTATTTTCCTAAAATTTAAATTTAACTGGCACCCTATACTTTGGCAACCCTAACTTTCCTGGCTTTCATTTCTAACAAGATAGAGGAGGAAAAATAATACTGAAAATAAGAGTAATAAAAACAATTGCAGTTACTACTTCTCCAGGAACAATATGCCCTTTGTATAAATGATCTCTAATCTTCACAAGAACGCTGAGAGGTAAATATTATCTCCTGTTCTTCAGACATGGAAACTGAAGCTCAGAGAGGATAAGTGATTTGCCTAAAGCCACACAGCCAAAAAGTCTATTTTCCTTCCATAACACTTATCATCATCTGACATAAAATATTTTAATTTTTTGTCCCCCCCATTAGAAAGTAAGTTCTAGAAGGATGAATCTAGACCCCAAGGAACCTGGGTCCCTCTGACTTCAAGACCAAAGTTTCCCGCGACCCCACTACGTTCTTTGAGGTACTAGGTTAGAGCCAATCCACAGCAAAAGAGCCCCCAAAGGAGCTGCCAGGGTCTGAACGCCCATCTCTACCTCCTTGGGCCTTACGTTCTAAGGAACTTTTGTGTCAAGTCTGATTAATCCTCTGGGGTCATTGAGACACAGGACTTTCTTATTATTACCACTTTTGTTGTTGTTCACTTGAAAATAACTAAGGATAAACAGAAAACAGCAACAGCTTGTGCTATTTCAGTTCCAGAGTCACACGCATTTTATTCTAAATGACAATATTTAACAACAAAATTGCTTCATTTCAACCTCATTGCATTCCTTCAAGTGGTAGTACTATAATTTAAAAATAATAAATGCAACAGAGTGGATATATTGCTTTCATTAATCCCCAATACTGCTTATTTTCAGCACTTTTAAATTATTTGGGTGTGCTCAATAGATTTAGTTGAAGTGGAAAAAGAATCATTCAAATTTCCGACCATTTGCAATTATCAATTTATCTGCTGTTTTCCAGCCAAGTAACTGAACTTCAGAGTAGCATTTAGTTTGAATGATTTCCTCTCCACCCCCTGCTTGGTATGAAACAGTGAATTAGTTAAGTAAAAATGTCTGTGGAACTGAAAGTGCTATAAATAAGGGCATCATAGCCTCTGAATTATCAGCCAGCACAGGTGATATTGATTGCATGTCATGGTGTCCCAAGGACATTCAGAGTGACAGTGGAAACTTTCTGTCTCTATGCCCAAAGTAAAGTGAAGAATTAAAGCAATAATCTAAACCTTTCACTTCTAACCTTCGCTTTGCTTGATTTCCAAATAATTAACGTGAAATCTTAAGGTTTATAAATACGAGAACTTAAACACTAAGTTGGTAGATAAACTATGAAATGCCTTGTTAAATTTGAATTTCAGATAAACAATGAATAATTTTTTAGCATAAGCATGCGCCGAATATTACATCCTGTATTTTTATTTGCCAACTCTGGTAACCCTATTGAGGACCAAGACCTTGCATCTTACTTGTGCTGTTCTTTAGACATGTACAGTAGTGCCTAATTATAGTGGCTTGAATTTATTGAGTGATTGCTATGTGCTGAACATTATTCTACATGCTTTATGTTTACAATCGTCTAATGCTCACAACAATCCTGTCAATTAGGTGTATTGTTATTCCATTTTACAAACACAGGAAAACGAGGCTTGGAGAGGTTATGGTACTTGTCTAAGATCCTAGCAAACGTGGTGGGAAGGGTGGTGGCTGAGGTCTGTACGAAGACCATTCTGATTTTACTGCTACTCCATTATGCGCTCTAATCAGATGGAAACAAATGACCAGTGGCGGGTAGGATCCTGTGTCTCTTTGCTTTTCTTTAAAGTTACAAATATAGTCTTAAATCCAAATGGATATATTCAAGGCTGAGTTTTTCAGTGTTAAAGCACACATGCAGAACTCATCTTAGTGGCAAAAGGACTAGCACATCCCTTATTATTAAAAGGAGCCTCCTAACTCTGGGAAAAATATAAATTTAAGGCACTAAACGCAATGGCAGTAATTGGACAAAACTTCAAATGAGTGAACGATTAGTTGTTTTGAACTCAGTAAAATTGATATTTAATTGTAAACTCATTATGGGTTGCCCTGAGGTTTTAAAATTTAATTTGGGGGGTTTTGAATTATGAATTCGCTTACACTTAGGCTCCATCTCCTAATTGGATAATGAGCAAGTTCATTTGTAAATGGGCCAGGTTCCACGATGAGGGTCTCGTCATAAACATTTCTTCTTAAATATCTATTGCATCTAATTATTGAAAAGATGATGAAGCAACATTTTGAGAAAATTCTAGAGAAAAAAACAGCGCCCACGACACAGCACAACTGTTTTCATTTTTGCACATTCCTTTCCTGTTACTGATTTCTGAAGTGGCCAGAACTGACAGAGATCCCACAGTGCTTGTTAGAAATGAATTCGTGGTTTCTGTCAAGAAGAAACTGCCTACATAGAAGAAAAGGCAGATGAGGAAAGAAAATCCATCTTGCAGTTTGAAACAATTCTATTTTTGTTCTTAAAAAAAAAAATCCATAAACAGGATATGCAATGAAGTATTAAGTTGCTTTTTCCTCTTTTTTACCATAATTATTTTCTTTCATTTTGAAGGCACTGAGGACCTGAACACTGATTTCTGAATTCTTAGATTCAGCTGAGACTCCTCAGTCTGTCCAGAACTCATTTGCTGAGCATCTGCCAGGCACCTGGCACTGGGTTAAATATTAGAAATAAGGAAACTCATACTGAACTTGAACTTGCCATGCCGTGACAGAAGTCTGAATTATGTGAACAGGCAGCATTGTACCAACAAACTAAAATGACTGACATACACCAAGAAAGATCAAAGTGTCATGATTCTTCCAAAAGAGACTGCCTCGATCCATGACAGTTTTCACATATGCCAGGAAAAACTGTGGCTAGTTGGTCGCAGCTTCTACCCTTAATCAGTTAACAGTACACCCGGAAATGAGAAGACTGGTAGAACACTTAAAACAATGATTTGCCAGAGAATTAAGGGAATTCAGATGCAGTCCCAGTAGAGCTGCCTGGTTATATAATGCTATATACAAATTGTTCAACCCATAGGATCAATACAGGGGCCTACACTAGCAAAAAGTGAAATGATTTACGTTTGGAAGCCACAGCTGCTGGTATGAAAATAAACATTGAATCAGTTCCTTCCTCTAAGTCCATGTTCCATTAGAATAACTGTGGTAGGTGACATTTTTCACATTTTAATTGGTGTTTTGCTGATTTTACCAAAATTTCTGCTGATCAAAGCAAATTGGCTATTTATTTATTTTGCAATGAAGCTAACTGTTCACTGCAAGTTTAATGTACTGTAATGAATTTTAAATATCCTCCTAGTCAGATTACAAAGTGTGAGAATCAAGACGTCCTTGTTACACTTAAATTATTAATTACTCAAATGGGCAAAAGGTAACTTTCCGATAAAATGCCATGTTTTAAATGGATCTGAATTGGATAAAATGTTGGGTCTGCTTTAGAAGATGTCAGGAAAATATTAATAAAAACATTTTCCCCTGCAGTCTGCTTAACCCACTCGTACCTGCTTGGTTTTTAGACATATGATAAATACTTTCATTATTAGTTTATTTTCAGTGGCTTATAGAACAATAAGTTTTTATGTTATTTACACTCCAGTGACTTTGGTTTAATTGGCTTCTTTTATGTTATTTATATAAATATAAATCATACTGGGTTTTAAAGTATTAATGATGCATTTTATGTTATAATGCTGTTTTCATCCAGACTAGCACTCTATAAATTCACATCATCCATGGGTAACAGCTAAGGAACTTTAAAAAAATCTACTTCAAAGTTGAAGCAAATGCACTCTGAACCTCAGCAGAACTCATGCAGAACTCATGCATGGGATGAAAAGATCCATTGAATTACATTTCATTTGCAATTGAGTTAGCAAATTAATTTATTCAAATATTTCTGGAGGGCAATTCTTAGGTCTGTATGCTTGGGAGACTACATAGATTTTTTTTCAAGGCACTGTAACAAAGCAAAGCAAAAAACCCATTTAAATAAAACTGAGTTTTGAGCCTTGCTTCCACCAGTTGCAGGAACGTGGGTGAGTATACTTCTAAAGCCCCCAGAGATCGCATCTGTCAAGCAAAGAGGTTGGTTGAAAGGTCTTCTGGGTCTATGTAAATTTCTGCAGTTCTAGGTTTTTACATATACCCAACTGATGATCTTTGAACATTTTTCTCTCGCATACTAAGATGATATTATGAGTAAATAGAATTCTCTTATGTAGATCACATTTTTAAATAAACTTTAAGAGTTTACAGATATTTAAGCTTTTCCAAGTGACTCTCTGCATATTGGCCTCTTTCAGTGATGGACAGCATATAAAAAATACAGTCACTAATAGATGTTTTTGAATGTCATTTTAATTGGTTAAAAATCAATGTACCCTAGAAGTGGGGGTGGAGAACAAATAAACCAGTGCGGTAAGTTTAAACAACAAAACAATAATTATAAAACGTTGATAGGTGTGGTAATTTGATTTTGGCTTATTTAGGGAAAGTCAGGTGCCTATGCAAAGCACAGCCTTGATCTTTATGGTGACACAGGTAGATCGTGGAAAAGAATAAAATACTTCTTGAGCATTCATTTCTAAAATGACACTTGAACCCTACTCCAACACAGGTTTCCTGTTGAGAGGCACGGGATACGAGCTGGTTCATTAGCCTTTGTCCCACCTTCGCATGTTCAATTTTCAAAGTGCCTGAAGAGTGACAGGACAAGACGATTTTATACTACAGGGTGGATCCTCTGAAAGAACTCTTGAAATCAGAGAGATCTTCCCAGCAAGAAACCTTTGGTCAAGTTACTTAACCTCTCAGCCTTGGTTTTCTGATCTGTAAAACAGGGATAGTTGGAGTTCTTGCTTTTTTGGGTTGTTTGCAGGAACAAATGAAACGTGGTATGTGGAGCCTTAGCACAGTGCCTTGTTCCTGGTAGTTGCTCAGTAAACGGTTATTACTGTAATGCATCTTCACTATGGTTACTCTAAAATTTGGAGGGATATCAACAAGTAAGTCATGCTGCTAACTATGGCATATTTTAGGCTCTGATGGAAACCGCTGGGGGAGGAACAGGTGTTTATTTAGCGAGAATAATGTCATTCAAGAGGAGAGAGAATGTGTGATAGTCAAAGAAATACCACATGAGACACGAGAAAAATAACTTGCCGATTGTGGCAGCTGCTCTCAGTATGAATTGCTCTAAAAAGACGGTAGGATGATCAGCTGGTGGAAAAACTGTGAGAGACAGCTCATTGGATTTGCCCTGCAGCTGATGAGGGGAAAATCACGTAGCCAAGTGGGTTAGCGTGAGCATGGCACAGGTTTGCCTCCTTGCCTTGAACAGCTCTTTCAGTTTACAAGACACTGACACATTTTCTCACTCTGTCTTTACACCAGCTCGGTGATGCAAGCAGTTCACGTGTAATCGTCCCATTTTACAAGTGGAGTTACTGAGGCTTAGAGAGGGAAAGGAGTTTGCCCAAAGCAGAACTCTGACCAGGTCTTCCTTCTGTCAGGAGTCACCTCAACGATTAGTTTAACATAATAATATAAAAATAGCTAACAATTGCTAAAACAATTAATTTAATCCTCACAACCATTCAATGCATGGGTATGTATACTAGTACAAACTTCATTTTACAGATAAGGAAACTGAGGCACAGAAAGTTGGAGTAATTTGTGGAATACCATACAGTTAGTGGGGGACCTGGAGTTCGAAGTCAGGAAGCCTGGCTCCAGAATTGACACTCTTTATACCACACTCTACCACCCCTGGGTGGACCACAATTGAGAATCAGCTATAGTTTTCAAACCTTAGCAAGTATCACAGTCACCTGGTAGGCTTGTTAAAAGGCAGATTGCTGGAGCCCATCCCCCAGAGTTTCTGATTCAGTAGGTCTGGAGCAAAGCCAAGATTTTGCATTTCTAACAAGTTCTCAGGTTGGTGCTGATAGTCTGGAAGTCACACTTTTGAGAATCAATGGTCTAGACCAGAGGCACATAATCTTGATGGTTCGGGCACACTGTACACCTCAGTATTCTTTGCCTGTAAAAGGGGGTTGGTAAATATCTGACTTGGGTGGGAGGAACCAAACTTGGGGCTCCTGAGTAGGCTCACACCTGAAGACTTCTCCAGGATCCAAAAATGCCAAAGTGAAGCCACTTGTGTAAATGTTTATAAAGGACTTCCCTAGCAGAGTTAGCTTATACAACCATGGCCATTCCCAGAGACTGTACGTGGGAGTGGAGAGCGTGGGCCCTCTGCAATTACCATACATGTGCAATCAGTTAAAGTGATTATTCCTGGAAATGAATGGGGACGAGCAGGTGGTAGGGGTTGTGGGGGTATCATCCCTTTGCCTTTCTGATGTGGGTGGGAGGTGAAGGGAGCATTGCATACATTCAGATCTCCAGAACTATGGCTGCTTTTCTGGAAGTTTTAGCAACATTATTATTTTAATAACCGGTAGTTTGGTTACATCTGCTTAAAAATGCCCAGACTGTGCTGAACTTGTTTATTCATTTGCAGCGAAAATAACACAACAATAAAGAATACAGTCAAGACTTTGTGCTATTATGCTCTACTGTTTAATATTTAATATAATTGCCCAAACTGCTTTTTTGTTTTATGCATTTATTAAACTTCATACAAAAAATACACTAATCCAACAGTTACGATGGATTAAATTGTTCATTTGAAAAAGAAATTAAGTCTGAAGTGTAGTGATATGACTTGGCCTTGCCACCCACTTGCCTGGAGTCCAGGCAAGCTCTGCCCACAGGGACTCTCCGCACTTCTTGCCCTGGGGACACCTTATAATCAGACACTTGTCTTTGTCAGGCTCCACAACCCATTGAGAAGGGCATCTGTTCTATGTCTGCTTGGTTGAATATTCAAGCCATTGAACTTAACAGAAGACATAAATACTTGGCAGAGAATAAATCTTTGAATCCAGGGTTATTGCTTGTCAAATGCTCAGCTGGGAGGAAACATATTTGTGGAGGATTTCCTGAAGGAAAGGACGTTCATGCCCTCATCCAGGAGTTGGGCAGACCACCAGAGTTGGGTACCCCATCAGCATCATTTTGATGACCTCCTTGCTTCACCAAATTGTTTACACCGAATTGCATTTCTTTTGGCACAAATTACCATTGGCTTTCATTGAGCAGTGTTAACAAGCAAGATGACTGGAAGACCTTGTATTTACTTTAAGCATGCTGAAATCCAATGCTCATTACGTGATATCCGCAAATCTTTAAATTTTTTCTTTATGTTTATGAAAAATTTCAAGCATACAGAAAATAATAGACCCCAAAGTCATCATGAAAAGTTTTCTTTTTGCTATATCTGTCTTATTCTTGAAAAAGAAAGAAAATGTTATAAATATAGTTTAATGTTTCCCCCAACCCATTCCTACTTCCTAGAGGTAACTGCTATACTGGAGTTGGTATGTATCTTTCCTGTCCACATTTTCATGCTGTTAGTGCATGTCCAAGTGTTTACAAGTAATATGTAATACTGCTTTGAAGGTTTTCAAAAGTTTACATCAGTATCATACAAATACAGCTTCTTTTATACAGAGTGGGCTCTTTATGAACACATATGTGAGACACTTTTACTGGGTCCTGTACTGAGCATCTAATTTTTTTTTTCATGGAAACCATGGAATATATAAATGATATCTCTCTCTGTGCTGTGGTGGTTGGGAATGTGGAATTCAATTTGTCACCTACCTTCATCAATTGTAGCACCTTGCAGGTGCGTTTTATTTACTTCATTAAAATAGTTCCTTAGCTTAATTTACCTTTGCATATGTTTCACCATTTAATTTCTTGAAGGTTGTTTCATTTATATTCTTATAATAAGATCCTTCCTTCTTATTTTTTTGAGCGCCACCTCTATCTCCCCCATTCAATGCCTCCCCAAGGTACATACTAGTTAGCAACCAAAAGACCCTTCAAAAAGAAGACCCCTCAAATATCTTCAGACAGGAAATAAACTGGTCATTAAGGCCTGTACTAAGGGAAATAATAAAAGATGTTCTTCATGCAGAAGGAAATGATACCAAACGGGAGATGACAAATGCACAATGAAGAACACAAATGGTAAAATGTGTGTAAATTGAAATAAATACTGATAGTGTAAAAAAATTATAACAAGATATATACGGAGGAAAATAAAATACACAATAACCATGCTATACCAGTCAGGAATGAGTTTAATGCGTATAGTGTTCTAAGTCCTTGCCTAGTGAAGGAAGTGGTAAAAATATTATTTATATTAGACTTTGAATAAATCAAGATTGCATTTTATAATCTCTGGGGAACCACTGACAGAATAGTGAAAGAATTTATAACTACCAAGCTAAAAGAGGGGGGGAAATGGAATATCATAACAAAATCCAATGGGAGGCAAGAAGACAGGAAAAAGAAACATGAATAGGTATAAATAGAAAAAAATAGAAAGATGGTGTATTTAAACCCAAATATATCAGAAATTGCATTACAGAAAAATAAAATAAATATCCTAATTAAAAGACAAAAATTTTCAGCTAGATATGAAAGCCAAACCCAAATATATGCTGCTAAATGAGGCATACCTCAAATATGAAGGTATGAAAAAGTTAAAAGTAAAAGTCTGAGAAAAAAATATATCAAGCAAACATAAACCAAAGAGGAGCATTTCATGATGATAAAAACTTCAACTCACCTAGAAGATAAAACAATACAAACTTTGTCAATACATTGAGAAATCTAAAAAAAAAAAAAAAAAAAAACAGAGAAATCGACAATTATAGTGGAAGATCTTAACACATCTCTCTCAGTAACTGAAAGAACAAGTAGACCAAAAATCATTAAGAATGTAGATGTTTAGAGCAACGTGATTAACAAACTTGACTGAATTGAAATATATAATATATTAAACTCAACATCGAAGACTATATTCTTTTTAATTGCAAGTGAGCATTCCCAAAATTGACTATTTTGGGCCACAAAACAAAAACAAATACATTTCGAAGAATTAAAATGATATAGAATATGTTCTCTGACCATAGTAGTACTAAGCTAGAAAGCTATATCATGTTTGGAAATTAAGCAATATACTAATGTGTCTTAATATCACATAAATTAAAAAAGAAATCACAAAGGAATTCAGAGAATATTCTCAACTGAATGATAATGAAAATACTACATATCAAAACTTGTGAGATGCAACTAAAGCCTTCTTATAGGGAAAAGTATAGTCTTAAAAATAGATGTTGAAAGAAGGAAGGATGAAAATCATGATCTAAGCATATATCTCAAGAAGTCAAAAAGAGAATCACATATTAAAACTAAATAGTACTACTCAGCCATAAAAAAAAAATGGTGATCTAGCACCTCTTGTATTATCCTGGATGGAGCTGGAGCCCATTCTTCTAAGTCAAGTATCACAGGAATGGGAAAACAAGCACCACATGTACTTACCATTAAATTGGTACTAATCAATTAACACTTACCACATATGGAAGTAATATTGATCAGGTGTCAGGCAGGTGGGAGGAGGGAGGAGGGGACGGGTAAATTCACACCTGATGGGTTCAGTGTGCACTGTTTTATAGCTCTGACTCGGGAGGTGCAAAGGCAATTTATGAAACCACAGCATTTGCACCCCCGTAATATTCCGAAATTTAAAAAAAACCGAAACCCCCAAAACTAAATAGTGTAAAAGAAAGAAAATTGTCATGATAAGAACAAAAATTAATGAATAGGGAAAAATGCATAAGAGAATCAACACAGCCAAAAATTTCTTCAAAAGAAGCTATTAAAATGGTTACATCCGTAGTGAGTCTGGTCAAGGAAAAAATAAAGAATGCTTAAATAATCAATATTGGGAATATAAATAGGAACATTACAAAAAACCTTACAGACCATTAAAAAGATTATAAGAAAATATTAACAATAAGGTTATGCTAAGAATCTGGAAAATTTAGATGAAGTGGAAACATACCTGGAAAAACACAACTTTCCAAAATGCATACAAGAAGAAGCAGAAAATCTATTTAATATCAAAACATTTAAATAAATTGGATCTATAATGAAAAACTTTCTACCTACAAAACTCTAGGCCCAACTGTCTTCAATACTGAGTTCTACTTAACATTTAGGGAAGAAATAAAACCAATCTTAGACAAACTCTTTCAGAGAATAGGGAAAGAAGGAACTTCCCAACTATTTTAATAAAGCTGGAATAACTGGATGATAAAAACCTTATAAGAAAGGAAATTGACAGACAAATCTTTCTCGTAAGTAGAAATGCAAAAATTCTGAACAAAATACTAGCAAACCGAATCCAAGGATAAATGACGAGTATGACACATTATGAGCAAGTGCAGCAATTACATACACAGTGTCGGATAATTGAAGAGCTCAAAAGACTCCATAGGTATACACACAGCACATAAAGGTAAAGGATATGATGCAGCAGGAAAGAGAACACACGGGCAAACAAGAGGAAGGTCTCAGATTTCCAGACACAGCTTCCAAAATCCTTTTGCAGTCTCCCAGGATCTGCATCTTCTTTGATTTATCAACAACCAATATACACGGGATACGTTGGTCTCAGGGATGCCAAGGCACAAATTTACTGAGGGGATTTTATACTTCACTGGTCACATAGCTAAAATCAGTCTGTGTAAACAGGTAAAACAGGTGTAAACTGTCAGTTCAAGACCAGCCTGAGCAAGAGTGAGACCCCTGTCTCTACTAAAATAGCCAGGTGTTGTAGCTTGCGCCTGTAGTCCCAGCTACTGGAGAGGCTGAGGCAGGAGGATGGCTTGAGCCCAGGAGTTTGAGGCTGCAGTGAGCTATGATAGTGCCACTGTACTCTACCCAGAGGGACAGAGACTCAGTCTCCAAAATAAACAAACAAAAAAGCAAGCTGACAGGGTGCCTCCGGGGAGTTTTGTACTTGAAGCAGCACATTAGAAATTACAATCTAGTACATTTCATTCACATCTTAGTCAAGAGTTAGTATAAGATTTATTGTCTTCCTTAGAGATAAGACTAGAGCTACCATTGACTACTTGCAACTTCACCCTATCTTTACTCACCAACTTCAGTCATTCCAAGAATGCAAGGTTGGTTTAATATTCAAAAATTAATCAATACAATTCACTATATTACCTTATGGAGGAAAATCACATGGTCATCTTAATGAATGCAGTAAAAATACTTGATAAACATTCATTCGTATATTAAAAACCCTTAGCTTATATTCTCCTGGATAGAGCTGGAACACATTCTACTAAGTGAAGTATCCCAAGAATGGAAAAATAAGCACCACATCTACTCACCAGCAAATTGGCTTCTCTGATCAACACATAAGTGCACATGTAAGAATAACATTTATTGGGTGTCGGGCAGGTGGGAGGGGGGAGGAGGGGAAGGGTATATGCATACATAACGAGTGTGATGTGCACCATCCAGGGGATGGACTTGCTTGTAGTTCTGACATGGGGAGGGAAGGGGGGCAAGGGCAACATATGTAACCTAAACATCTGTACCCCCATAACATGCTGAAATAAAAAAAAAAAAACCCTTGGCAAATTTGAAATGGAAGGATACTTCCTTAATTTGGTAAAGGCTGTTTATGAAACACCTACAGCAAACGTCACTGTAAAATATTGACAGCTTTCTCTCTGATAGAAGTATTAAGCTACGGAGTACTCTATCACCACTTCTATTCAACATTGTACTGATGTTCTAGCTAAGGCAATAAAGCAAAGAAAAATAAGGTGTAGAATTGAAAAAGAAGAAATAAAACTGTCATTGTTTGCAGATGACATGATTATTTACAAAGAAAATCCAAACTTTTAAAGCAAATGTATTAATTTGCTTATAATTGCAAAAAAATCCCACTGAAAAATAACCATTTTTATTAGTTTTTGGTTTATCTAGAGGGAATGGACATTAACAGGATGAAAGAAACAGAAATAGAAGCAAAAAGATTTCTCTGAATATGACTTATTATAATAAGTTTTCATTACAGAGTCATGTAATGCTTTAAATATTCAATAATAAAATTAAGCACAAAAGAAAATACCAGTGCTTAGAAATTAAATACCAATGAACATTAATGAAACTAACTTTTAATATCAATTTGGTGACATAACCACATAGAGAACATAATTATGTCAAGTGATGTCACAAGATAGTGTTTTGACTGTACATACCTAGTGGGATATTTTCTAAAGACAATAAGAGCTGCAAAGAAATTCTAAATTTTACTCAGTAGTCATATTGTTAGTAGTACTATGTATATTTTTATTTCAATACATATATGCACACATATAGGTAATAGGATAACACGTCTAAGTATATTAATGTTATTAAGGACCAAGATTTCTAGTATAGGAGAGAAGAAATAATTATAGACCTTCAACAAGCTTATATAAAAATCTTATAATATTAGGTTTGAATTAGAAATATCAGCATAAACTCATTATTTTGTTTTCTTTTTTAAAAATACACATTTCCTAGCTTTGTCCACTGAAAAAGTGTGAAAAGTCCAAGAAGTCCAATGACAAGCATATCTAGCTCTCCAACTGTCGTTTCTAAATGTCAAAAGAAATTAAGAGTCCTTGGAGGAATGACTAATTCTGGGTGTGGGACGAGAAACTTACAACTCTGGGATGCTTTGTGCCTGAAAGCAAGGGAGCTATCAAAAACTAATGAGCTGTGTCAAAGGAGCACAAGAGCCAACATTAAGGAACTTTCTTGGCTAAAGATGGGAAATTTTTAGCACCAAAAATACTAGTGAATTCTATTAATCAAAACACATTGAATCCATAGGAACCCATGATTCCATGATACTCAAAAAAAAGAAAAAAGTTGGAGAAAGCCAACAAATAAAAACACCTAATTAGACTCCCTTGAGATTAAGTAAGACAATAGTTCTTTAAAAGCTGTCAATTTTAAGGAAAGATTAAGTATTTATACTGTGCTTCCAGTATGAACAATATGGTGGAATAATCAAATAGTTCCAGGTGATGAATGACATTTTTCATTATGTAAATTTTTTTTTTTTTTTGAGACAGAGTCTTGCTCTGTCAGCTGGGCTAGAGTGCCGTGGCATCAGCCTAGCTCACAGCAACCTCGAACTCCTGGACTCAAGCGATCCTCCTGCCTCAACCTCCCACGTGCCACCATGTCCGGCTAATTTTTGCTATTTTTAGTAGAGATGGGGTCTTGCTCTTGCTTAGGCTGGTCTTGAACTCCTGAGCTCAAGAGATCCTCCTGCCTCAGCCTCCCAGAATGCTAGGATTACAGGCATGAGCCACCGCACCTGGCCTGTAAAAATTTTATATTATGTGTAAGGAATAATGCAATGAGAAAGTCACCATTTTCACCTCTAATAAGTAATAGATTCAGGCAATAATTATTAACGGATAAAACCGTTAGATGAAATTTTCATGGGGAACTTCACAATAGAGGAATCAGACTATCATCTCCCAAACCCACTGATCAGTCTTAGAATCAGACAGCATATGACTCCTGACATGATTGTTATGAAGTACTGGTTAAAATCTATAAATTATTCTTGTCAAAGAGTTGAACATGAATCTAACCAAACTTTTAAAGCTAACTTCGATTTGCAGGAAACACAAGAGAGGAATGAATGGGCAATTGACACCACAAGGAAGTAAACAGGCAAATCCCAAATATTGGTTCCTCTACAGGACAATAGAGGAAAAAGAAAGAGGGAGAGAAGGAGGAAGAAGAGGAGGAGGTGAGGTGGCCCAGGAGGACAGGAAGGAGAGAGACAAGGAGAGAGAAAGAAAAAAAGAGGGGGAATTAATCAAAGCTGTAATAAAAGAAAATTTTTCTAAACTGAAGAAAGATTCAAGTGCTCACATCCCTCAGGAGTCAACATATAAGTGAACAAAGTGTTTTTTTATTTGTTAAAATCCACAAGCTTGATGATTAATATGTATCTCTAATTTTATAGCCAACGAAGAGGGAAGCCACATTCCTTTCAAATAACCCTTAAAAATTTGCTATAATTGACAATTGATCGCAAAGAATATATTGACTTCATTGGTTGATTTTCTTAGTGGTAATGTTTTTACTTTTGATTTGCAAATTTATCTTAAATCAGATTTTGATATCTCTCTTCTTGTTCCCCCCAATCCCCCAGCCTCCATTCCAAAAACATGGCTTGGTTGGTGGCC
The DNA here is from genome assembly GCF_000956105.1 of Propithecus coquereli. Lineage (NCBI taxonomy): Eukaryota > Metazoa > Chordata > Mammalia > Primates > Indriidae > Propithecus > Propithecus coquereli. The sequence goes on along the minus strand of NW_012151618.1, from coordinate 8,714,086 downwards.
CTGGGTTCCTGTCTTGTGAGATTAGAGATAAATCAAGTCTACTTTATACAATCCATCTTGTATCTTGGTTTTATTTTCTTTCTTCGCTCTAAATTTACTTGGCTATTCCTCACACTTATTGTTCTAGAAGAATTTTACACTGTCAATTTGCATAAACCATCCCCCTGACATTTTATTTGGGGTTGCTTTGATTTTTATAAAGATAGTTGAGATAACCAATATGTTTACAATAGTGAATGTTCTCATTTATTTATTTTTTCTTTTTTTAAATTTTTTTAATTTTATTTATTTATTTATTTATTTATTTATTTTATTATTTCAGCAAATTATGGGTGTACAGATGTTTAGGTTACGTGTGTTGCCCTTGGTTCCCCATCCCCCCCGAAGTCCGTGTTTCGAATGTTCTCATTTAGAAACAAGATGTATATATATTTATACCATCTGGTTGTCTTTCATATCAGTCAATAAAGTTGACAGATTTTTTTTTATATTGTTCTTGCACATTTCTTCTTTTGTTACTATGAGTGGGCTTTTTGAGAATTTATATTTTCTAAAGTAGTTTTTGATAATGTATGTGGAAGCTCTTGGCTTTCATATGTCACTCTTATATCTGGCCGTCTTAGCACCTCTTATTATAATTGTTTAAAAATCGACCAAACACAACCTAAATATCCATCAATAGGGAATGATTAGGTTAATCAGGGTAAATCTATTCTATAGAACATTGTGCAGCTATTTAAAAATAGACTAAGTGGGAAAAAAGCAAGAAAAGTAAAAAAAGGAAGTTGCAGAATAATATGGTATAATTCAACATGTTGATGTTTGCATACACAATGTAAATTCATAGGATAAGGTCTGGAAAAATGCATCCCGATATTAGCAGTGATTACCATTGGGTAGGAGAGTAAAGGGGATTTTTCACTTTTCTACTGTCTATATTTTGTATTGTTTGAATTTTTCTAAAGCACAAATTTATGCGTTGCTTTTGTAATTAAAAACTTTTTTAAATGTACAAGTGAGATACCGGGAAATAGACAAGTTAATAAAGATTGACCTGGAGGAAGCTCTAGGGAGAGGAGGTATAAGTCCCTAGAAAATACTCACGGGTCATTAATTTCTACAATCTCTTTAAAGTCGCTTCCATTTGGCTTTGGAAAAATCTGTGGCTCTACACAACCTGTCAAGGGATATTACCAGCATCTATTAGAGCAGAAAATGAAGATGAAATGTAACACAACTGTCCAGTGAAATCAGTGGAGACATCCCATCTCAGTGTTTATCTATCTCACATGGTTTCCCCTATGCAAGGACCATGGACTAGAGAAAGACGTAAATAAACTAGCAGCTAAGGGAATTGGATAATTTTCCTTCTAGCCCTTTTCATCGCCAGCTGGAAACTAGATGAGATCATCCTTTATTTCTTAGGTCTCTCTAGTGTCTAGAGTTGGTACACGGGTAGCCCTTCCAGCCTGAATTTAGAAACGTTGGTTTAACTGCATCAGGTGGTTTGGAGCACCCTTGTTTGCCTTGAAGCCAGGCTCTTCTTTGGTGCAGCACACCAAGTCTCTATGGAGATGGCTCCTGACTACCTCCTGTTGCTGTAAGTGCCTATGCTGTTTCCCTTGCAATGAGTTAGAGTTATATCTTAGGTTGTGTCGTAAACATGTTTTGGTAAATGTGTGGCCTGGACTTTTATTTTTGTAATACATTAAATGGAGATCAATGGTGAGCACCTAACACAGCGTCTAGTAGCTCTTTTCAAACTTTAATGTAAGAAGGATGCTGATTTAGTAGGGCTGAGGTAGATCCTTGAGCTTGCATTTCTAAGAAGCTCCCAGGTTGTGTGGATGCGATTGGTTCAGGAACCACACGAAGAAGCAAGAGTGTACAGCACATGCTTTGTATTCAATAAATACCTATTGATTGAGTCCTCTTAGGTCCTAACCCCCAGAAATTTGAAACCTCCTGTGCAGTTATATCCTTTCTCTTTCTAGCAACTATTTTTTTTTAACTTTCTAGCTTTCTGAAAAGCTATCTCTATCAAGTGATCATGTTTTGCATAATTCCGCCTCCATCCTGATATTCTAACGACGTGGAGGCAGGACCCAGGGCTGTTTTTCCATTTAGCCAACATCACTGCATGCACCCTCATCTGGTCACCCTTTCCCAGCATAACTGGGCAGAATCGGCGGTCTCTGCCCAGCAGAGATGCCGCACCGGGGCTGCAAGTCAGCATCGTGGGCCAAGCCACGGGGGAAATTGGTGGTCCCTTCTCCAAGAACAGAGCCATCAGCCCCTTCCCTCCTCTGGATTTGTGACCTGCTTGAGCACAAAATTGGTTCACAAACTTAACAAACCAAAAAACGAAAATCAACCAGCTCATCAACTCTAACACAGAAGTGTCCTAAAGCGAACAAGGATTAAAAGTTAACTGGGCTGGTGTCTTGCAAAATGTATTGCCTAATTAGTTTCCCTTTCACTGGAGGAAGAAATCAGTGTTTGCCTATTGAGCGATGGTGAAAATACCGCATAAATTAAAATCCCAAGCCTAGTCCTTTTGGGGTGGATATTTCCCTTAGAGTAGGATCAAAAGCCAAGTCAGAAAATGATCGAGGCCAGGCGTGGTCACTCACGTCTATAATCCTAGCACTCTGGGGGGCCAAGGTGGGAGGATCACTTGAGGCCAGGAGTTTGAGACCAACCTGAGCAAAAGTGAGAACTCTGTCTCTACAAAAAAATAGAAAAATTAGCCAGGAGTGGTGGTGCATGCCTGTAGTCCCAGCTGCTCAGTAGGCAGCAGCAGGAGGATTGCTTGAGCCCAGGAATTGGAGGTTACAGTGATGCTGATGCCACTGCACTCTAGCAGGGCTTAACAGAGCGAGATTCCTTCAAAAAAAAATCATAGAAATATGTGTTGAAATATTCTTTTAGAATGAACATGCCATGTTTTATACAGATGAAGACTCTAGTTTTCTTTTATGAAATCATGTTTGAAATTTTAAGACTTGTCTTGTTCAGGATCACTGGATTATGTAGACAGAAAAATTCTGTTGTCTTGTGATCAATTTAACAGTTATTCTCACTTATTGGCTGCTCAGCTGGGAGCTCTGGTCGGTGCAATGTTAAGGGAACTCGCTTGGGGGTTATGGCTGTGCACATTAGCAGAATAGATTGGCCTGTGATTTGTAGTGCGGGCCTGGTTTTGCAGGGAGAATTTTCCACCCACCCGCAGCTTCCTGGTGATGTTGGGATCTGTCTAGCCGGTAGAGGATCAGTAGCTTAAGGAGCTAATGAATATTCATTTCTTTTCCCTGGGTACAAAGTAAAATAACCAGTAATTAGTATAATATTTAATACTTCTATTCAAAATAAATAAATCTTTTGTAAAAAAAAAAAAACCTCTAATTATTATAATGTAGCAAATTCCGCATATGTAGCTGGAATTGGATGTAGCGTTTTGAAAATGTTCCTAAGCCCTCATTTACATGTTTTGAGATTAGTTAATTATTCCCCTTGTATGCATAAAACAAAACTCTAAACCTCTACCTGCATTTATTATTCATTTTTCTATCTCCCAAGTTTAGCTGATGCTGATATTTAAATCTCATTTTTGTTTTAGACACTGAAGATATTTGTATTTGGAAGTAATCTTCTGGATTTGGAGTTGTTCTTGTTCTTCCTTCTCTCACTCCACAGCTATGTAGGAGGCATGTGGCTTATGCAAATTCCCAGGGGTGTTTCTTATCTGACCCTAGGTTTAGGTGGCAAGGTTTAGCTATTCCAATTTTTTTTAATATACATTTCTGAGCACTTAATACATGGCCAGCACTGTGCAGAGTGCTTTCATATATGCCACTGCATTTTTATTCAACAACCCCGTGAGATTTGGGTTTTCTACCACCATCTGCAGATAAGGAAACTGAACTCAAAGTAGTTTCTCTGAGTTGATGCAAAGTGTAGGTTTCTAAATTATCCATCTGTCTGGGTTCAAATCTAGTTTCCACCACAACTACAAAATTCTGAAGCCTGCTCTTCCCTGTTGGTGAGGGAGACAGGTTTAGAGGAGGTGAGGGCATGTCTGTGTGGACGTCAGACTTCTCTGGGGTGTTGCCACGGGCCTGGGTACTTGTCGGTGCCAACCTCTGGGGAGTGGAAGGGACAGCCTGGGATCAGTGGCCTTACAGGCAAAACCTTTCTGGGCCTGTGATAAACAAGGAAGCTTCTGACCTATGGCCCAGTGGTTACTCAGTGACGATGCCTAGTGCCTGCCAGAGAAAATTCACATTCCTGCCCAAATGCAAATGGATGGATATTACAGTATGTCCACACAGTCACAATCCGTGAAGGCCTACGTAATGCGCAGTGCTGTGATTTCTTAATTCTCCTGAAAAATGCAAATGCTGACATGCAAGGAGTTTGTACGAATCATCCCATGTAGGGAGCGGAGGCAAGAGCCTCCAGTTTAGATTCCTTTGAGATATTCCCAGGACAACCGGAATAAAATTCAGATTTCTTACTGAGGCCCACAGGCCCCATGAGGTCTGGCTACTGCCTGCCTGTCCCAGCTCCTCAAGTGCCCCCTTCTACCGGGCCAGCACTCTCTGGCCACAATCGTCTCCTCTCTGTTCCTCTGACTCGCAGGTTTACGAAGCAGCATCTCCAGTTTTTACGTGGAGGGCCAGTGTGGGACTGTGGAAATCAAGTCAGACTCACCTTAATTCAAATCCAAATCTGCAGCGAACTAGCTGTGGACCTTGCTTAAGTCAATTAATCTTGCTGCGTCCTGTTTCCTCACCTGAAAAGGTGGTGACAGTTCCCACCTGGACAACCTGCTGTGAGAAATAGATGAAGCAGTGTGTACAAAGTGTCATGCATATTTACATGCACGTTATATAGAGGAAGTTTGCACGTCCAGGGTGTCAATGTTAATTTCCTTCTTCCCGCCTGTTCTCTATGTCAGTTCGTCCTGTATTGTGCATCTCACACACATTCACACTTCCTCCTACCCATGAGTAGGTACTCTGCACGAATCCTGTTTTACAGATGAGGAAACCAGGATAGTGCTGTTAAGTGATTCACTCAAAATTCCCCTCCTGGGAAACAGTCCAGCCACAGCGTAATCAAGTTTTCTTTCCCTCCCATCAAAGCTACCTCCTTCCTCTGCCTGTGACACAAAACAGCAGGCAGATTGATGAAATGGAAGGAAATGAATCTACTGGCCAGGTGAACTCTTGGGATGGCAGAGGGCATCTGCTTCATCCCCAGGGGCAGCACTGCCTGCCGGAGCTAGAGGGAGCCTCTGCTGAGGAGAGGAGCAAGTGTGGGCAGAGGAGAACCTGCCAACCCCTTGTATGAGGGCCTCGGCCACCTGCCTTCAGAGCTCCAGAGCTCCTCCACCTGTTGATTCAGACTTTGGTCTGAAATGAATAAAATGGCATGCAAGCTATTGTGTTTACTGGTCTCTATTATTGCACACCAAGGAGCTCTAGCAAATTGCTGCTGGGCACTTGGTGGTCTGGCTATAGTTTCTAGGTGCCATGCGAGCCAATTAGAACGCACAGTGGGCGTTCATTTGGAAGGAGGCAGAGCAGCGAAGAACGTGGGTGTAGAGTCAGACTTCAGTTCAAACTCCCAGACCACCAGGTATCAGCTGTGTGACTTTGGGCAAGTTATTTTCTGGATTTCCATTCACTCCTTCCATATAATAGGATTAATTCCTTCCACCTCACAAGGCTTATTTGGAGAATTAAATATGCCTGGCACATGACAATTTGTAATAGATGATGGCTACTACTGCCATCCCCTTTCCCTACAGATAGCATTATCCTCCAGGTAGGCAGTTGACAGAAATGGACAGAAACATCTGAGGGTTCCTACCATGACCCCAGTGTAACAGGTCCAAGCACGGAAGCTCTCCTTGTTTCCAACTTGTGTTTTGTTTTCTGAGTATGATAAGTGAATCCTGGAGAAATTAGACAGTTTACTTCTGAACACCTCTTAGATGGGGTGGAAGTAATATGAGTAATAAATTACTCTCTCTTCCCCAAGATCTTCCTGGTCATTATTCTCTAATCTAATTAGAATGCCAGCTGCGGATCCATCCATCTTCATCAGGAAGCAATGGTAAACCGGGGAAAGTGCTTACTGCAAAGGAATGTCGGTGTAAGGAAGGATGGATTTTACGTGGAGTGGCAGAGATGCAAACTTAAAAACTTGAGCTGACATCCATAATCAGATGTGAGGCTTTGTTGTGCTTCTCTCTCAGCTATGAACATCTGGGTACTTGCTTTTTAAAAAGCAGACGATCAGATGTCTGTGTTAGAAATCTTCCTGAGGTCTCCAGAGTATATTCTTGCTTGTATAGAATTCCTCCCTGCGACGTGACGGGAAAGTATCCATGCTTCATTGGGTTTCCTCTCACCACATCCCTCAAAGATTCCAGGGCCTAGAATCTAGGTTGTAAGAGTCATTTGTGATCATTCTGTGACATCTGTGGCTTTCTGGGACATTTGCATGTCTAATGCATTCAGACGATATGGCAGTCAAACCATCTACCAAGTGGACCAAGATATCGCTAGAAGAAAACACACATTGACAGAGAAAGACCTATCTTTGTTGAATCTCCAGAGGAAATTAAGTAAAATCAAATGGTCTATATGCTTCTCTCCACGGAAAGTATAATCATGTAGTGTTATTTGGGGACCCATCAGAATCCTTCCTCATTCATTTATTCATTTATCTGCTCCTTCATATGCATGGCTATAGCCTGGTGAGGGCCAGGATTCTAGCTATCTTGCTCACCATGATTTCTCCAGCACTTAGGACATATAATAGGAGCTCAACACATTTTTGCTAAGTAAATAGATAATGGACGTTTACTGAGGACCTATTATGTTTCGAGTTCTTCAATTGTTAGAGTTAAAACTGTTTCCCAAACTTTAGTTCTTTATATGCTACCTTCCCAATATTTGCTGGATCTATAAACTACTTTTTCTTCTACTTTTTACCTTTTTCTTTAAATTGACTTTTCTTTATACTTAGCCTCATCCAAAGCAATAATATCTGTGAAATTACATATTGGGTGTCTATTTGCATTTTTTTTGCTAATTCACATCAAAGTAAATTTGTGACTGTTAAAAAACAAGGCTCTTGTATCACCTAAAATTATCCCAAGGACCTCCATTAAAATATTAATACAAATCTTATCTGAAATGAGTTGAAAACATTATTGATCATACCCACTACCTACGAACCCCCAAAATAAAGGGGGCCCAGGAGCAGAAGTTCTGCAGAGAAAGGACTTCAGAGTGGGAACTGCCGCTCACGGGAGCAGGTGACTCTTGCATTCCTGAGGGTCAGTGGGTTCTCTGGGAAGCATCTGCAGTTTGTGGTTCTAGCTGTTTGTAACTTTGGTTGGATAAATCATTTGCTGAGCCTCTTGTCCCTTAACTCCAGTATGGAAAAAGCAACAAGCACAACTTCATCACCTGAACATTTGAAACACACTTGAAAAGTATGAAGAACCATTTTATCCAATAATAAATATACAGCAATTGCACAATTCATATTTTTATATATTTATATTATCATGAAGTTGCTAAGCAATTCATGCAAAGCTGAATGCCAAAAAAGGCGGAAAGGGATGGAGAAGTATTTCATTCATTAATTCTTTCAGTTGTCCAGTCAATACTTAGCTATGTTCTAGCCCCAGAACGAGGTGTTGAGAATATTACAGCAAAAAGACAGACATGGCCCTTCCACTCATAGGCTAGTAGGAGAGACAGGCAGTTACACAAACAATTACACATATGATTACTTTATTATAGCAATGACATAATAGATGCCAAAATACAAAGTGCAAAGATAATGTGCAACAGGGAGACCAACCTGAGGAGTCAGGGAGGGTATTCTTGCAAAAGTGACATTTAAGCCAAGGCCTGAAACATCATTAAAGGTTAGGTAAGTATATGCAGGACCATTGAAAAACCTACTTTCCAAATTTTTATGAGACCAGGTACCTACCTCTTCCTTGTTGCTTACTCTGTTTCTGACCAACCAACCAGGGCTTGAAATTCTGGTGGGCTTCTCTTCTTATTCCCTCTCCAGTTGGTAGATCACATTGGCTGCTACTGCCTTAAACAAGAAGTATGGCTTGAGAAAAGACCACAGGACCTGGAGAATGACACGCAGCAAAGCACTACTGAGGGTATGTCTCCATACCTAATTATAAAGAATTAACTGTTAAACATGTAGTGTTTTCACTTCTCAGGGGAATTCCCTTTGCCAAAGAAAAGAACAAACATGGTAGGCACAGACTCAAGAGTTTGTAAATGTGGGAAGGTTAGTGTGAAATCTATTACAGCAGACATGGTTAGTGTAACATAAAAAGACCACTGCCTGGCATGAGGCCTCCAAGTCCTAATGGGGTTCTCCTTGTTAGGCCAGCTAAGAGAAGGAGCCACTGGCAGGCACCAATGGAAACCATAGTTATTCTGCCCAGAGTAGCCCAGCCTCCCTCATGCTTAGGATCCTCAGAATGCTTCAATTTGTTTTTGTTTCTTTAGTTGATTTTTTCAACAAGGAACATATATTTATTATAGACAAAAGTAGTAAATAGAGATTAATAAAAGAAAAGTTAAATACAAATTAGCCATTATTGGCTGGACATGGTGGCTCACACCTGTAATCCCAGCACTTTGGGAGGCTGAGGCAGGAGGATCACTTGAGACCAGGAGATTAAGACCAGCCTGGGCAATATAGCAAGACCCTGTCTCTACAAAAAATGAAAAAAAAAAAAATTAGCCAGGCATACAGGTACATGCCTATAGTCCAAGCTACTTGGGAGACTGAGGCAGGAAGATCACTTGAGCCCAGGAGTTGGAGGCTGCAGTGATCTATGATTGCACCACTGCACTCCAGCCTGGGTGACAGAGGGAGATCCTGTCTCCTAAGCAAAACAAAAAATTAGTCATTATCTCACTATGTAGAAAATATTAACATCTGTAAGTATTTTGTGGTATATCCAAACAGAGATATGGATAGAGATATAAATTAAAAAATTAACTTGAGATCATACTGATATCACTTAGTTGGTAATCAGTCCTTTACAATATTTTTTTGACTTTCAATGATGATTTACTTCTTTAGAAAACACCTTAGGCCTTCTAAGAAGCCAAGTCTCCTGAAAAATCATTGGCAAAGGTTACTCGTTCTAATGATCCACAGCTCACAATCCTTTTCAGCCGTTTGTTAACCTCAGAGCTTAACAATAGGTCCTTGTAGCAATGTCATACAAGTAGCTGCTCCCATGCAGGCCTGGGGACTGCTGGGGCCGGGCAGCAATTTTGCAAATTTCACATGGAAATGTCACTTAGGCTTTTCCCCTTCATTTCTCTTCAGCTTCCAGAAACAGAGAAATAACCACACCCTCAAGCAGAAAAACGACTTTACCTGTCGTTGATAGGAGCTCAATATTTTGAGGGACAGTAAGAAAAAATTCATTTTGCAAAAAATAAATTTGTAGTTTAAAGATGAATTCAAACTCTTAGTGGAGGGTAACTGTACACTGGAGTTAAAGCACAGGGCTAAACTCTGTGAGCTGCAGCCGTTTCTCCTGTTCGCATTTCTAAGGTGGTTCACAATGCTACGGTACTACAATTGTGCTTAAATTAGATGGCTGTGCTTTCAGTTTGGCCACCAAATGCTCCCAAACTCACCCAGCCTCCCCTGTTTTGTGCACCCCCTCAACATTCTGGGACCATTAAGGCTTTAAACTTCCAAAGACCTGTCAGAGGGGAGAGCTGGCTGGAGAAGGGGCTGTCCACAAATTTGTCCACGCTAGTCAAGGACGAGTTTGCTGTGGAAATGACGCACTTAGCATACCTGTCGGGAAAGGAGGTGATTGCAGCACTGTTCACGCATGTGCCCCGTGTTAGCGGATTAAAGCAGAAAATGCAATATTGATCAGCGCATCTGGTATGACATCCTACAGGGAGAACAGAGCGACAGCCCCAGAGGTGCCTACCTATGATTGAACTTGACTTGAAGGCCCCTTTAAGATTTAAAAAAAAGAAAAGAAAAAGATTTGTGTTGGGAAATTTTCTGCTTTCTTAAAAATCTTTGTCCAAAACTTCTGCTGGAGCTTCAGTACCTAAATGACTTGTGAAAAGGAATTAGGATTCTCTGGTCTTTCAAAGACAAAAACAACTAAAAGCAGTCCAAGCGCATAATGCATTTGTTCACTTAGTTATAACTGTAGTAACTAATGTAATATCTTTTTGTCACTTACTATGTCTGGGCATTATCTTATTTATTATCTCATTGAATTCCGACAGCACCAGTATGAAATAGGCACTGTAGTTTGTTCAGTGTTAAAGAAGAGGAAACTGAGCCAAGAAAAAGCTTCCCCCAACTATGGTTTCACTCCAAACACCATGTTTTTAACATTGCACGCTATGGCCCATCCTAAGTTCTTTTGTTTTGTATTTGTGACATTTCTGCAAGAGCACACGCTCTCTTGTGACACGAGAGAGGTGAGCTTGGGGCTCCGGAATGTTTTCCAGCGAACTGCAGAAGCTTTGCAAAGCGCACTGCCAATGAGCCTCACTTTTCTGCCTCCTAACGCCAGGACAGAATCGAATGAGTGATTTCACTTAGATAATCAACTTGGAGTGGAAACAACGCTTAAAAAGTTGTGGCGCTCAGAGATGATAAAAAGCATGGTTTCATAGAAGTTGCAGTTTCACTTTCATTTGAGGTTGAAACACCTAAAAGGAGAGGAAAAAACCCGAGGGCAGAGTCAGGAGACTGGGTTGGGCCTGTTCCAGCTGGGCTGTCTGGCTTAGGTGAATCTCTAGACTTCTCTGAGGCTGGATTTCTTCATGTAGGAAGTAAAGGATTGGGCCAGAGAATGCCCAGGCTGTCTCAGCCTGAGCAGCGTGAGATTTGTCTATCTCTGCTGCAGCTGGGAAGTTACAGAGAGAGGGCACCCTGTCCTTGCCTTCCACATCTCCCTGTCCCCCTAACCCCTCCTGTTAGGAAACAACTTCCCAAAGGACCCTTTGGGAGTCAAGGTACAGACAAACTTGTCTTTTAGTCTGGAATGGAGCCTCACAAACCCAACAGCTGTAGAGGTCAGATAGGGTATGTAAAAACAAACAGACAAAAAAATGAACAAACAAAAAACACAAAAAAAAGCAGAGCCCACTGCATGCTCAATACCATTTTCCTAAAACTATCTATCACTCTTAATCCTATTCTGATTTTCCCACGGTTGATAAAGACAGTAATATAGAGAAACATTACTATGAGAAAAATAACTGAGCAGGTGTGCTGCGCAAGCTACACAGAGCACAGCCACGAGCTGCAGGGGCCGTGGGCCACTGGTTTGCTTTCTCTGCTCTGGAGGTCGTGCATCCTAGATCAACAAGTTGACATAATGTTGGTTTTTAAATCCTGAGAGAACTATCGTGTTGTTTTCATGCTGATCATTTATATTCACCCAGAAGTTTCCTTATGGTTTAGCTGAAATCTGGCTTTCTTGAAAGTACTTACAGTTATTCTCAATTACTTGGGCAAGAGGAAGGGAAGGGGGAAGTGGAGCCTGAGGAGGATGATCCACGAGTGACTTACACTCTTTTGGAAATCTGTCATTTTCTGGAAGCGGACAAGCCTTCCCAGTGTAGTGCCTGGCACGTACTGGGCACCCAAAAGACATTCATGGAATGAGAGGATAGATGGATAGACAGATAGATAGAAAGATAGATAATTTAACAGATGAGATCAAAGAGCCCTAGCCAGCTAAGCCCGGCATTGATGACAGGTAGCCAGCTGGAGGCAAAACTGGGACTAAAACCCAGGTCTGCCAAACAGTGCTCATTCTACAACCTTCTCCCTGTGCTGTTTTTATGTACAACTTAGTTCCTTAAATTCATGCGGCTATAAACCAGTGTTCTCCTAGATGCTTTCTTGTGTTCAAACGTGTGATCTCATCTCACCCTTTAGGGAGGTGTCCCAGCACTAAGCAGGGGGACGTGAATGCTGCGGCCACACAGACAGACGCTTCTGTTGCTGTGGGTAAACTTGGAGATGTACACGGGCAGACTGGGGATGAATAGAAAGGAAGGAAGAGCTCACTCTCTCCATCCCCAGAGTTGGCCTGTGGCTGGATTGTTCGGGGTCAGCAAAGTGTTAAGCAGAAGCCAAGTTGCTAGCTTTCCCTGTGGCATCTTCTTAGAATCACTATTCAAATGCGATGCAAAATGCTTTCACTGAGAGCCACTGGCTTCTTCTCAAATTTATTTTTTCTCTTTTATTGATACATAATATTTTGCATATTTATGGGGTACATGTGAGTGTTTGGTACATGCATAGACTGTGTAATGATCAAGGCAGGGTATTTGCCATATCCATCACCTTGAGGGTTTATCATTTTTATGTGTTGGTATCATTTCAAGTCCTCTCTTCAAGTAAGTTTGAAATATACATAATATTGTTGCTAAGTATAGTCACCATAGTCTGCTATCTAACATTAGAACTTATTCTTCTGTTTAACGTTGTTTTGTACCCATAAGCAACCTCTCTTCATCCCTCCGCCCCCTCCCCCACTCATCCCAGTCCCTGTCTCAGATCAGTCATGGGCAGAAAGCGAGAGGCTGCTCTAGCCCGGGATTTACTGAACTCACTGGTCCTTAGCCTCCTCCCCACCTTGATTGTTTTAATGGAACATCAGGAGGAATAGTATTTCCTGCACACTGCTTGAGAAACACATTTTAAATGTTTTGAGGTACGTTGGTAGTTTCTAAACTCGTTATTCAAGACATGTGCAAATGCATATGACTTGAAGATGTTCAAGAATAAAGTTGTTTCTACTAATAAGAACTAAGTCAATATTAAAATTAACATTCTTAGAAAATGGCTGTATGAGAAAATTTTCTTTTATATCATTCCTATCCTACTTAGGCAAAACTGCTCCTTCCATTGAGATATGAAAAAATTCCAGGCTTTTGCTGGCTGAGTCTCTCTCTCCCTACCTTCCTTATAATGAACATTTACCTACTTTATAATGAACATTTCAACCGGAAGAAAGAATAACCTAATACATACCCATTTCCTAGATTTATTAGTCATTAACATGTTACCATAAATGGTTTACCAAATTCTTTATGCTGGAATGTTTTAAAGAAAATTACCAATGTCATGACTTTTCCCTCTAAAAATTTTCGTACAAATCTCTAGAAAATAAGAACAGACTGCTTCCTGTGTAATCACAATACCACGATCTCACCCAGCAGAATTGTCAGAGAGGCTTTAATACCATCTAGTAGCCAGTTCCTGTTCAGTTTCTCGGCTGTCCTCAACATGTCTTTTACAGTTGGTTTATTTGAACCAGGATCCAATGAAAACCACACATTACATCTGGTTTGCTATGTCTCTCAAGGCTTTTTAAATCTAGAACTAAATTATACCTGAAAAAAACAAAAATAGAGAGACAAACAAGCACCAGGTTAGGAACTGATAGATCAGGCTTTTAGTTCAGGCTCTGCCACCAGCCTGCTGCCTACCACTAAGTGAGCACTCAGCCTTCCGAGCCTCTTTTTCCCATCAATATTATTTATTCACTTACTTATCCATTCTTACCTTTAACAAATATGTATTGAGTGCCTAATACGGCCTGGTTCTTGCACTGGGCACTGTTCTCGGAAGAAAGTTGGCTTCTGAAAGATGATAAAATTCTGTAATTCTAATTCTTGTGGATTATCTATGCCAGGATTCATCTCTTTGTTTCCTCTCCATTTTTATGACATTAAGTTATTGAGGATACAAGGCAGTCATCCTGTAGAACTGAACAATTCTTGAATTATCTGATTTTATTTCCTCTTGTGACATAATTTATCTTGTTCTTCTACCTCCTGTATTTCCTGTAACCGGGAAGTAGTACCTAAAGGCTTGACTAGATTTGGGCAGAATATTTTTGATTAGAACTTTGTATTGCGTCTCATCAAGAAGTACATAATGTCTGGCTGTCCCACTTGCGTGGTGCTAAGACTGATCTGGGTTTAGGTCGTGACGGCCCGATGCTCCGCTGTAGAAACAGTGCCTTGTGACTAGTAGGAAATCTGTTTGGGGTGGGGGGTTAGTATGTTGATACTATGTGAATCGAATCCTTTATCAACCTCTCCTCTATTGTCCATGAATGATCCTTGCTCGAATCTCTTAGTTCTTTAGGGATTGCAAAATGGTATAATAATTTTCTAATTTCATTATTCTGTAGGGAAGAAAAAGTAATCTTCTCCTCACCCATTGCAAGGTTGACATTGCAAAGTTGGTTGACACCCTATGACAGATTAACAAGAGAAAAGCACAACATTTATTCCACCAAAGTTTTACGTGGCATGGGAGCCTTCAGAAATGAAGACCCCAAAGACCCAGGGAGATTTGTGTATTTTTATGCTTAGGTTTGTTGGAGACTGGACAGTCATGTCCAAATATGATTGGACAAAAAGGTAAGACATAATAGTAATCAACCAGGGAGAACTTAGCAAGGCCTATTTGTTCAGATTCTTCTTGGCATTTCTGTGTCTTCCTTCGTTTCCTCTGGTGTAGGTCAGGACACCTGACACAGGAGGGTCTTATGACCTACTTTCAGGGGAGGTAGGTCACAGAACTCTTTTACAGCTAGCTCTCACACAGAAAGGCAGGAGAAAGTCAGAAAATGACCTTTTTGCTTCCACAGTTTTCTCAATTTCCAAAGCATCATATTTGGGGGTAGCATGTTCTGACCCCTGACAATTCCCTCTACATTTAGCAACCAGTATTCAACCATAAAAAGGGCCTTACTTCATCCACTGGGGCTTAATGGTTAACCTAAAACAGGGATCTGACGAGAACAGAGTATAATTCTTTCCTTTTGTTTACCAATTTCCAGAGTAAGGAGTTGGTGCAATGGCCTACTCCAATGATGACAGATGAGGATTTGTTTGCTGGCTCATTTTCTCTTTTTTGAGTATCATTATAGAGCCAGGGATTTTTACACATTCAACGTGCTTCAATCCATTACCGTCAATTATTCATCTTGAGGTTTAAGTTGTCCCAACTTTGTGGGTGTCCCTTCAAGTTGGGTCAATGTTTGAAGAAGAAAAAGAATGGAAAGATATCTTCAATGGAAAATGCATCTGAGAACTGGACTGTATCTGGTATTGGGCTAGATGCCGGTGCAGAGGGCCACGTTCGCAGACTTGGTTTCTTCCTTTAACATGTAAGAGGTAAGTCCTGAAAGTCTTAGTGTATAAATCAAAACTGCTGAGTGAGTAGGTTTGCCTCTGAATGGGCCCTCCTTCACCCGGCAAATGTGGCAAATTGAGTCAGCAGCGGCCTACCGGGGACGCAGCCAGGTAGCTAGTTCAGCAGATGGTAACCCATGACTCAAATCTACAAAAGGTAAGTCGGAACCAAGATGTTGGGTGGGTTTCAGTTTCTCCGTGTTTGTTCTGTTTCAGCTGTTCTCCTAACTGTAGTTACAAAAGCCAGATCAAAATGATCTCAGCATTTGAGGCACAGCAGTTAGGGGACAGGGGTGGATGTGAAGGGGAGTTGAGAGAAACAGGTGTTTGGGAAAGAACACTGTGTTCTTCCCTCAGTACTCATTAGCGGTGTGGTCAAGGCAAGGCAGCCGGCTATCTGCAGTGGGCAGGGCACCAGCTCCTTAGCCACGAAATGCACCTGCTAATTGCTAGGAGGCTAGTTGTCCTATAGAATGTATCACAATTCTGGAATTGTCTAATGTCTTTTCCTTGTAGTATCATTTATCTTGTTCTTCTACCCCTTGTATGTTCTGAAATCTGCCAGCAGGAGCAATAAATTCTGGTGAAATATTTTTGGCAAGAATATTCTGGAAGCCTAATCACCTTTCGACTTGAAGTAATGACAGTAAGTAATATTTATTCAGTGCTTACCTTACATAATTCTTTCAACTACCTCTTAGAGGTCCTGGTGTTATTCCCACTTTACAGACGAGGAAACTGAGACACAGAAAGGTTAAGTAACTTGCTCAAGATTGCACAGTTAATAAATGACAGACACAGGAGTTGAACCTGAGTTCTCAGGCTCCAAAGTTGTGGCTCTTAACTATTCTGCTGTGAATAAATACTTGCTGGAGAAATCTGTAATAGGTGTCTACATCATTCGATTACAATAGCACATATTTGAACTTTTAGTTTGGGCTTCTTTGGAGCAGAAGAACATTGGAGGTGCTGCTTTAGGCAATAAGATGACCAAAACAAAATTTCCCCATCCAAGATCGAGGCTGTTCACATCATTTTTTGTGTTATAGTCACCTTCTCTAGTGGGTACCTGCTTAGGAAAGCAAAGAGAGCCAAATGCGCACTTCAGACAGCTGGGTCTGCCCGTCTCAGAGAAGAGCATGTCACCTGGGACAGTATAGTCCAGTGATCACACACAGAGGCTCTCCCCTGAAGGTATGGAGTGGAAGGGGGCTCTGCAGCTTCTTTTGCATTTTATGTTAGGAGAATTTGTCTAGGGTAGCGTTACATGTGTGAATTTGAGGGCAAGGCTTCCTGTGTTTGCAAATGGCACACACAAAGCTTGGTGCATGGTAATCACTCAATAAAGGCCAACTATTGTTATTGCGATGAATGGCTTTCTTAGCTCCAAAGTGGGTTATGAAGAGAATCTTTGGGCTCTTCTCTGCAGGTTAATAAAACCAAGAAACACTAGGCCAGAGTTCCCAAGGACGGTTCTAACACCACCTGCTGGGGGCAACCTAGTCCAGGCGGGATGCGGGTATTCATAACAATGACTAGGAATTCTCCTCCCTACACCGCCCCACACACGTGTTACACCTGTGTCTTGGGAAGAGCTGGTGTTAATCCCCGCTCCCCCTGCCAAACAGCGAGTGTCTTTGAAGTACCACTTCCTGTGGATCTTCCTGCTGTGCCGCTCAGCGTCTTGAAAAGAGCTTTGAAGTCCCACTGACCCGGCTTGAATCCCAATGTTCCCACACAGGAGCTGTGTGACTTTGGACAAATTACCCAGCTTTTCTGAGCTTCATCTCCCCATCTGTAAAAGAAAGACAATATCTATCTCACGGGTCATTGCGAGCACCTAAAACTAATAATCTATAAAACACAGTGCCTCCACCACCGGGGGCTCCCTCCTGTGGCCACCCTGACAAGACCACCGAGAGCACCTGGGAGGTACCTGGGAACAAGGCAGTCACCTATAGTGCTATTTCTATCAGGCGGAGTTGGGAAATTAAAACAGTGAATTGTTTTAATTTGCTTTTTAAAATATGCTATGTGCCCAACACCCCAAACAGAAATAAGCAAGACAATGTGAGCATTGTGAATTTCTGAACTAGACGATTTCGACGTAGGCATAATTTAAAGAGTCAAATGTTTGTCCTTTTAATCCTAAAACACATAAGGTAGGATCTTTTTTTAAAAAAGGTCAATCTAGAGTAGTCAGATTTATAAAGACAGAAAGTCGAATGGTGGTTGCCAGGGGCTGAGGGGAGGGAGAAATAAGCAGTTATTGTTTAATGGAGTTTCGGTTTTGCAAGAGGGAGAGTTCTGCGGAGGGGCGGTGGCAACGGCGCACAGCAGTGTGAATGCGCTTAATGCCACTGAACCATACACTTAAAAATGTTTAAGATGGCAAGTTTTAGGCTATGCGTGTTTTACCGCAATTTTAAAAAATAAAACAGAAAATTTAAATGTTCAAATGAGCGTAATCTTAGTTTCCTCAAGCCTCTGAGTGCCGACAGGCTAGAATGGAAGCACATCTGGCACTGTGTTCTAGATCCTAAAAGCCAGAGTCCTTTTCAGAGGCGGCGGCCCCGTGTGTGGTCCTCAGCTGCCTGCTGCAGCCAGCTCGGGGCAGTCCAGGATCTGGACACTCGTGTTTTATTTCTAAACCTGAGCGCGCCCCCTGAAAGGAAGGAACCTATTTGTCGAGGATTCTGTTAAAATCAGGTTGGGGAGAATTTTCAGGGAAATAGCTCCATAAATTGTGTGTAGATACAAAACTAACAGGCACATGAAAGATTTGTATTTTGAAAACAAAACCCCGGTGGGATTCTCTCAGCAGAAAATGAAAAGGTCTTCTTAACATTCAGTTGAACTATTAGAGCCATTTTTGCTGTTGCAAGCACTAATGCAGGTACGGCCACGGCCACAGCCCCAGATCGCAGCGCAGCAAATTAGCAAGGTTTTAACTTGGCTGCAAATATCAAGCTGGCTGCTTGTCATTATGCAAAAAGGGACGGGAGTGGGAGGGGGACGGGCACCTAGCGGCAAAGCACATTATAATTGTTTAAGCAGGCCCCACAAGTCATGCATTTCAATTATTTGTTCAAAGCAGCCTGCAATTAGGAGTTGCAAACAAGGCTTTTGAATGCAAAGTCAGACAATTAAAATGTTTCATGAGTGCATTAGAGAAAGAAGTTCTGAATTAGCACTTTGAATACACAAGACCTCTTTTTCTAATCTCTAGTCCCTTTCATTCTTTGAAAAGAGAGGGGGAGAGACAGAGAGAGGGAGAAAGAAAGAGAGTGAAAGGGGAAAGAGACGTTTTGGGCTGTGGTGGAGGTGAGTTGGTGTTTACTTATTTATATCAAATGCCTGACTAATCCAGGGAAGATTGAACCATCCTAATCGGCCCCTGGTACATTTCAATGTCTCTTGTTACTTGCCAGATAGTCCTTGTGGAAACATAATGGCCCAGGTGCCAAAACCCCTCTCCTAGGGGGGCCGTAAATCACTTTAAGCATCTCTCCTCCTTCTTCCCTCAACACGCCGCATTCTCTCCTTTGAAGAAGCAGGTCTGTTTGAACCAGTGATTTGTGACTTTCCAGTATTTAGGGCACAACCCGGAGCTGTTTGCACTAACACACAGGATGGGGGCAGCGAGTGCACTGGACGGTGTTGGGATGGGGG
Source organism: Propithecus coquereli (assembly GCF_000956105.1). Lineage (NCBI taxonomy): Eukaryota > Metazoa > Chordata > Mammalia > Primates > Indriidae > Propithecus > Propithecus coquereli. The sequence continues at coordinate 8,695,133 of NW_012151618.1, read as the reverse complement.
GAGAGAGCCTGTGTGTTCTGGGGGAGCAGATGCCGGCTGCTCTGGGGAAGCATGAGAAAGACACCAACCTGTCTTACCTCTCTGAAGGAAGGTCAGCTGCTAAGCTCCTTCTTCCCCTCCCCCCCATTCCCTTCCCCAATCCACTAATACCCTGCTGCTATTTAAATTTTATTTTATGATTTATGACATTTTAGGGCCCCTTTAAAATTTTTATCAGAGAGAACACCTTTAGGAGAGGAGGGTATGTCAAACAGGGAAAGATGTGAATGCTCCTTCTTCAACCTTTCTTCCTGTGAAATAGTAAGGCTTCCTAAAAAGCATTATTTGTGCGAGACATCAACCATTATTACAAAGCAAGGGACTGCAACCCAACAGCACTTTATGTTATTATCTAACGTGTGAGACTAACCAGGAAAATCCAGACAATTTAAAGAGAAAATTGCCAACGTATCAGTTAAATGTGTGTGTGTGTGTGCATGCCTAATTTGAGAGTCTAGTGGCTAGTAGCCTTAATTTATCATTTCCTGACCATTGCTAATTTATGAAACATCATTTAAATAATCCTATTTATCCTCTTTTAATAAAGAAAATACGTTAAAAATGTATCTAGTTCAGGTTGGGGGAAGTTTTTTTTCATTAAAAAAAAAACCAAACCACCCTCCACATGAATATTTGGAATATTACTTATACAATTCTTTTTATTTTTTTATTTTTTTTATTTTTTTTTTTATTTCAGCAAATTATGGGTGTACATACGTTTTACAATTCTTTTTAAATTACTTTGCCTCTAAGCAATCATTGAGGATTCAGAGCTCTGTTAAAATGCCAAGTATCTGATAGGACTGATGAGCCTTTATATGATCAATACATTCCATTAGTTGGAAATTTTAATGTTTTTCCCTAGGAAATATATCTATGCCTATGTAAAAATAAGTTGTATTCTCAATTAGGCCATGCATAACTCAGGATGCTGACATGAGAAGCATTAAAATCATATCATTTTAATGCTTCAGATCTCTAGATACAACAAACAGATGCTTTCTTTTTTTAGTTAGCACAATTTCAAATCTCTGGCCTTTTTTTTTTAACAACTCTGACAGTTTAAACAATCTTTTGAAATGCCCAAAGTGATACACAATCATTCCAGATGGATTAGATTTTTGTAAACTACTACGTTAGTTTTGACAATCTCTTTTTGAAAGTAGTATGTGCCATTAAAAAAAAAAAGACTTTTATTTAAAATCAGAATAGCTACACATTCTTTACCTTAGGCTTGTCCAAGGTAATTTACAACAGAAAGAGATGGGTGTCTCTGTAGGGAAAGCCCTGCATGAAATCTCACTTAGGTTCAATCGGAGGCTCCTCCCCAAAATACCCTTTTAAAACATCTGTCCTGAAGGCAAAAACCACTTAAATAAGTAACAGGTCTCAAGTTAAATTATTGTAAAAGGACAAACAAGAAATTGTATTTGATTCAGTCATTTCCATGCTGCTCCACCACTTTTGGGCCTGCTCATTTATTTACTCTTTAGGTTTATGAGTGTTCATTCTCCAGCTGGCTTGTTTTTCTATAAAGTGGTAATTTAGTCAGAGAGTTGTGCCTACATGGTCCTGAAAACTAGCTCTCGGGCCTCTTTTAGTTGGCTCAGAGAGTGCAAAAAAGAAAAGAAAGAAAAAGCAAAGAAATGCCCTCCAAAATGTGGCCCTCTCAGGCTGCTGTCTCAAGTAGATATTCCTCGTGAGGGTGACTAAGAGAGAAAAAGCAGTTGCTATTGTAACGGGGAAAGAGAGAGAAAACAGACCTTCCAAGCTGTGCTTTTCTAGAACTTGGTTGGACCTTGGGTCTCTGAGGTCTGACCGGTAGCCTGGAAGACACAGGTGAGACTTTTTCAGGAGGGGGCTGAGGGAAGCGACACGACTATCCCCGCATTATGTTTACATTGAACGTTTCCTTCCAACCCATTGCACAATCAAGAGGTAGTGGGAATCTTGCCACTGAAATGCCACCATTTCTGGAACCGAGGGCTGGAAGCCAACCGGCCCTTTGGCTATCTCAGTAGGAGGCAGAGAGAAGTTTCTGCTGAAGGACACCGGTACAAACACCTTTTATGCGAGGGGACATGGGAATACTTCAAATTATCTATCTTCAAAAGCCGAGTGTTTGAGAACAGATTCCTGAGTCTGTGAAATGGAAAAACAAAGGTGTTCAGGGCTGGGTAACGAAGGCTGTTCCCAGCTGTAGAATTCAAGGATGGTGAAAGGGAGATGCAACAGAATGTAAAACAAATTGTGCACTGGGGGGTGGAAAATACAGATTTGAAAGTTAAGCATCTGGAACAAGAGAGAGAGATGAGTCACTGGAATTTACAAGTTACTGTAGGAAACAAAGATAACGAGATCATGAGGGGAGTAGTAACGCTGGTCGCAAAATGGCATTTCGTTAGCTGCAAGAGTAGAGGGTGGCAGAAACTGTTCATCACCTCAGGAGAGGGGTAGTAATTATGGAAGACAACAGCGGATAATGACATTTATGGAGGGACCTACGGGGACAAAATCGGCTGTTTGGCAATTATGTCAAATGGGAGCGCAGATTTTTCTTTCCCTTCAACATGATAAACCAGAGAAAATTAGGTCTGGAGGGCGTTGGGTTTCCAGTAGGGGAGACACTGCAGCCTGGTGTGCCACAGGGCAGCGGCGTTCCAGCCAGAGGGAAACTGCTTTTCTCTGCACCAAACAACACGTCCTCTTACGTGAAGGTAGAAAACACATTTGGCTTGTTGAACTTCTGTGTGTGGATGTGAAATACATGTGAGGAAAAGTGCATAAACACTGCCACTACTTGGGTCAGGAACTAGGACAGCGCCTGTCCCTCCGTGCACCCTTGCCAGCCACAAATCCGGCCTTCCCCAGATGTGCTGTCCCAACCTTTCCTGTAATGATTCCCTTGCTTTTCTTTATACTTTTATGATCTACGTATACTTCCCTAAACAATATAGCTTAGTTCAGTCTACTTTTGAACTGTATGTATTTATATACCTGTAGAAAGAAATGAAACCACCGACTAAGTATCCTTTCAGGACTGGCTTCCTTTGCTGGACATTATTTTTATTAGATTCATCATATTGTTGTGTGCAGGTGTGGTTTGTTCACTTCCACTGCCAGATCACATCCCATTGTATGAGTGTATCACAATTTGCCCATTCTTTTGTTTCTGTACATTTCGGTTTGTGGCAGAGATTCAGAGCAAATCACCACGCCTGTGTTATGAGGATGCTGGGCCCCTTCCTGCTCCTGGGCACATCTGGACCCAGTGAGGTTTGGAAATGAGGTCTGGACTGGGCCATACACACCCTCCATGTGTGATCCTCTGTAACCTTTTCCCTCCGTCTGGACTGGAGGCAACCTCTGGGAAGCCATGTGTGGGAGATTGTAGAGCCACACGATAGGAAGAACCTGGGACCTGAATCACTGCTAGGATGAGAGCTGTCTAGGAGAGGACCCTGATTGAGGGCATCCACTTTGGCCTAATATGGAAATGAGAAATAAACTTTCATTGTGTCAAGTGACGTTTGGGGGGTTAGGTGTCACAGAAGCCAGCTTCACCCTAGCTAATATGGAGTCGTTTCCAGTTTGGCCCATTATGAACAATGCTGCTTTGAAGTCTTGAACCGTAACCTGCTGCACACAAGTCTGCATCTCTATAGGGTGTGTCCTTTAAGAGTAGAGCTGCTAGGTCAAAGACTATGCGTATCTCCAACTTTATGAGATGTTGCCAAACTGCTTCCAAAATCTACGTGTATGAGAGTTCCTGTGCTCCACACCCCCAGCAATACTTGGTATTATCAGAATTGTTAACTTTTGCCAGTAGGAAGCGAGTAGAGTGGTTTCTCACTGTGGTATAACGTTTACATTTCATTGACAACTGAGATTGCCCACATTTTCATGTATTTATTTGCCATTTGGATTTCCTCTCATATAAGCTCCCTGTCCAAGTCTTTTGCCAAATTTCTTCTTGGGTTATCTTCCTAGTGGTGTGTATGATTTTAAAAAATATATTTGGAATACTAGGCTCTCATAAATTATATGTGTTGGTAATTAGCTTCCCCCATGCTATGGCAAAAGTTGTCTTTTTGCTTTTTGAATGCTTTCTTTGGTAAATATAGTTTTAATGTAGTGGAATGTATCAATTTTTTCCTTTACGGTTAGTATTTTTTTTTGAGTGTCTTAATTAAGAAATCCTTCTCATAAATATTTTCCTATACTATTTTCTAAAATCTTTATGGCTTTGTCTTTTACATTTAGTTTTTTAATCTATCCACAATTATTACTTGCATATTGTATGAGATAGGAGTTCAACTTCCATTTCTCCCACCGAGACTCAGTGTTCCAGCATCACAATTGAAAAATGTGTCCTCTTCCCACTGCTCTGTTTTGCTACTTCTGTCAAACATCAAGTGTTCATATACGGAAGAGTTTGTTTTAGGGCTTTCTATTTGATTCCAATAGTCTGTTTGTTTATCCTGGCACCGATTCCACAATATCTTGGTTATTATAGGTTTATTATGTCTTAGTGCCTGGTACAGCAAGACCCCTCAAGAATTCTTTTTCAAAAATATCTTACATATTTGAAGCTCTTTGCATTTCCATATGAATTTTATGATCATCTCAAATTATTTCAAAACAACCTGTTGAAATTTTCATTGTGATACCATTAATATTGATAAATAAATTTGGGGAGAATTGACAACTTTATTGAGTCCTCCAACCCACAAATATGGTGTATCCCTCCAAATATGCAGATCTTCATTAATATCTCTCGATTTTTATATGTTGGTTTTGGATCTAGAAACTTCCCAAATTCATGTTAGTTCTAATAACTTACCTGTAGATTTTAAGAAAATGTCTACTTAGGAGTGAAACTGCTAGGTCAAAGATTACGCATATTTCCAACTTCATGAGATGATACCAACTGCTTCCAAAATGTACTTTTTCCAGTTCACATTCATATTATTACATTATCCTAAATAATGAGAACTTCAATTCTTTCTTTGAAACCTTGTAACTTTTTTTTGTGCTGTATTGTCCAGGACCTCTAGTACAAAGTTAAATGGAAATAGTCACAGTAAGCATCCTCACCTCTTTTTCAATCTCAAAGGGAAAGCTTTTAATATTTTACCATTAAATGTGATGTTTGCTCTAGAATTTTTATAGATATTCCTTATCAGATTAAGGAATTTTTCTCTTAATTATGATTTGCTAAAAGTTACCTTAATTATCAAATGTTAAGCTTCTATACTGGTATAAACCCCACTTGACCATAATGTATTACTATCCTCTTCAAATACTGTTGGATTTTGCTTACTAATAATTTCTTAAGGATTTTTTGCATTGATATTCATGAGTGAGATTGGCCTATGATTTACCTTTCTCACCTATGGTCCTTATGAAGTTTTGGAATCAAAGTTATCCTGGCTTCATATGAGCTATGGATGGTCCCTCTTTTTCTATTTTTTGTAGGCTTATGTAAAAGTATAATTATATCTTAATTTTATGTTCGGTAGAACTTGCTTGAGAAGCCATCAGAATCTAACATTTTCTTTATTGGAAGATTTTTTAAAACCATTAATTCAATTTATACCTTTACAACTATTCAAGTTTTCTATTAAGGTCATTAAGTGTGAAATATCCAATTTCCTTAAGTACTAAGTTTGACAGTTGATATCTCTGACACTTTCACTTTGACACTTCTTGTTTTATTTTATTGTGAAAGTACATCCTCATTCTTTCAAATCCATGGTTTTTGGCTTGTGATTATCTTTCAAATTTTTTTAGAGTAATTTTTGTGAAACCCTGGATAAGTGAAAAATTCATGTTATTTTTGCAAATGAGTTCTGTCATGGAACCAATGCAGCACAGTCAGCTCAAAGTATCAGCAAAGTGTTTGGGAAGGATGTGGCTAATGAATGCATAGTACAGCGATGGTTTGAGAAGTTCCATTCTGGTGATTTTAATATTGAAAATGAGACACATGGGTGACCTGAGATCAAGGTGGATAATGATGAGCTGCAAGCTGTAGTGGAAGCGAATCCATCTCAACCTATGTGTGAATTAGCAGGAAGGTTTGACATTACTATTCTAACAATATTGGACCATTTGAAGCAAATGGGCAAGGTAAAGAAGCTGGATAGATGAGTTCCGAATGAATTAAATGAGCGTTAGCAGAGAAATCGTCTCGAAGTTTGCCTTTTTTTGCTTGCACTAGACCTTGCACCAACTGACTACCACTTCTTCCAGGCTTTGGGCCACTTCTTGCAAGGAAAAATATTCAATTCTCAACAAGCTGTGGAAAACGCCTTTTGCAATTTCATCACCACTCACTCTCCAGGCTTCTTCACTGCAGCATAAACAAGCCACAATTAAGATGGCAAAACTGTTGATAGGTTAGGTGCATCCTTTGATTAATTGTACTACTTCTTGTCTGAGATATAATAAGCTAAACTTTTGATTCGAAACCAGACATTCCATACTTAATGACCTAAATATGTCTTCCTGAGTCAGTCAAACTTTTCCAGAAGTGTCTTCAGTTAATATAAATCATCGAAATCCACAGACAGAAAGTAGTTCATAATATCCTCATTTTCTGTTAATTTTCTGAAAAGTCTGTAGCGATGTACCCTTTTTTCATTCCTTATATTGCTTATTTGTGCCTTTTTCTTGATTGGTCTCAGCTATGACTTGTCAACTTGATTAACCTTTTCAAACAACCAACTCATTGTTTGGTGATCTCTAGCATATATTTCTTTTCTATTCCATAAATTGTCACTTATCTTTATTAATTCCTTTGCATTCTTTGAATTTAATTTGTTGTTCTTTTACATTTTTATGGCTATTATCTATTTTAATGCTCACTTGGCAAAAGGAAATGATAGTAACATTATCTGCTCACTCATGGGTTGAGGAGAGATGAAATCTTGCCTGGCATGAACACTCATTAGAAGTTGTACCAACAGAAGACTCATGAGCTCTAACATTCGATAATTCAGAAGCCATTTATTTTTAGACTTAGAAAGGAATACAGAAGTCCCATTACAGTTTAGGGGTTTGGTTCCCAATAAATGCTATTGTAAGAAAATTTGAAGTTAAGAAACAGGATAAATACCCAGGTATCTCCATACTACTACTGGGTATTTACCCAAAGGGAAAAAAAAGACATTATATAAAAAAGACACCTGCACTGAAATGTTTATAGCAGAACAATTCACAATTGCAAAGATGTGGAAACAACTCAAGTTCCCATCAATACATGAGTGGATTAATACAATGTGGTATATGTATACCATAGAGTACTACTTACCCATTAAAAAAATGGTGAACTAATACCTCTTGTGTTAACCTGGATGGAACTGGAGACCATTCTTCTAAGTGAAGTATCACAAGAATGGAAAAACAAACACCACATGTACTCACCATTAAATTGGAACTAATCGATCAACACTTACGAGCACATACGGAAATAACATTTATCGGAAATCAAGTAGGTGGGAGGGGGGAGGAAGGGATGGGTAAAATCACACCTAACAGGTACAATGTACACTATCTGGGGGATGGGCACACTTATAATTTTGACTCAAATGGTACAAAAACAATTTATGTAATCAAAACATTTGTACCTCCATAATATTCTGAAATTAAAGAAAAGAAAGTTAAAAATTTAAAAAAATTAAAAAAAAGAAACTTAGGACTGAAGGTGAAAAATACGATTGGGGAGCCAAGAGAGAAAACAAATCTATAAAGCCCAATAGTCATCTATTCACTAAACAACAGAGACAACCCCTTCAGCAAAGGCAATCTCAGTGATGTCTTACATGTTTCCTCTAGTAATAATGAAATCATATCATTGGTTTCCAGTGATCATTTCTTTTTCTATAGAAACTTTTTTTCAGCTTCAGCAGAAGACTTGCACATTCGTTGTGTGTGTATATTTACAGATATGCATACTAACCAGTCTTTTTACTTCTCTTAATGTCCAATGCTTTACTGAATTTAATATTCAGGAATTATTGAGTTCACCTTCCAACGATTGTTTTTATATTTACCACTCCCCAGACACTACTGGAATGTATTTATAAGACCTTTCTCCCTCCCTTCCTTCCTTCTTTCCTTCTTCCCTTCCCTTCCCTCCCCTCCCCTCCCCTCCCCTTCCCTTCCCTTCCTCCCACAAACACTTATTGAATGCCTATTGCTTACTATCCAGGCTTTGTTTAAGGAATATAGCAACAAACAAAACAGAAAAAAATTCCAGCTCTTAATGTAGCTTACAAATCTAGTGGGAATAGACAAACAGTAATCAAGATAAATAAATAAAATATAAATGTCAGATGCTGCTAAATGCTATGAAGAAACATAAATCAGGTAAAGGCAGCAGAGAGTGCCAGGGAGTGGAAAATGGAATTGAGGGAAGTTTGCAATGTAGATAGTGTAACCAGGGAAGACCTACCGGGAAGGTGACATTCAAGGGAAGATTTGAAGGAGAATGAAGGAGGCATGTGGATATGGGGAGTCTGAGGTGGAAAACATTCCAGGCAAAGAGAACAAGTGCAAATGCCAGGCCATGGGTCCTTGTAGACCATGGTAAGGCTTTTAGTCCAAGGACGATGGGAAGCCATGGGAAGGGTATAAGCATACAAGTGACATGATATGACTTATGCTCCAAAAGTATGACTCTGACTGTGTGTTGAGAGTATGCCAAACGAGGGCAAGGATCGAAGCAGGGAGATCAGTGAGTCCAGTGACCTGCATGTTTTGAAAAGAGAGAGGGAAGGATTTGTTGTTGGATCAGATAAGGAATATGAAATGAAGTGTAAGGTTCAGGATTGCTCCACAATTTTTTGGCCTGAACAACTAGAAGGATGAGTGCTATTTACAGAAAGGACAGGAAGCTGTAGGAGTAGGTCTGGAAGAGTAGATCAGGAGCTCAATCTAGGATATGCTAAATTTGAGAAGTGTGTAAGGCAATTAAATGAGGCAATTGGATAACTGAGTCCAAATTGAGGGTGCAAGGTTGACTGTCACTATCAATCTGGCTATTATAAGCATATAGATATTTTATCAGGTTTTATTATAAAAATATCTTTTCCTTTTCATCACTGACCTTATCTCACACTTTTTTCCTCCAAATTCTCATTCTCCCTCTTTTTCTAATTAATCCCAAACAAAAATGATTTTGCTGTCCTGAAAATGAAATTCTCCTAGCTTGGCTAATGGATAAGAAATGGCTCAAATAATTCTCACTGAAATATGATTTTTCTAAACACATAAATGAATTCTCCATAAAAGATAGAAATATAAATTTAAAAAGTAAAACATAGCAAGACACATATGTAATTATTAATTATCTGCAGATCTATTACAGACTTAAGTCAATGACATATGGAGCAAGAATTTAGAAATACTGAACCCTTAGGCTCAGTGGTTATCATCTCTCTCATTTCAATTTAACCTAAATGATGGTTTCCTATTTCACTTTGAGAAGAGCCTTTATGCTCTTTCATGGATGCTGCTCTCGGTTTTTGTACTAGTTTTCCTTTGCACAATCTCGAGTCACCAAGGCTACCTGATTCAGCTGTGGAGTTAAAAAAGACTTTCAGTCTTCTCCTTTACTATTTATGCCATAAAAAATATTCATCACATGTAACTCTTGCTCTTAGTTCCCTCTAAATAAACACTTTCAAATAAAACCCTCTTTTCTGACATTGGCCAAATTAGAAAGTGAGAGGAAAAACCCAAATACTTTCCATGTTCCTCATCTACTCAATAGAGCACTGATCGTCTTCTAATCAGAAGTCATATTTGAAATATTTCAATACCATATATTTCTATCCTTTCTTCTCTGAGTATTCTATTTACTTTTCCATCCTTCTCGCTTTCTTTCCATTTATCCATCTACCATGCATCCATCCACCTACTCACCCATCTATGTAACAACAACTCAAGGTTCTCCATAGTTTCTGAACTGCATGTATTGTGGTCTTCTCACAGCAATGTTCTGGATGAAGGAAGAAAAAGTCTATATTTATGCAGCTGAGGCCCAATGGACAGAAACACAAAGCTTGTGTATTTCTACCCATTGTCCCTTGAATTTACTCCTTCTCGCTCCTTTCAGATCCCCTAATCCCCAGCATATCCAGTCCTATTCTTTTTCCTATGTAACGTAATAAGTTCTCACATTCTAGTCATGGCCACTGGCAGCTTTGTAGAATTTACAACTTCATCCTTTCATCTAAAATTACACCCAAACATTCCCCAAAACTCACTCTTTGGGACTTGGGACTTTGCAGTTACTTAAGTCTTTCATGTAATCTTCAGTTAAAGAAATTGAGGACAACTGGAGCCCTGTTTTCATACTGGGGATTCCAGCCTCCTCTGATCTCAAAGCCTTTCCATGGTAATCCTCCCCTTTCCTCCTTTTGTCCCATCTACTGGAGAGGAGTGTCATTCATCATGCCAAGGCTGGTCCCTTGCCCTGTGTCCTTGAGTCCACGCCCCTCCACCTCTTCTGCGATCTTTACCGCTTCTGAGACTTACCTTTCTTGCATCTCGAATCTCTCCTTCTCTGCTAGCTCCTTTCCTTTGGTCCACAACATGGTCAGGTGTCTCAAGCTCTAACAGTCTCTCTGTCGTCTCCTGCTAGCATCCTCGTTGCTGCTACACACATTACCTGCTACTTCAACCTGCCACCACCTTCTCCCTCCTTGGCTCTTTGCAGTCCAGCTCATCTCCTCACCACCCTCCTGACTATTCCTTTCCAGATGTCAGGGACTGAGTGCACTGGCCTTTCTTGAGCATCATTATTCCCAACTCTTCTCTGTAGCATTTAACACCAGGTGAAGTTTGACAGAGGGAGCTGTTGACAGGTGAAGCACCTAAAGAATGGCTGCTAGTTGGGGAAGACTTGGTTTAGTTACTTACCTTGATTTTTTTTTGTTTTTTTTTTTTTTTTTTTTTTGAGACAAGGTCTGGCTCTGTTGCCCAGCTGGAGTGCAGTGGCATCATCATAGCTCACTGCAACCTCAAACTCCTGGGCTCGAGAAGCCCTCCTTCCTCAGCCTCCCAAGTAGCTAGAACTACAGGTACATGCCACCATGCCTGGCTAATTTTTTGATTTTTTTGTAGAGGCAGGGTCTCGCTGTGTTGCCCAGGCTGGTCTGGAACTCCTGGCCTCAAGCGATCCTCCTTCTTTGGCCTCCCAAAGTGCTAGGATTATAAGTGTGAGCCGCCAGGCCTGACTTTGTCTTCTGTCTTATAGGTGAAGAAACTGGACTTTCTCCATATATCTAGAGATGAAAATACCCTTGGGAATAGGAGGACACTCACCAAAGTCCCAAACAATATGGAGGGCCAAATTTTTAACACGGTGGTAGGCAGAATTTCTTTCCTTCCCGGTATTTAGCATCCAGCAAACCTTGATTATCATCACAGTATGCCTTCTGAATATTAGGCTGCAATGTGCCTCAGTGGAATGGACAGGCTGTGAAATTAAACAGATCTGGACTTGAATTTGACTCCATCTCATTGGCTAATTATTTAATTTGGAAGACTTGTTTATCCTCTTTAGCTCTCAGTTTCTGTATCTGTAAATATAAGTGTATTACTTATACACTTGGGGGATTATAAAATTTATCAATATGCCACAGTAACATCACATACGAGGTGCCTAGTCATCACCATCACCACCAACAAACATTCGAACACTCAGATGTGCCAGACATAGTAGCTGACTAGGGTACAAACTATGACTAGTGCACGGTCCCTGTGTGTAAGAAGTCTTCAGTGTCATGGGGGTGGCAGAGGTAAACAGCCCGATGCACCATGGGAACTTGTGTGGAAGTATGTCAAAGCCATTGCGCATGCACAGAAGTACTGCTTATCTGCTTGGGGTTTTCCTCTCATCTTTGCTGGACCGACGCACGCCATTTTCCACATCTCAGGTTCAATGTCACACTTTCTCTGACACATCTTGCTGCCATGTGCTCTTGCACTTACTATTTTGTAGCATTCACTACGCAGGTAATTACGGGTGGTCCCTGGGTTACACACGAGATACGTTCCTGAGAACGTCTTTAACTCAGATCCCTGATGAACAGCACATGTACAGTAATAATAATAACAACAATACTATAATGTCTCATATGTGATAATAATAATATAGTGTAATGTTGTAGTAATAATAATACAACTGTACCGTAATTATAAGTTACAGAAACTATTGGGCTCTTTCTTTTAATTCAAACAAACAGAACATAAAAACAAACTCATATAAAAAGTTTAGGTAGGAGATGGGAGAAATTTCAAAAAATATAAAATGTTAACACTCACCTAATGTTGCATCAGTGTCTTGCTTACTGGAAGGGGCCCTTTTGAGGCAAGAAGGCAGCTGACATTAACGGGAAGATGATGATGGAGATGGTGCTGGAGAGGATGGAGCGAGTGCTGGAGAATCAGGGTTTGGTTCTGTGGCTGGAGGAGGAAGCTGACCACTGAAGTCAAGATACCTTCTTGAAAAAGGTATCTAGGGTTGTTTGCACTGCCTTTTTCTTATTTTCATCATAAATGGCCTCGTAGCAGCTGATGTTCTCATTTGCTGCACAGTAAACCTTTGTAAACCACTCAATGTCAGGCTCTTGCTCCTCAAGCTTTGCAAATCCTGCTTCAATAAGACAAAAGCCTTCAGCTAATCTTTTGTTGTAAACTTTCTTGGCTCTGGATCTTCTGATTCTTTTTGTTCTTGTGCTTCTATCAGTTGCTTCTCTGCCTATCTATGAGACTGGCGCTAGTGTAAAGATGCTAAGCCAACCAACCACTTACCCCATGCGCAGAAGAAACTAGTTCCCCAATTACTAATTAATTACTTAATTATACTTTATCCTTATGGGGAACTTTGGAAGCCCATGTGTATGGGGAGCGTTGGGAGCCCATTTGTAAGTACAGAATGCAAATATCGTAAGTCAGGTCGGGTCGTCTCTGACCCGGGGCCTGCCTGTCCTTGTTGATGTCTGTTTTAGACTCTTAGCTCCAGGAGGCCAGGGACTCTCTCTGCCTTGTTCATTGTGGCATCTCCATGGCCTAGTCGGTGCCTGGCTCATAGCAGGAGCTTAAGAAATATTTGTTTAGTTGAATTGAGAACCATGAAGGTTTGGGGGGGAGGTGCATGAGGGAGTGGCTGAGAGGGTGAAAAGACTGTAGGGATAAGGAAGAGGTTTTCTGCCAGAAGGAATCTGGACTTTACATAGTGAAGAATGGTGAACCATTGAAAGATTAAAGTAAGGGATGTAATCAGGAGCTTAGAAAGTTTATTCAGGCAACAGTGTAGTGTATTACGGGGGACATGTGATGGGGTGGGCAAGGACAGGCATCCAAAAGTTCAGTTAGGAGGGTCTTGCTAAAGACCAAGTGAGAAATGAGAATCCAAACTAAAGCAACAGCAGTGGGGATAGAGCGAGATGTCCGAGGGTCAGAATCAATGGGATTTAGGGAACGAGTAGATGTGTGAACTAAGGAAGAAAAAAAAAGTCTAGAATGACTTCCGAGTGTTTACCTTGTATGGTGGATGGTGGGACCCGTTGTAATCAAAGGATGAGCTTTGTCACCAGATAGCCAGGGTCTGAGGACATCAGACATCGTTAGCTTTAGTTTTCCCATCTGTAATGAAAGTTTTCATATCTCCCTTTGGGGTTGATGGTGATATGAAATGTCTGGCACTGGGCAGAGACAACACTTGTCCTAGCCCATTTGTTCCTACCCACTCTAATTGGGCCTTGGCTAAAAAAAATAAAAGTAGATTCAGTGGGGAAAACAGAGAATTTGGTTTTGCAGACTTTAAGTTTTACACATCTTTGTAGTAGTTATATTTTGAATATAAGATCTTAAAATGGGAACCGGGGCTTACAATATTGTAAGCTTCTACAGTTCTTGTAAGAGATTTTTCATAAAGAAGTTGTGCATTTTCCATCCCCGCTGTGCCCCCCGTAGACTTTTGGAACCTGTTATGGACAGAAGAAGTTGAAACAGGTTTGCCCTGTGGAATGTTAGAAAGAACATAGACTTTGGAATCAAAGCTGACAGAGGGGGAATATCTAATTCTAACTCAGATTTGCCACTAAAGAATGGAACTGGTGGTTGTTATCTCTCAGGGTGGTGCATGGATAAAATACCTCGCAATGGGAAACGTAACCATGTGCTTGAACAAAATAGTTACTAAGTGTACATTTCATTTCCTCACAGTCCCAAATCACAACCAAAGTATTATTTAAAAAAAATTTTTTTGAGAACCACTTAACCTCCCACGGGCTGATCTGAACTAATTTATACATACTTTCAGCCAAATCTCCACTTCCTACAACTACTACTACTCAATAAAAGGTGTTTTTAATTACATGTTGACCAAAGATAATGTAAGATACAGAATAAAAGGTCAACTCAACATTTGGAGCAAATTCGAATACAAAAATAAAATGGCAGGTTAGAATTCAAATTCTATAGGAAGCATTAAAATGGTAAGTGTAATTTAGTTATTTCTCGCTTATCCAGAAAAATAGCTTGTCACAGTGCCTCACAACTCCCAAGCACTTTGCGTGGTCGAGATTAGAGGGCAAATCTGTATTAATTTGCTTTGGTGCTAGTTTTGTTTGGTGACATCAAAATGTTGTCATCTCTAATGTCATCCTCATCACAAGGGTGCACAACTTTGCAAAAGACACACGTTTCCAGCAGTGCAAGAAGAGAAGAATAAATGTCTTTATAAAGCCTCAAATCTTTTCATTTATAAAGTCACGAAGTGTCACCAGTTATTAATTTTAGCAATCAGTTCCTGTTTTAATTCACAATAACAAAAGGGTTGGGTGCTTGTACATGAATTTTTTTTTTTTTTGAGACAGAGTCTCGCTTTGTTGTCCAGGCTACAGTGAGTGCTGTGGCGTCAGCCTAGCTCACAGCAACCTCAAACTCCTGGGCTCAAGCAATCCTCCTGCCTCAGCCTCCCGAGTAGCTGCACCACCATGCCCGGCTAATTTTTTCTATATATTTTTAGTTGTCTGATTAATTTCTTTCTATTTTTAGTAGAGACGGGGTCTCGCTCTTGCTCAGGCTGGTTTTGAACTCCTGAGCTCAAACAATCCGCCTGCCTTGGCCTCCCAGAGTGCTAGGATTACAGGTGTGAGCCACTGCGCCCGGCCTCAAGGGTATTATTTTTAAAGAGACAAAGATAAAGGATATTTTATAATGAGAACTCTAGCATTTTTGCTGAAGTCTAATATAAGCAAACATTTTTGACCAATAATTTAAGTTGTAGTGAGAACTATAATTCCATTTTTTAGAGGAGGAATTCCAGGTAGAATTAGGCATTTTCTTTGTCAAATTAGTGTGATTCCAAAGTCAATGTGCTTTCTTATGTCACAGGTTAAATCTCTTTAAATATGTTCTCTTCAAAAAAAGTTTCAAAAGTCTTCACGAATGTGTGCGTGTGTGTGTGTGTGTGTGTGTGTGTGTGTGTGTAGTGGGGTGGCAGATCTCAGAATTAAAATAGTCCTTTTTATGAACAGATTAAATTCAGTAACCTTGAGGAAAATGAATAGTGTGTTTCACAAGTTTAAATTAAACTTTAAAAATAAATCTATGACTATCATTTCTGTGAAAAGACATTCTTGGTTTGAAATGAGATAAACGGCCTAATTTTCTTGCTCTTGCTAGTAACATAATATTTTGGTTGCCATTTTATTAACTGACATGATCCTGGCATAAGAGAATAGATGTGAATTAGTGAAATATTCCCTAAAATTAAAGCTGGTATTTTATTACGGTGATTGTTTTAGAGGAGGTTTCAGAAATAGATGATAGGATTTTACTTTATTTTTGATATTAAGTACTGTAGTTGAACAACTTTAGCAGTAATCAGAAAAATCAATATATTATGACATCAATACGATCTCAGTCCTTCTACATCACTATACTTCGCTTTCTTTATAACTAGGGTGACTATTCCTAGTGGGCCTGGAACTTTCCTGCTTTTTTTTGTTGTTGTTGTTGTTGATGTTGTTTTGTTGTTGTTGTTTGAGACAGAGTCTCATTCTGTCACCTCTGCTAGAGTGCAGTGGCATCATCATAGTTCACTGCAACCTTGAACTCCTGGGCTCAAGTGATCCTCCTGCCTCAGCCTCCCCAGTAGCTGGGATTACAGGCACGCACCGCCATGCCCAGCTAACTTTTTTTCTGTTTTTGGTAGAGATGGGGTCTCGCTCTTGTTCAGGCTGGTCTGGAACTCCTGAGATCAAGCAATCCTCCTGCCTAGACCTCCCAGAGTGCTAGGATTACAGGCGTGAGGCTTTCCTGGTTCTAACACTAAGTTTCCCTCAGTCCCAGGCAAATAGGGATGGTTAGTCACCCTATATGAAACCTAGATATAAAGTAGTCAATGCCTCTTTCAAAGTATTTAGAATATTATCCAAAAACTCTTTTTTGAAAAGAGTAAAATGATGTGCGATGTTTTTTGTGGGGGTGGAGAGGTACTGAAATATTTGTCATTTGAATTTAGTAGTTTATATCAAAAGAGATGGCATAACATTTTCTTTTCAAACCTAAATAGTCCTGATTTTGAATTGGGGCATCACTGTATTTATCTGTCCCCACAAGTCTCCCTCCCACCCCTACTCCCATTGTTTTTATGATCTCATTTTCTCAGGAGATGTAGCCCCAGGATATAAACTAAACAAAGCAACCAAGATGGGCAGATTCTTGAACTGCTTTGTTCACGGAATGAGAAAACCAACATTTCAGGCAGCCAGTCTTTAATTCTCTGCAAGGCTTGCCGCACCTCATTAAACCTGAAACCCCTTGAACAACAGGCTTACACTGGACACTAAAGAGACCTCCTTGGTTGGCAACAAAGTGGCCAAATCACCTTTGCTGGTGAATTCCATCTCCTCAAATTAAGAGTCTTGTCCCCCCTCGTGTTTACTCTGAGTTTGAGCAGCAATTTCCTCTCCAATTGCGGGTTGCTCTGCTACGGAGCAAGTCCTTGCTAGGCATTCTATTCAAAGAAGCCCCGCTTGGGAGTCACAGAGAGGTTTACAGTCTGGCATTGCTGGTTTGCCCTGTTCTTCCCAGCTGTTGAAACAGACACCAGGGGCAAAAGGTGACCAGGTCACTACTACTCCACCTGCTTCTGTTGTTCTTTCTTTTAAATCCTGTTAAATGGACTTTTAAGTGTGAACTTTGCAACCATGTTCTGGCCGACAGGGGCAGCTGCAGCCTGTTCAAAGAGATGGGCTGGGTGAGAACCCCAGACTCTCCTGATTTCTGTTCACAAGCTGTCACTAATCTGGCAAACAGGTGGTTAATGCCAACGTTAACTGCATGGACTCACGTGCGTGTCTTTGCCCAAAGGCTGCAGGAGGTTGGCAGCTGGAACCACTGGAGTCTGAATTTCTCACGTCCAGGCATAAATTGGGAAGTCAGGAATTTTTCCATGTCTTCCACTTAAAGTGCTGAAGCTGGGATGGACTGCAGAAATCGGCTGGCCAGAATCACAGACATCACCTGTAAGCCCAGTGTGTTTGTATTAGTAGCCTATTGCTGTGTCACAAATGATCCCTCTTACAGTGAAAGCTGGGACGTTGTTGTAATTATAAGCAAGGACAGGGGAGCCCATCTGCCTAGGTTCAATCCCTGGCTCCCCTTATAGCTGTTGACCTTAAGACGAGGCACTCAATCTCTCTCTATGCCTCAGTTTTTCCATCTGTAAAATAGGAATAACAATAGTACAGACCTCAGAGGGTTGTTATGAAGGCTAAATGAATCAATATCTGTAAAGCACTTAGAACAGTGCCTGACCCAAAATAGAGCTATATATTTCTTAGTTAACATTAGTCACAAACCCAGCAGTCCATCAGGTAACCCGATGTGGGCCTCAGTTTTCAGGCTAACATTCTTAAGGTCCATTATCGATCATCATTGTTAATATTTTTGGTCTGCTTACTATGGGTCCAATACTAAATAAACATTTTACACATATTATTGCATTTAATTTTATAAAAACCAATGAAGTTGGTGCTATCATCGTCCCCAGTCTACAAAGGAGGGAACTGAGGCTCAGCCAGGCTGAATACGATGCCCAAGGTCACAAGTTGGTAAATGGCAGAGCTGGGACTCACACCCAGGTGTCTCTGACCCCAGAGCCCATAGGTTTGACCCCTCTGCATCTGACTCACGTCAATCCAGCTTCCTCTCATCTAGGTGAATAGTTCTTGCACCAAAGTTTTGCCAGAAAACCAATTACCTTATTGTGAGCACCGGTAGGTTTGGATCATATTGTCCAAGGACTCCGAAGTTGTGCAAGCTCTGCATTTGCACTTCAGACATTTTTCATGGATTAGCACACACTTCCCTGGGAGGGGGATGGCTGGAACTGCTTCTGCTATAGGAAGGACCTGGCATGGACCAGCTTCCTCTCTCTCAAGCCCTACAAGTCTGAAATGGGCATCCATGATACCTCCAAGAGAACCAAAGAGGTGGCAACATAAGCCCTAAGGAGTTTTTGTTCTTCAGAGGCAGTGGGTTACAGTGGAAATAGTGTAGGTTTAGAGCCTGAGAGATCCCAGCTCTCAGTAGTTGTGGGGTTGTCTATTATCAATCCACCCTCCCTAAGCCTCAGTTTCCTCCTTTGTAGAATGGGGGTTAAGCTCTCTAGTTTGAGAGGTTGTGCAAGCATTAAATGAGTTACCAGAGCTGCGCTGTTGGGATCCAAATTCTGGCTCCCCTACTTCTATCCATGTGACCTTGGGCAAGGTGCTTAAGCTCTCTGAGTCTAGCGCCTCATTGACAAAATGGGGTTAAAGAACTCCAGACAACAAAAATAATTTATAATGGCATAGAAGGCTGAATAATGTCCCCTCCCAAGGATATCCATGTCCTAATACAAATTTTGGCAACTGGAAGTGGGGTGTTCATGTAATAAATACTTAAAAATGTGGAAGTGGCTTTGGAATTAGACTATAGGTAGAGTCTGGAAGATTTTGAAGCTCATGATTTAAAAAGTCTAGGTTGTTTAAAAAAAAAACTAGTAGTTTATATAGATATATAGATATTGATAGACATTATGTTTACATAGTCCACAAGTTAAATGCAGGTATCCATAAGAAGAGCATTAGCAATAAAAATACAATCTGTGTGTGGACAAGGACAGAGGCTTAAAATGGTAAAACAGCAAAAAAGATCTTACAAAAGTCCAAATGTACAGTACAAATTGATTTATTTAAGACAGTTACAAAAAAGTACAACAAAATAGAGATTATCCTTAGAATTATTAATGCTTTGTTAAAGATCAGGTAGGATTAGAGGGTCAGAAATGGTACCGGGTGGGGGTAGAAATAGGGACATTTAAGACATTGCTGGTGAAAGCTTAGAAGGAATCGAGGAGCGAGTTATAGAAGCCTTTACTATTTTAGAGAAAACATGTATCATATCAACAGAATGTTGGTAGAAATATAAAGGTTAAAGATGTTACTGGTGAGGGCTAGAAGAAAACAAGAAACATGTTATTGGAAACCAGAGCAAAGGAGATCCTTGTTAGATAGAGGCAGAAAGCTTCGCTGAATTGTATCCCATAGTTACGTGGAAATGGGACTTGTAAATGATGAAATTGGACATTTAGCTGAGGAGATTTCTAAGAAAAGTGTTGAAGGTACAGCCTAGTTTTTTCTTGCTGCTTAAATAAGACAGGGAAGAGATAAATTGAGGAAAGGCCTGTTAAGCAAAAAGTAACCAGAACTTGGTGGTTTAAAAATTCTCAGCCTATCCAGATTGCAGAAGATGCTAAAATTAGGAGATTCACTGTCAGAAAAGTGTGCTTTGGAGAGAAAGCCAAGGGTGTGACTGGACATCCTTTTGCTAGTGCTTTAGATGTTTCAGAATATGAGAATATTTATTTACACAAAGGGCTCTTCGAAGAGATTGTATAACTCATGGAATTCCTTTACCATCTCGGGAAAAGCTGGGACTAGAGAAGGAATTATCTGGAAAGGATTTGCGGAGGATCCTTTTGTGTAATGACATCAATACTCATGATATACACAGGAGAACCACAAAGTTTTCGAGACTGTTGTATCAGCTGAAACACTAATATCTTGGACTGAAAGAGATAGGATGAAATGAATGAAGCCTGTCTGACTTTCAAATTTCTACAGGCAGGAAACAGACTGATAAAACTACTCAGCTGAAAACATGTGCTTCCCTTCAAGAAAAAGGAAGAATGACCTTGAAGGTGGAATTTTGGGCCCAGAGGGTAGAGCCATGGGCTAGGAGGGCAGAGTCTTGAGCCACAGAGAATTATTCCTGGGTCTTCAAACCTAAAGTATTTTGCCACATTGGATCTTGAAATTGCTTAGGACCACGGTTCCTCTCGTCCTTCCATTTTCTCTCTTTTGGAGTGGAGTGTCCGTAACTGTCACCCTGTGCCGGTACCACCATTGTTTTTGAAATCAGGCAACTTAATCGACAGAAATTTCGTCCCAGATTGGATCATACCCAGAGTTTGCTTGTCTTCCACGACTGAGATGTTGAGTTTTGAGACTTTTGAGCTGATGGTGTTTAGATGAGACTTTGAACATGAGCCGATGTTGAAATGGGTCAAGACTTTGGAGGATATTAAGATGAGGATGAATTTATTTTGCATGTGGGATAGATGTGAACTTTCAGGGGTGACTGTGGTAGACTGAGTAAGAGAAGAGACCCCCCCAAATATCAGATCTTAATCAGAACCTGTGAATGTTACCGCATGTGGCAAAAAAGGACATTGCAGATACATTTAAAGATCTTGAAATGGACAGAATATCCTGAACTATCCAGGTGGGCCCCAAATGCAGTTGTATGCACAGTTGTAGGAGAGAGACAGCAGGAGATTTGCGCACAGATGAAGAGGAGAAGGCAATGTGGTCATGGAAGCAGAGATCAGAGGGATGGGGATGAGAAAGCCAAGGAATGCTGGTGGCCACCAGGAGCTGGGAGGGGCAAGGAGTGGATTCACCTCTACCCTGCCAGCTCTTTAATTTCAGCTCAGTGATACTGATTTCAGACTTATGGCTTTCAGAACTGTGAGAAAATAAATTTCTGTTGTTTTAAGCCATCAAGTTTGTGGTAATTTGTTATAGCAACCATGGAAAACTAATACTAATTACTATTAATGGTAATTAAAGTTTAGATTTCTGCCTTTTTGATATAATCCCAATAGTGTGGCTGTTGAGTAAAGCTTCCTACATCTGCACAGTTGTGCCTACATGAGGGACAAATCCTTTATTCTACACTAAGATCAGTGGTCCCCAAATTTGGCTGAACCCAGGAGATTAAAAATCCCAATGCCCACCCACATCTGGACTAATTCCATCAGAATCTCTGGAGGTGGGACCCATGCCTCTGTACCTTTTAAAGCTCCCAGGCATTCCCAAAGGGGAGACATGTGAGGAAACCGCTGACTGACGAGAAGACAGAAATATCTCTATTTGTGCTTGGACCTCTGCCTGTAACTTTGGGTGTGAATTTCCAACTGCCTGCTAAGTGTCCACACCTGGTTGCCTCTGTAGCACCTCAAACTGAGTGTGTCAGAAACTGAGCTCATTCCTTTCTCCCTGCAAGCTTGCTCCTCCTCCTGTGCACCCAGCGTGCATGCTGACACCTCCAGCTTCTCTGCCACCTTGGCGTCTTGTGACCCCCCACTCTCCGTTGCCCACTCCTCCCCCACCCCCAGACACAGACACATCCTCCATCCATTCTGCTGACCAAGCTGCTCCACCGAGGGGACTTCAGAAGCTTCAGAGGATGGAGTGGAGGGGAATGAGTGGACTCAAAGTTGAGCCTCCTCTACCTTCACACAGAACTGCTGGATTTAAAAAAATATATCTAATTTATTCATTAATGGTCTAAGAAAGATTTCATTTGATAAATGATTTCTGCTGCTTAAAAAGTAGAAGGAAAAAAGGCAAGTAGTATCACTGCACTACACACCCTGTGTCTCAAACAGAAAGCAGATATGTTTTCATGGGGGCTGGAACATGGGAGCTGCTGGGAAAAGCGAGTTCCGGCACTTACTATGTTTGCCCAAAGTGACAGCAAGGAGGCTGCAGGCGGAGGCCCAGGCACAGAATGGAGAGCTGTGAGGAGTCTGAAGGGGCAGGCAGAACACATCTTCAGAGCCAGAAGCTATTCCTCACTACAAAAATAGGAGGTATTTCTTCCTTCTCACGTATGGATACATCGACGTTCTGAGAGGTTAAGACACTAGTGCAAAGGCACACAGCTAGTAAATGATGGCTTTTGAGATTTGTTTCTGGATCTTGCTCATCCTGAAGCCCTCAGACTTAAAGTTCTAGTTTTGTCTTTCTATTTTCAGCCTTTCCAGTGTTTCCCAAACTTTGGTATGTGCAAGAATCACCTGGACTGTTTGTTAAAGGTTTCAATTCTCAGGTCTAGCTTCTGGGAGGTAATACATCCTTTATACCAAGCATCCCTGGTGATTCTTATGGAAGCAGGATACAGACTACCCTCTAGAAAACCTGGTCTAGGTTTTAGGTGAGATTTGTATGTGAGGACGATGCCCTTGGTCCCAAGAATTTGTTCAAATAGTTGGAGACAATGAGGAGCTGACCCCTGCCCCAACTCCTACTTTCCAGAGGGAGACTTGGGCTTAGGCTGATTGCAGGGTTTGGGGAGTGGGCTTCTGTTGGCATCCCAGCAAGACACTACCAGGAACTAGGAGAACACCTGGTTCCTTCTCAATCCTTCCAAAATCCCACGCATCCCAATTTCTGTAGCGAGTGGGCGAAATGGTTCCAACATTGTCAAGAAGACCCACTTTTAGGGTCGAATTTTTGCAACCAGAATGGCCAAATGCTGCAGCGCTGTCAGCTTTGTCCCCTTTGCAGCCTGCCTGAAAGAGATCATTAAAAACTCACTTATCTGTTGATCTGGCTCTCAGCTGCGGGATGCCTTCTGCTACCGAGGCTCATAACGGCAGCTTTGAAGTCCAGTGCAAGTGTGAATTTATTGTTTTGTAAAGACCAGATTCCTGAACAGGTCATAAATTACCTTGTTAGAAAAAGGCTTCTGGGGAAATGTAATGTGTTGAAATCCTTCAGTGGGTGATTATCCTAACACATTGCTGGCAGAGCAAATAACTGGCACATAGACACCAAAATCCAACAGCTGCCAAACTCCAGAGCAGTACAGCTAGGCTAGGCTTTGAAACCCTACTTAAACCTTCTTCCAAGGTGAGAAAGAAAGGGAAAAAAGAGAAAGACAGAACAGCATTTAAAAAAAAATTGGCTTTCCATTCTTGATCTTTGTTTAGGAAAAGTCTGTTTTTGAAACCTATTGAAGTATGACTAACTACCATTAAATGAATTTTGGTGGCATAATTCTTGGTTGCAAGAAGGTTCCTTTTAACTGCAAATTCCATCATTTTTCCTGTGCTCACACCTTTCCTACCTGTGTAGATGACCTTCCCAGAGTTATAACTGGCACAATTAGTTCTTTGACACTGATCACTGATTAGTCATTAGTTGATGAGACTTGGAGCCACTGCCCTTCTCTGCAGACGTGGTATAAAAATCAGCCTCTTTTGGAAAACGTATCCTCTCTTCTGTTCTATGACAAGTTGCTGCTCTCTACAGCTAAATGAAGGGATTTGAACAGAATCAAAATGCAAGCTGAAAGTAAAATCGGGTCAAATCCTGAACTATATTCTTTCTTTTAGAGTAATGTTTAAAAATGTGATGAGAAAAGTAATATATGTTCATTGTAGAGAATTTAGAAAACATAAAAAATCCAAAAAAAGCAAAGTAACAACTACTCCAACTTCCATCACCCAAAAAGAACTACTATTTACATTTTGGCTTCAAAAAAAATGGGGTTATAGTAGACGTGGTGTTTTGTAACCTGCTTTTCCACAAAGCTAAATATCACAGACATTTGTTCATGTCATTAAGAATTCATCTATATCATATTTTCCAATGGTTGCAAGGTAGATACACTCCTAAGTTTGTTGGTCAGGAGAAAGTACTAGTGTTTCTCAAGCACTTGCTTGATTAGGTTGCGGAAGATAATTATCTCCCTCTGTGTGGGTCAAGGGCATCGTGAATTCATTTAACAAATATTTGTTGAACACTTTCTCTGTGTCAGGCCCTGTTCAAGGTGCTAAGAATAAAGCCTGAGACAGACAGAAATCCCTGTCCTCATGGAGCGTCATGAGAGTATAAGAGAGTATACTTTTTTTAAATTGGTGAATTACCTTCTGAATCTGAGAATATTAATTGTATACACCAAATTCCCATCAAACAAAGGCCACCGATATCATATAAAAGCCTCAGGAATTAATGTTAATCACCGTAGAATACTGGGTCTTTTTTTTTTTTTTTTTTTTTTTTTCTTTTTCAGATTCCATCTAGCAGAGGAGCTGGTATACAGTAAGTGCTCAGTAAAGCTTGGTTGAATGAATTATTGACGAATAGGTATGTCAAACATACCCGAAGTTGAATTGTGCATCAAAAGTTAGAACTTCTTTCTGGAATTCAGGAAGGGATATAAAACCTAGATGCCATGGTAGCTCTTCTCTCCTCAGACAGTGGTCCACATAGGAGAGGATGACTT
Organism: Propithecus coquereli; assembly: GCF_000956105.1. NCBI lineage: Eukaryota > Metazoa > Chordata > Mammalia > Primates > Indriidae > Propithecus > Propithecus coquereli. The sequence goes on along the minus strand of NW_012151618.1, from coordinate 8,670,446 downwards.
GAATCACACAGCATTGTCAGGAGTCCCCAGCAAGCCTGAGTTTTCTCCTTGTAAGCAGAGACTGCTATGCTCAAGTTCAAGAGACATTCTTATCATGACACTGCAATATGCCTTCTGGAAAGAAAGGCACCAGGTCAGCTCTACACTGTTCAGACAAGTGAATTGGCTTATTAATCTCAGTTGCAAAAGAAACAGTTCTTTGCAGAGAATTGTGGGCTTTGGGGAATACATGAAAGTTGGTGCCTGTCCCAGAACAAGACATAAGCCTGATGTATGTGGTATTCAGAGACTCAGAAACTGGAAAAAGCAGAGATAAGATCAAGTTTTTTTTCACCTGTTTGATTTGTGCCTGATGCCTACATTCTGACAGGTAATTAGCAGGTCATATAGAGTACCTGGAAGGCACTGAAATATCACAACTTGTGGGTACCTGGCTCTGGATGGTAGACCTGATAAGAGTCATTCTGAAGTTGGATTGCTAGATTTCTGACACTTGCAAAAGGGATCATAGAAAATGTTTGAATTTGCTTTAAGGCAGGACCTAATAAATACACGTGCATTGTGGGAATTGAAGCAGTAGATCTGTCATTTTTGCTAAGGTTTCGAAAACTCTTTGAGAGCAGAATGGGATGAGAGGGAGAGTTTGCTGAATTAGAGAGGGTAGCATAAAATATGTAAATATCGTTAAAAGAAATGTTAATAAAACGGAGCTGGTTTCTGTAGGTGAGAAGCTTTTGGCCTCTGGAAGGGATGCAGAAGAGCTGGCTAGTGGTTTGAGGGTCAAGTTTTCCTTCATGGAAGAGGGAGACCCAGGGAGGGCTCGTTTCGGATTAGTTCACTGTCAGATCATTTCCTGACTTTGGTGCAGTGCTGGGCAATAATAATCAACTTATCTGGAGAAACAGGGGAGTTACAGCTAGCGAGTCACAGAACTGGAATTCAGGCCTAGGGTTTGTGCTCCAAACCCTTTACCTCATGACTGGAGGGGAGACCCTGGTCTCTGCCACCTAACATTGCTCTAACTTGGGCACCTTACCTTTCAGTTAGACAGGAAAACTTCAAGGGAGAAGTTCTCTTCTGATTAGAAACTCACAGGTAATGATTAGGAAAGCAGATTTTCTTCAGATCAAATGAGTTTTAGAAACTCTCTGTTTAAACTTGTGGGAAGGCATATCGTCTCTAGGCTCTTTGTACCTTTCCATTTGGCTGTTTCATAGACGCCTCAAATTCACCGTGTTGAAAACCTTCCCCACACACTTTACAAACCCAGCTGGGACTGTCAGTACCGTCTACTGCCATCCCTGCGTCCCGTTAGACTGCAAACTCCATGAGGGTGGCGATTGTGGTGGCCTCACTCATCAGCACACACTCGGTGCCTGAAAGAGCATACGGCACGTTGCAGGCATGTTTGCTTCATAAATGAGGGACAGTCATCCTGCCATCTCTAGTGTCTCCCCTTTCCAGTACCTGCACACACTGTTGGCACCAGAACTGAAATACCAAGCTGATGTTTTACCTATTTAAGTATCTTACACAGCTCCCACTGTAAGAAGAAAAGTGCGTGGAGGCCATCCTCATATGAACTCTGCTACCCTTTCTGACCTTGTCTTCTACTGCTCCCCAGGCCCTGCTCTGAGCCCCAGCTAGATGGAAGCACTCAGGCTTTCCAGACATGCCACACCTTCACGCTTCTGTGCTTCCCTGTGCCCCTCTTTCAGGCTGGAGAGGTATAAAGGTGATGCAAATTTCCATTTTTAAAAATGTTCCCCACTTCCTAACCGAGGAGTAGAGAAGGACTCATCTGCACAACAAACCTTATTAAACAACCCCATTTACAATACATTTCCTAGTAACCTTCCCACAGCTTACTCCCCCAAGCCCCAACCCTTTTCCTTCAGCCTTTTCTCCACATTTTATCACCCTTTGTAAAGATGGTATATAAGACTGCAATTCTAAATCTTCTTTTGAGTTACTCGTCACTGAGTTCTCACATGTATACACTCATTGCACACAAAAACAAACTCTGGGTTTTTTCTGTTAAACTGTCTTTGGCCAGTTAAATTCATAGGCACCAGCCACTGAACCTAAGACTACAGAGGGAAGTTTTTGGCCCTCCCCCCACTGTATTTTTCAGAAAAGGTAGTTAATTTTTCAGGTTAGCCCCTGTGTTCACATATAAACATATGGTTGCTGGGAAACATGTTTGTCAATAGGGAAATATTCATTTTTTGAGTAGATCTGCCAAGGTCACTCTTAAACATAAATGAAGTTTTTATTGTTAGGAAAAAAGCCTATGTACCTGACCAGCAAGAATCACTATCCTGGAATATCTTTAACATCTGTAGGAAGCTCATGTTCTGCTGCCTTCACTCATGTCTTGACAGAAACAATTCTGCAACCAGGTGGAGCTCAGGCCCCTGGCCCCAAAAAGAACACAGACTGAGGTGACATGGGGATGGAACTAGTGTGGTTAAGGGAATGGCTGAGAGAGATTCTCCAGGAAGCTTCTGGAAGAAAGTTGGAGAACATCAGGAGGAAGAGGTGTGGGAACAAGGGGAACAGTGAACTGTACCCACATCTCAGTCTTTCTGTCCTGTGATCTACCACGAGACATTAGCTCAAGTCCGTGGACATTTTTCAAGAACACCTGGGACTGCAGAATTTCTGTTTCCGATGGCACTGGAACATCTACTTTCCAGTGTCTGGTCAGCCTTTACCCCCAACAGATGAAAAAAAAATAACACATTCCCTCCCCACCCCAACCTGCTTCCTTCCTTCTCCCCTCTTCCCTGCACCATTCAAGAATATTTTTCTATAATAGTTTACCAAATGCATTTGCTGAGCTCTCAGGGATGGAGCTGTGTTCTTTTTGCCCTGCACAGAGGATGTCTCTGGTCACTGCATTTGTACCCGTTGTCGTGCCAATACCGTGAGAACTTCATGTTACTACTGTCTCAAGTTAGGGATCCTTCTCCCAAATTGTAGGAAGTAGAGTATTGTGGTTATGTGGACATAGGGGAAACCTGAGGCCCCCGAAGAGGCTAGGTGATGACCGAATATGGTCAGCGGCTAAATTCTTGGGGAATTTTAGACTCGTCCATCATCACAGACTGTATTTTTCTCAGGTTCTGAGTGAATTGGTCCTGTCTGTTCTTACCCTTGAAAGTTAATTTCGAATCTTCCAGTTTCTCAGTGTGGTTCATAACCCTCCCTGTGATGGGCCCTTCATCTCCCCTGTTCTCCCTTGGGCCACTGGATGTCAGTAAGTAAAGTCTAACGATGACTCCTCTTTTGATGATGCGAGTCCCCGCGGGCATCTAGCAGGTGAAGAGAGTAGCAACAGCATCACCGTTTAGTCAATATTTCCTTTTGAAGGTGTGGAAGCCCCGGCTCACCAGCCTGCCTTTGCTTGACAAATGCTGAAGATAATGAAAGTGAAGGTGCAGAGCCGAACCACCGAGACGGTCCGGGCACGTCTCTCATCCCCACCTGTTTGGCGAGCTCGTGTTTATTCCCCTCCTTTGAAGGACTGGCAGGCTGTGTGAACTGGGCCTGGGCCTCCAAACACCCAAATCCTGGAGCAAAGCAAGGCTGGAAGACAGATGAAGGGAATGCTTTGAAACAATATTGCTTTCTCTAATTAGTGCAGACATAGAGCCCCCGAGGAGCTGCAGGTGACCTCAGCCTTGCAAGACTCAGGTATTTCTTAGAAGTGGCAGGGGCTGGAAACCTACTCACTTTGCACAGACTGGTCTGGGAATCTTGAAAGAATCGTTTTCTTTCAATCCAGGATGCTTCTGGGTGTGCATGTCATGGGTTGGGGATGGGGCGGAAGATTCTCTGAGACACTCATTCTTAGTATTCTTTCGGTTCTCATAGATTATATGCACAGAAAATACAGTGGCTGACAGCTTGGCAGGATACTGCTAGGTTAGGAGTCATGTATCAGATCCTTGTTGGACTCCACTACTCTCTGGCCACAAGAATTCAAGAAAATTCCATGAACGTTCTGAGCCAATTTCCTCATCTGGATACCGGAGCAAATAATACCTGCCCTTTCCTTTGATAAGGTGGTTTTGAAGAAGCTTTGTGGACTAAAAAGTACTCTGGGAATGACAAGACTTCCTACAGGAGACATTTCAAAAACGAGTTGTGATTACAGAGTACTTTAGGCATATCTCCTCGTGGTAGATCTAGGATGTGTTTTTAGATATTTTAAATCTTCATAGATTCTTTCCTTTAAAAATACAAGCAGTGAGATCATAGGCTTCTTTATGTCTGAGTTATAACAAAATGATGAATATCAACCCTGTGTGTTTGGTAGGAATGAAAGTCTTTTCTTGGTAGATATTCTTAGCTCAAATGCTTCCCAGTCTGGTTAGATAAAAAATTTAGTATGACCTTCTTTTGTGTTGTTTATTGGCCAATATGTTTCATGCCTCATTTGCCCTCAAATTCACATTTTTATTCATCAGTGTATTTGCTCTGCCTGTGTGTGTGTGTGTGTGTGTGTGTGTGTGTATGCATGCTCTCATTGCACGGTCATGGAAAACATTTGCACTTTGAACACTGGCCACATGACAGGATATTTATTTTTTATTTTACCAGGCTACATGATTTCTACACACTGTTTTAAAACCGAGAGCAAAGGAAAAACAATTAAGACTTTTGCTACAAATGAGCAGCTCCTGACATGCCTAAGATAGGGAGAGTCAGCTTCTACTCCATGCAAACCTTTTAATCACATGCAGCCTGTATCAGGGCAGCCATCTCTGACCTGAGCCTCACACCCGTTATCACACACGCTGACAGGTGCCATCCACGTGTGCCCATCCTTCATGTGAGTCAGTAATTCTGCCGTGCTCTCCCAGCAGGCAAGAGGACTGGAGCCGAGCTGGTTTCCTTGCAATTAATGAACAGCAATAGCACATAATTATAAAATTCCTAAGGAGGACCCTCCTTTTAGCAAATGGCAAGTTCATCGTCTCTCCTTTCTCTTGCCAATTCCCACCCTTGAGTCATAACTTGTCAGGTTTGGGGATCTTATCATTTTTATTAGGAGTACTCTTCATAGCCTATTTTTAAAGTGTCATAAACTTACTTGAAAATTTTTAACCTCAGAGTAGATGGGTAAGTTAATCAAACTCCTCATTTTATTTACTCCTTAATTTCCTCAATTCTGTTCCCTCGCATGTCCTCACAGGTGACCATTTCAATGTGTTTACTGCATATCGTGTGTGTGTGTGTGTGTGTGTGTGTGAGAGAGAGAGAGAGAGAGACTGTGCTCTTGTAAATGGCCATGAGCTTTCGTCCTTGATTTTCCTCTGTACCAATCTATCTCAGGAGGCTTCAGTTCACCTTGGATATGTTTTTGTTTGGTGGCAAGTGAATTGCATGCATGTACACTCAAGTCTGCCATTTGCACCTGAAAATGTGGCCAGAGTTCTTAGAAATTCTGTATCAATGAGCCTTTCTTTCATTCACCTCTCCTGCGACCTCACCCATCCTGAGGTCAAATGAATCCTAAGCCTTGGAAGGCACTTCCCATGACTGTCCATTGTGGAAGAGGGAACTGATGCCAAGATGTGATGACACTGAGATGTAGGGGACCTAAGTGGCAGTAGATGAGGCTGGAAACATAGATACCTGGGTCAGTCATTAGACATGAGCCTTTGAACAACTTGTATAAACCATCCAAAGCCTCAGTTTTCTTACCTGTAAAATGGACTTAGTATCTGTATCCTAGTGTTGAGTTGCAGTTAAATGACATAATATGTTGACCAGCACCAAGGTCAGTGCCCGGCATATACAAACTGTTCAATAAGTGTTGGTTGGATCAGAGCATCTTTGTGGAGAGGTTTGAAGTCTCCTGCTGAATTCAGGTACTAGGGAAGAGCCCCTTACCTGGGAGGACGGACAAAGATGGGTGTGAATTGCTGCCCCACGAGAAAGGCAGAGATGCACAGACAGTCATGGGCCTTTTCACAGCTGGTTAACAGTGGTGGGCTGTGCAGGAGAGCAGGAGCAACATCGAGATATCTATATTTACATATCTTTTAAAAGCAGATTGCTTCTCTAATTGCTCAACTACAGAAACAGTGACTACCTCTGAACTGGGAGTTGAGAGCTTGCATCTAAGACTCAACTGTGGGCCTTGGGCTCCTCACTAATCAGAGAGGGGGACTGGCATTTCTTGGTGGGGCCATGTAATCTGTCGCTGCATAGGACAGCCCTGGGACTGCAGAACGACAGCACCCCAGTCCTTGTTACAACCAGCTTCTCTCCCTATCCCCCATACTTCCCCCATCTGGGAGAAGTGCCCAGATCTCTAAGATCCCTTCCAGTGCTTGCTTTCAAGGAATATGTGGAGTTATTTTTCCAGAGTGGGTGAGAAAGCACTATCATATTGGTAGAGATAAATGGTCATCTCACCTCACTTCCAAATTATCTTCAAGAGAAAGGAAAGATTGATTGAAAAAAAATACAGGCTGATATAACATGACCAGAGAAGACTACAGTCTCTCCCTGAGCCCAACTTCATTCTCTGCATCTGAGATAACACCACCTACCTCACACGACTGTTTAGGACTGAACCGTGATGACTTCACTAGTGCAAAAATACGGTGCCTTATGTGTTTAATATATTTTTTTAAAGGATAAGTGTTTCAGGGGTTATCAGGAGCCCAATATTACAACCTTTTTGGGTAATAAACAGCACAAAAATCTATGTGTCAAAGATCCAAACATGGGCGGGGGGAGCGGGGAGGCAAGGGCAACATACATAACCTAAACATCTGTACCCCCATAATATGCTGAAATAAAAAAAAAAGATCCAAACATACATACATACATCACATATATTACATATTTAATACATAGCACGCAGCATGAAGAATGTTGGTTTCTCTGTATGCTGTTGAAAATGGGTACAGTGTCATCTCTCTGCCTCCGACTCTGGCCTTGCACACCCCAGTGCTGAAGGTTCGTCAGGCTCAATGACATCCCCAGACATCTTAGGGCGGGCGAGATGTTGCTTGTGGATACTCTGCAACAAGCGAAGGGAATGAAACGAAGTTGGGGAGTCCGTGGGGGAAGCTATCTAGAGCTCTGGTTTACCACCTTCCAGAAACATTGTCATTTCCTTGCTAGACCAAATGCAAAATAAAGTTGTTAAATGGAACAGGAAAAGGTCCTCATCATTGTTGCTCTGAAGTCCATGATATTTATCTTCCCGTTTGGACAAAGGGAAGGCCGTCTCCTTAGCTGCTAATTGGGATAGCGCTAGAGGGCCAGCGAGTAGCCGCCTTTGACATTTACAGAACCAGACCAGACGCTTTTAGCACATTACGATCAGATTTTAGATATATATTTATGTATGTAAATACTCTTTTTTTCTTCTAATTTTGTTCTTTGTATTTATACAGCTGCATTGTGCTTTGAACACAATCCCTGCGATTAGCAATATTTATTTAAAATTAGGAAATATTTATTTTGCTGTGAATTCATTTTCCCCCTATTTTCAGATGCAGTAAAAGTCAGACATCCTAATAATGGAGAAGGCCCAGGAAGGAGATTTAACCAAACGGCTCTTAATAATTCGAGTAAGACTATATTTTCTGTTACTCCATGGAAAGGCAAACTCCCCACTTGCTAGGGTTTGTATCTCCAGGTCTAGAATCATCCCTTCTCCCTGCTCCCTCTTTCCCATGGGCAAGGAGGACAGCAATCGATACTACCTTGAAATCCTCAGAACCCCGTCATGGGACGGGTGGGTCTTCTCGTTCTAGTCCACTCATTCTGACAAAAGAATATCAAGAAAGGTCTTTCTCCTGCAATGAGAACTGCTTGGCTTCCTGCTGCCTTTCTGGGACCAGAGGAAGCTTAGGCAGCACGCTTTAGGTCTTCCCCACAAGGGCGACATGTTGGGATGAGATATTCACTGGGCAGCTTTGGGATGGATTTTGAATTGCTTCTGGCTCTAAACTTTGAAAAATTGGAAAACAAAGAGAGTTTCTTTTCAAGTTGAATCTTTATATCCTGCCAAATGAAATGATGTTTCTACTTCCGGCTTCCTGTAACAGCAGGCCTTGATGTAAAATATCCATGGGACATCTGGGCCATGAAAATGGCCTCGCCCAACTGTGATGGGGCCTTCCGTGTCCTCTCTGGGACCTGGGCACAGGGCTCCCCTTGCGCTTCTTTCCTTTGGGGGAATAGTTAGGTATGCCATTTAATCAATTTGGGCTGCTAGCCTAGGGTTGTTAAAAGGCAGGTGTTGATCATGGGAGTAATTACCAAGGGCCGCATACCCCAAATGATTTATAATCTGAGATCTAAAGCAAAAATGAATTCTCACATGTCAGATCTCCTTCTTCTCCTTCAACCCGAATGTGCTGACGATAATTGATGCACCTGTGAGCACCTCACCTGCCACGAGGTGTCTCCTGCCAGTGCTGGAAGATGTCTCCATAGATCTACACGTACAGCGGGCTCCACATGCTAAATCCACACAAAGGGCCATCCCGCCCTTCCCGGCTCGCATTTTATAATGCTCAGTCTAAAATGACCTTTAAAAAGCCAGATAATATTTTATTTACCTTTTTTCTCCCATTTACTGTTAAATGTTAATGAAGGTAAGAGATTCAAATTCCTGCTAATAAAACATTTTAATTGACTCAAGTGTAACCATAACTGTAAATTGGCTACTTTGTACGAACGACCTTAGAGCTTCCCTGCCCCCAGCTCTATGGCCTGTGCAATTTTGGAAGTTAACAGCGAACATTTGCTTTGTTCTTCCTGGGCTTCCTGTGCAGCCTAGAGGCCTTCGACTCCAGGACAGGGAACCAGGGGTGAACTGCCCCTTCACCCCTCTCGTAGTCTCCCTCGACTGAAATTCTTCAAATTCAGGGCCGGCTTTAAGCACCACCTCCTCTGGGAAACCCCACCAGGTCCCCATTTCCCTCTCATCCCCTCCATATGACTACAGCATTTTGACATTTTTCTTGTGATATTAATACTTCTCAATTTGCCTTCTATTATAGTAACTTCTGTGGCTATGTTATCCCTTTACTCGGATTAGAAACCCTACACACAGGCAACGTCGGTGCTCGATAAGCATCTGTTCAATTGAATTAACTGACTTGGATGAAAGGAAGAAAAGATTTCACTGGCCTGTGCCTACTAATTCTCTAGGGTATTCTTAAAAACACTTATCCAATGCCCTTTGTCTGAAGACCACTCAAGGTTCACAACTTGTAATAATTTGCCACTTTAGAAAGAGAATTTCAAAAAAGAATGGCGTGATCTATACCTCTACAGTAATTTTTCAAAAGCAGGAGGGGGCCTCTGTGTGGTTTTTATGTAGGACGAGGTTGGGTGGTCGGAGAAAATGACCGAGCCAGAGTTCCCTTCTCTTGCTGCAGCTCTGATGGACCGTGGGCCATGGTTGGGGTGGGTCTAGGAAGCTTTTCCAACTCCCGAGAGCTGCAGGTTGTAGATGGCAGATGGGCCGGCTCATGGAGCTCAGTGTCTGTCACCAGTGAGCTCTGGGCTGCTGGGGGAAGAGGTGGCTTCAAGCCAAAGACCGTGCTTGAGCAGAGGCAGAAGAACAGAGAGGTTAAGACAATGAGCGCTTAGTTGCCCTGTGATCTTGAGTGAGTTATTTCACCCCTCTGGGTCTCAGTTTCCTCCTCTATAAAATGGGGGTAATTGCAGTAATCGCCTCATAAAGATATTTGACAATTAGATGATTTAAGCGCAAAGGATTTAAGTAAAAAGCTCTTAGAATAATGTGTGACACACAGTAAATACTCAGTAAATATTAGCTTTTATTAATTATTATTAATTTCCTATTCTGGAAGTAGAATAAAACATGGTAAAAAGAAAAATAAAAGGTAAAATATTTTTTCTCCTTTTCATTAAAAGGGCCCTGAACTTTGGAAAAGGGATTCCTTGATTGTATCTAATCAGCTCCCTTCACCACACCCACAATTGCTCCCTAGGAATCTTTCCACTCCAGGTCTACTTCATGAAACACCTCTGCCAGGAAGCCTTCCCTGATGCCCTACCCCCTTTCTTTCTCCTCCACATTTCTTCATTGTGATACCTGTCATGGGGTACTTCTGAATATAGCCAGTGCCTGCCTTCCAGTGTCTGGGAGTCTCTTTCCAGTCACTGAAGTCAGTGGATCTCAACGAGGTCCCTGGGGAACATATCGATCCTAGAGCTAAACAAAGATGTTTTCCTGCTGAGATTGAATAATGGCCTTTATTTCTCCATTCACAGAAAAATAAAAATTAATGCATGGCGTTTACTCCATGCTAGGTTTTCCTCCCATAAATTCTACTTGTTCTGTCAGCACCTACCTTCTCTTAATTATCTACCACTGTGGCCCTCAACCCTGGCTCACTTGGGGAACATTAAAAAATATCATTGCTTAGGCTCTACACTTGGCAGATTAAAACAGAAATTCTGGAAGTGGAACCTGGGCATCTTTAGAGTTTTTAGAAGTTCTCCAGGTGATTCTAATGTATAGCCAAGGGTTGAGAACCACAGCTCAGCAATGATCTTGTTTAAGAAAAAGCAGATCACAACAAGCAAATGTATACTAAGTATATTAGTGGGAAGTTTTAGAAATAAGCACTCTGACTTAGCTTCATAGTTTAATTAAAATGTGCTCATGGCTATGCATTTACATAGAAAACCTCTAACAGTCCTATTTTTGGCTATATTGTTCCACGGCTATTTTATTTCAGGCTATGTTGTTTCATGGCATAGTCTAGTGCTTTAGCTCCTGAAATTGTCCGGCTTAAGCAAACAGGGCAAAGATGTGTCTGCCAGTCAGCACCCATGCTAGCCAAGCTTTTGAAATCATAGGCGCCTGTTAGTGTGGCCTAGTTACTTTTGTTCTGTTACTGTAGCTGCAGACATCTTCCCTCACACAGCCTAAGTTTATCAGTGTAGCCTGTTGGCCACAAGAGGGACAAGGAGAAACAGTGTGAATGCCTTAGCACAAACACTAGGGAAAAGCAGAAAATACATGCTCCCCCTAAGACGGGGGTGCTGCGTCATCCGTGTACAGGAGAAACAAACTACAGTAACTATGATCTTTGCCTCAAATGACCATACAGAAAATATTTCTACATACAAAGAAATTTGGAAGTCAGGGTATGGCCCAAGTTGGAGCATTATCCAAACTCATAACATTCCTGCTAAAAATAGCCTGCAATGCTCAGCAATTATACTGAAGCTAGACATAACTGAAGCATCATCATCCATCTCTGTGTGATGGTTTGGGTAAGTTCAGAAGAGATACGAAAAGCAATTTGTCTGTTGGAATACATTTAAAGAGTAGGCTCTAACTAATTTTATCAGGAATTTAAGGAAAATTTTCTGGCCCGCTCATACTTTTTCATATTTGTACAGAAATTGTAATAGTTTTCAGTTAACAGTTGAATTAACATTGTGTGCCTTTTGAAAAATAAATATTTCTTTGTGGCTCCACAGCTAGTTCTCACAAGTGAAACTCCTTTCGCCTGTCACTTGGCATTCAGTTGTTCTTGCTCCAAAGATAAGAAAGAGACTCAATCAGGCCTGATCATTAATCCAAAAATATCAAAGGCCTCTACTTAGCCTTCTTGTAATAAGCCATTCACATTGCCGACCCAGGCTTAAAATCTATTTTCCCACCTTTTAAAACAATAGAGAAGCTTGCGTGGGTTTTATTGCAGACTTCTGGTAGGGAGAGACACAGGGCAGGAGGGTTGAGGCAGGTGGTCTCAATGCAATTATCCTCGTAAGTTGCCGGCTTGTTTCTGTGCGTGGCTTCCTCATGGCCCCACAATGCCTTAATGCCTCCATGAGAGAAAACCACCCTCAGTGAGTCAAGGAAAAGCCTAGGAATGCCTTTGTGTGGTTTTATCTGCCTTCAGTCTCCCCCTTGCTACCTGTAGCTTAAACATGATATGAACAACCCAATAAAATTAGCTTCGTGGGAATGAGACAGGAAGAAAAATGTCAAGAAACCAGCCCCTCTCCCCACCCTTTTCTCAATCCATGTTAATATACCCCTGCTTTAGGAGCTTTTAGCCCACTAGACAAAATGCTCTGGGGCTCTTATTGATTTAATAAACAGGCCAAACTCTTGAGCACAAATGTGGACAAACCTGCCCACTGAAAATTATGTGATTTGGGCTCTTAAAAGGCTTGTGCTCAGCTAGGCAAACAGAGCTTCCTGAACTGAGTAAATTGGTTGTATCCCTCATCACCTCCTGTCTACACAGCTTTCAGAGCCTGTGTGACCAAGTGTTTATTGTCGGCAGCAACCCAGGGGTTCCAGGATAAGCCAGCGTCTTGTTAGGAAAATATTTTACAGGTTTGGTAAGATGACTCTTTGGGAAGTGTCTTTGAGGAGCAATATATCTGAGGGTAACACCTCCTGGATTTTAGAGATATGGGTTTTTTTCAAAAGAGTTTTCGCCTTCAAATATGGAAAACAGGCTCTTTGTGGTGAGTGTGCTTTTCCTAGTACAAAGACTGAATTTGTAAACATCTGTTTATGAAAAAGTTGCATTTTTCAACATCGTGGCATGATCTTCTAAACCAATACATAAATGGATCTTTAGTGCACATGGAAATCTTTTGCATTTGAATATAAAAATCCATTGAGGGATAGAGAAGGAAGAGAAAGAAATGGGTAAATAAATACAAAAACTCTTAAGAGCTTCTGGGCTGGTTTCAAGAATGCCCCACAAAACAGGTTTTCATGGTTGTATGGGGTGATGTGATCCTATTCAAGTTTCTTTCCTTTCTTTAGAATTTCTGAAGAAGCTGTTGAAAATGGCTTCAGGGGCTGTTCCTAAAATAGATTTTTAGAGATGAAAAAATGAGAGAATGCACATACAATCTGAGACAAATGATCAGCTCTGATACTGAAGCCGAGATTGTAAAATGACTGCTGTGCCTGGCAAGAAATGAATATTCAAGATGCCCCTGCTGGGTGCCTTTTCCTATTTGAACCAACTACTGTTGGACCATGATTCACTTGTTACCAAATTAAACACTCTTTGCACACAGCAGAGCAACTTTATGGAGTCGGATTTTGAAGTGCAAACATCTTTTCTGCTCTGGCCACGGAACCTGTCACAATCTTCATCGGGAACTGAATTAAGTTTAAAATATCATCAGAGGGTGTTGATCTCTCTTGGGCCTGGAGCTGTCCTCTGTACATCCGGCATTTTTCTGTTGACACTGCATATCACTTAGCAACGGGCCTGAAAGGCCCTATATGCATTGATTGCACACCATTGTCTTTAAGGGGTGGAAGTGTTAACTGAATAAACCCCCCGGGTGACCAGACGGTCATTCCTCTCATGTTGATCATCTGTTTACATCAAAATATTGTTTATTTCATTCTCTGACCTCCTGATTTTTACATCTCTGGCTGAAGGAATACGGTTAATTCCCGACACGGTGGAGAACCTCAATTTACTTTCCTGACGTGGTGTGATGAGAGCAGTTTTGTCCCTCGTTCTCCTGATAAAGCATTAAATGCATTTGACAGTTAACGACAGGCTATAATGCCAACTTTCTTCTATGGCGTTCGGAGGATGGGGAAGTGACAAGCCTGCAATTACCCTGTAAAGGGAAAATATTCCCTTCGGCCTGTGAATAGTTTTGAAATAAACAGCAGAATGTGCTATACGGTTGTGAAGAGGTTAAGGCTTTTAAAACGGATGGTGGGTTCTGACATCAACTGAATGAAAAGGAAATATGGCCTAACCAAGGGGTGTTTTCAGAATGAATGAAATTTCAAAAGTGGAAATTCTTGCCTGGGAGGCGAGAGTAGAACTCATTTCTGCATCAATAGCCATGGCTGGAGCAACAGACCGGACTGGTGGGTCAAACAGGCATCTTACCTCGGCCCTCTCCCTTTTACAATGACCTATTTCAGAGAGCTTCCACTCCGGCGGCTTTTTCACAAACGTCCCAGACAATGAGGGCATTTCAGCTAAGGGATTTTACATGTGGGCAAAGACCAGATTGGTGGGTTCCATGCCCACCTGCATCAAACTATGTACTGGAGACAGAGTAGAGATTTTGTGGCTAGCTGCCCTAGGACTTTTAGTTTTGAGAAATCTGTTTTGCTCCTTTGGGAGTTAATGTCATACTACATCCAGCTAAAAAAGAACTATTTATTAATGGGGGAGATATATGCTCCCATCCAACGAGGCAGGCGATTTCTCAATCAACCTATTCATGATATCATCTTGGCATTGTTTTGTCTGATCTAAGGGAGCTAGAATAAAAATGACGGTGCCAAGAGGTTCTTTGGTGAATTTTAAAGTTTTATCTCTCCACAGTCTTCTTCGTCAAATAGGAAGTCTATTTAAAAGAACCAAATTCTATTAATGTTCTCCTTTTGATAAAGGCCTTAGACCTTTACTCCATGTCTTGGCAGAAGAAAAATGCAATCCCAGAGTTTTGAACATAGATACATATGAGTGGGGAGATGGGAACTATAGCAGGAAGAGGTGGGAACAGTCACACAATGGATAGATTCCCATGAGGAGATGAGAGAATTATCTTCATTTTCAGAGGTAAAACCATTTAATACTAGTGAACAAGTTTTTAAGAGACAATCACCTCTTCCTGTACCCCTGCCCTCCAGAACCTCTCATGTTCTCCCTGCACTTTAATCCCGGATCTAGCCGTCTTGGCCTGGTTCAACTGCTAAGTGGATGCTGCTTCTATAAACACTTCACTGCTACAAGTTGGATTTTTCACAGCATTAACTTTAACTACATGGGTGTTTGTAATGGAATAAAACTTCAAATTGATGTTTCGCCATATTGCTAGTTAAAGAAGTGGGCCTCAAATGGAGATGGATGTGGGCTTCATTTCATGGGAAAATTGTCCTCTTCCAGGCCAAGTTTAAGTCGTAGGCAGTTGCAGCTTCACCAAGAAAGTCTTAAAGAAAAAAATACACACACAGACAAAACCCCTACTTTTTTCATGAAATTCCTCAGCAAATTTTCAGCCACATGTTAATTTAAAGTTGACTTTAAACATGTGCAAGCTTAAATCAATTGAGTAGAAAATAACAGGTTTCGACACAAACATCTGTACAGACCTCCCTCACTCTGGTGAAATTACTTTGTGTGGAACCCAGGAAATAAGTTGGAAGAATTTGCTCACTCTCTCTTTCAAGACATCAGCCACTTCCTTTAAATTAAAATGCATCTAAGGACAAAGTTGCTAGCTTCTGCCCAGTAATCAAAGGCTTTCTTTATAAGAGGCAGATTATTGAATTGCGGTTTAGATTATCCCACAAATGGCACAGTCATCCACTTTGAACTCAGTTGAGTGGGTGGTGGTTGTTCATCAAAATCATCTTTGTCATCCC
Organism: Propithecus coquereli; assembly: GCF_000956105.1. Classification (NCBI taxonomy): domain Eukaryota; kingdom Metazoa; phylum Chordata; class Mammalia; order Primates; family Indriidae; genus Propithecus; species Propithecus coquereli. The sequence continues at coordinate 8,655,043 of NW_012151618.1, read as the reverse complement.
CTGACTGCTAGATTTCAACAAGAGGGTTAGGAGAAAACATCATTTGAATTGCAATGTGTTCTGGCCTAAAGGACCCATGCCTCCACATAAAACATTTTCCTTTTTCTCGAAATTTTATCCCATCTAGGTCTAACAGTATTGATATTAAAATGATAAAAGAAAGAAAGCTGGAAGACTGGGCCCCTTTTTATAGTTAAGTGTTATCTGCTTAGACTAATATTGCAGTTGCCACCCACTGACATAATTTGTTTCACAGTCACAGCTTGGCAGCATGAATCAAATGTTGACATTCTAATTTCATGCACACATGGGCGTTTGGCTGAGCAGGCCTGCAGCCTCCAGACCATTCTCTCTGTACCTGTGTAAATCAGGCAGACAAGGCATGCTCTCAACAGCCTGCCAGCGAAGTTGCTGACTTCTGTTGAGAGAACTTCTGAGACTGACTTCTTAAACCCTTCATGTGTGTGTGTGTCTGTGCCTCCTACCTTGCAGAGTGTAACACAAATACACTTTTACGCTTGCCCAAAAGGTGATTTTCTTTTCTTTCTATTCCCTCCCCCCGTCTTTTAATTGCAATTTTCAGAGATTTGCTGAAGAACTCAATCAGCAGATGATTTTTCTCATTGCTGTCTAAATCAATCACAAATGTCCTTTCAAGAAAAGATCAATGAAAATTAAGTAGTCATAGGAAGAGACACATCGATGACTGGGAAGAGGAGAGGCTGGTTTCCCTCTGTTATGGACTGGATTGTATGTCCCCAAAATTCACAGGTTGAAGCCCTACCCCGCAATGTGACTGTATTTGGAGAGAGGGCCTTTAAGGAGATAAGTAAGGTTAAATGAGATCATAAGAGTGATTGGAGCCCTGATGCCATCTGACTGCTGTCCTTGCAAGAAGAGGAAGAGACATCAGGGATGGGCATGCACAGTGACAAGGTGGCCATCTGCAAGCCAAGGACGGAGTCCTCGTGAGAAATGAAACCTGCCGACCCCTTGATCTTGGACTTCCAGCCTCCAGCACTGTGAGAAAATCAAGTTGTGTAGTTTAAGCTATCTTGTTATGGCAGCCCTGGCAAACAGATACACCCTCAAGTGAAGGGCCAAACTTCGTGAGAGTGCTCTGCCATTGACCGGGTGGCTTCTAGAGCCACTTCAGCTGTGGCTCCTCCACTAGACAGTGTCAGTGTGAAGAGTTTTAGGGCCACGGCCATCAAGAACTTGAATGAAACCAGCAGAGCGTTGCAGGGCAGCCTCTGTTTGACCTTCCACTCAGGAAGGATTAATGGCCAGCCCTTTGTGTTAGGAGAGGATGCTCTGGCCACATTCAGCCAGACACAGGGGAGTGTTGTTTCCCAGTTTGAAGGGTAGTCTGGCCTAAGCCAGTCTCATGCTCACACTCAGTTCTCCTAGGTCGTGAGTGAGCAGGGACTAGGCAGGGGGCGGGGTAAGACTGTTATTGTTGGCTGAAGAACAGAGTAGAACAATTGATTCGTACAGCAATAGACCCACCTGTAACTCTGCGGCCCCAGTTGTCTTGCCTTTTTTCAGCTTTGATTTCATTGCCTCTCCTCTCAGGTCAGTTTTTCTTACTAATCGGATGTTTTTAAAATAAGCCCAAGCCTGTGCTCAGTGGAAAATTCTTCTCAGAAATCATTTGTCACTTAATCATTTGGCCATCTAAGACTTTTATCACCCTACTTGCTGGCTGTAAGGTCCATACAGGAGCACAGAAATATTCTGTAGGTTTCGTACCCCTTAGTAAGACCTGATATTCTGGAATTTGTCCTACATAGAGATGTTGAAAACTATAATATTTTTCACCAAAGTGCAAATCATATAATCTGAAGAAGAAAGTCTGGGATCTGACTTGAGTGCTGTTTTGGGGTTCATCATTTACCTTCCAGGGGCTTTAGCGTCTTTACTTGTAGAGCAAAGTTTAATCTCTCTAGTCCCTTCCAGCTTAATGATGAGATGATTCTTTTATTTAAAAAAAAAAAAAGAAATATGTCACAAAAGCCCAGGAGAGCAAGGGAATGAAAATTGGTGATTCAAAATCAGCTTAACTCAACAAAAAGATATTGAGTATCTGGTACGTGCTAGACATGATGCTAGGCGCTCCTGTGTGAAAATGAATAAGATATAATCCTCCACCCCTAAATAAAAAGAGAAAATTGAGATCAAACATCAGGGGAGGCAGAAAGTTTGTGACAACAGACTTGTTGTTGTAGTGCCTCATATGTCTGTTTAAGGGCCAGTGTTATTTACTAAACTGAACTTGGTTTATAGAAAAATACTGAGCGATTTTTATCCTGGCCTGTGGGAATAAACCTTAATGGCTATTAATTAACTGTGTGATCTTAAAGGAGCACATAACCTTTCTGGGTCAAAGTTGTCTTCTTTTTTAAATACAGGGATTGGACTGATGCCTTCTAAGGTCTCTTCCATTTCTAACATTCTATAATTATGGGAATGTGAAGCAGCTATAACTAATACTCCCCAAAACCCCAAAAGAGGGAGGAAATTGACTGAATTGCTTGGAAAGTGATTTTCCCGTATGTTTCTGCTGTAACAAGGTATGATACTGTCTTCATGTGATCAAGACATCTTTGAGTTGATAAAAAAATATCCAAAAGACCAATCTATGTGAGTGGCAATCGTCAAAGTTCTCTGAAGAAATTTGTCGTGAATGGATCCTTGGCTGCCATCCCAAACTTTGTGTTTTCTTGCCTCTTATTTATTTTAAACCTTTTTTGAAATTTCCATTTGGTGTGGCATAGTCATCTTCTGAAAGCGCACCTGCGTGCTCCCTCGAGAACACTCAAGGGCTCGTCAGGTTGACCCCAGCCACCTCAAGCCGTGGGTCAAGGGCCCCACCAACCCACCTTGACTCCTTCCTTTCCGATTTAGAATTGTTGCCCTCAAAAAAGAATCTGACTCAGCAGACCACGGCCTCCCCAACCTCCTCGCACACCATCGCTCAAACTTTTTTCCAGCTACATCCCCTCTGTCCTTCCCACACTTCCCAAGAGGTCCAGGTTCAAGACTTCACCTCCTTCTTGGACACTTGCCCCATACTTAACCCCACAAGAGTTTCTTTTTGTCTTTTACTCAATCCAACATTCCCTTGTGTAGCCTCCCTGCCTCACACGTGCTTGTACATTTCCTTTAAGTGCTTCTCTGATTCAACTATGAATCATCTGGGTTTTTTTCATCAGCTAAAATGGAACGTTTTCTGACGTAAACACCATGTCTTCCATGTTGTTGTACCTCCCCTGATGAGAGGCACAGTGCTAAACACACAGCAGTGCTTAGGAAGTGTTTATAAAATCTAACGGGGAAAACAAAAAAATAGTTTTTTGATTTATTTGTGGTCTAGCTGAATTTCAACAGCATTTTCTCATTGCTATAGCTGTGGACGAGGCATTACAACCTGCAAGAACCTGAGATGTGGGGTCAAATAGATCCATGTCCAAATCCCAGATTAGATCAAGAAATTAAATTCTTAATGGATCTATTTTTCTCCTTTAAATGACTGTGCTATTTATTTTGATGTCAAAGTAGCCATGAATTACCTAAAGAAATGGGAGAAATTTATGAATGTCTGAAAGGCTGTTTCTTTCATATTTGTGTGACATTATGTCCAATGTTAGCCATAATATCACTAAGACATTTGTAGAAATATCAAAATTTGGGTCCTTACTAATTACCAGGATGCTCTGCCAGGTACTTTACCCTTTGGTGCTACCAGTCTCTCTCTTTCAAAGTAATCCAAATGCCACCCCTCCTCTGGCATGTGGTAGAAGCTGAATAAATGTGTTAAATTATGAGTGAGGATTAGGTACAGTAATGCATATAAAATATTTCATGGTCTGAAAATGCTACGTAATTTTTTTTCATTATAAGCAAACTTCTACTCTTTTTTTAGACACAGCTCAGTCATCATTTCCTCAGGGAAGCCTGCCTCGATTGCCCACCCTATGACAAATCCCCCAGTTATGCACTCTGAAGGCACCAGACACCTATTCCTTGTAGAATGTATTAGCATCGTATTATACTTTCCCTCTTTCGTTTGCAAGGTTATTTGTTTATTGTCTTTCATTCAACTATGCTCCAAGCTCCATCAGATAAGGTTCCCATCTCATTTTGCTTACCCCCATGCCCTGGAGGGCAGCACAATGTGGGCCACTTTGTAGGCATACACCACATGCTATATTTTTATTGAAGAAAGCAGAGAAAAGAAGAAAGAAAGAGAAGAACAAAAATACAAATGTTTTCAATATCTTAAACTAGAGTGGTTACAACAGTTAATTTTAATTTTCCATTTGATTGGATCACAGGATACCCAGATATCTGGTGAAACATTGTTTCTGGGTACATCGATGAGGGTGTTTCCGGAAGAGATTCACATTTGAATTGGTGGACTGCGTAAAGCAGACAGCCCTCCCCAATGGGAGGGAGCCTCATCTGATCGGTTGAAGGTCCGAATGGAACACAAAGGCGAAGGAAGGGAGAACAGTCTGCCTGACTGTTGAGCTGGGACGTTGCTCTTCTCCTGCACTCAGAGCTCCCGGTTTTCACACCTTCAGACTTGGACTGGAATCTACATCTCATTGGCCTGTCAGCTGTCAGGCCTTTCAACCACCCTGCTGGCTCTTCTGGGTCTCCAGCTCGCAGTGGACAGACTGTGGGACACAACCTCCACAATTGTGAGAATCAGCGTCATATAATAAATCTCTGTCTATCTATCTGTCTGTTGGGTTTCTCTGTAGAACCCTGACCAATAAAGTGGCAATGTCCAGGCAGAATTACTTTAGGTGGCTTGCCTGGAAGAATGAATGGAAACGATCTGCGACTACCATGGAGCATCTCCGTATGGGACAGAGATCCCAGAGGGACAGCAAGTTGCCTGTTACTATTTAGGCTGGATTTCTAGTCCTAGACCCTTCCAACATCATTCAATATCTGACAAGTGTCCTCCTTCTTATATCAAGGAGATATCAAGCTGTCGATATTGTAAGAACAATATCAAAAACAAAGATTATCTAAAGGAAGCACAGTGTCCCCCCACCCCACGCCTCCTCCTGCACCTGGGCTGATGACATCACCACAGTGGCACTGATTTGGATTTCATGTTTCCTGGCAGCTCAGGCAAAAGGGGAAACAGTCTTTCACACGGTTTTCTTTTCTTTCACACCATGCAGATTCATAACAGACACATATATTTTTCTAGTATCACAGTCAAGCTGAAATCTCTGAGAGGATGGCTCAGAGTTTCTGCTAAGAAGGGTCTGCCCGGTAGGTGTTGGGATTCTGTCACTACATTTAAGCAAAGTTCTTCCACATTTTGAATTTTGCTTATAAGCAGTCACTTTAGAGAATATGAAACCAATGTCATCCCAAGAAGATAGAACTATTTTTGCTTGGGTTTGAGGCCTGAAGTTTCCTGGACTTCTCCTGAGCCCCCAAAGCCCATCAGAACTGCCTCTAAAGTGAAGAGTGGAAGCCCCTCCCTCCAGGTCTTCCTGCTACTGCACGGTGAATGCTTGTCTGCTGTGGGCATCTGAATATTTCCTGTGACAGCAGCATATACTAAGTATTTTATTAAGCAAAAGCAAGTATGTTCTTCCTCTTTGCTCTGTTATCTATTTGTCTACCATCTGACTAGATCAGAAGGCAAAGTCTGGAAGGAAGTTTTACTTCTTCTTTTAGCTAATGAGAATCTGGCAGAGGGGTGGAATAAGCCAGGGGCTGGATGGAAATGTCTAGATCGGGTAGAAGGAAACCTGTCCTCCCGATGTGGCAGGTAAGCCACCCAACTGCAGCCAGCACAGTGAACGGGCAGCCAGGTCGGTCCACACTTGGGCCGACGGGGAGCCTACACTGCTTGGGCTTTCTGCCGCTCTGCAGAATGGGCTGTGGGAGGTGGTGTCTCCACCTCCCTGCCACAGTGGCACAGACGGGGCTTCTGCAGGCTTCTGGCCTATCAGTGGGAGCCTGCGGGTATCAAGAGTGAAGAAAGGGAAAGAATGAGCTGTGACATCAAGACTAGGGGATGCGAGAATTCCACATTAAATCCAGTTAAATTTGCTTTCCTTTTTAAAAATGATTTTTATCTCAATTGGGTCAAATATACAGTAAGTAGATTATGACACGTTATCAGTTAGGGCTGCCTTCCAGGTCAACAGAAACCAAAAGGCTTAATGCTACATGTAAATAGCTTAGTGTTTTTTTTTTTTCCCTTCTAATTTGTTAGAAATCTTTTCTGTTTGCAGGTAGGAGAAAGGGGACAACAATCTGAGCAGATAAGAAAGAAATTCATATTGCCAGGAGAAAAATTTAATAAGCCTTTGGTCTCTTTTTAATTATTTAATTATATTTAAATATTTTCTATTGTTTAGGAGGAAAAATGATCTTTGCTCCTGCTAACATTCTTTTAACTTCTTTTGCCCAAGGTCATGTATAGTGGCCACCTTGGGAGATTCTATCTATGTGTCATTTCTTGCATACTGTCGGGGCAAAAGTACTTTTTATTTAAGGTTATTTTATACCCTTTACTTTATCAATTTGAGATATGCCATTTTGAAATGAAGCCTCAGATCGTAAGAGCAAAGGCTTGTTGCTATGTGGCTAATTGAGATGGACCCATCCCAATGAACCCACCCTGATCTTGCCTGTCAGCTAGCTATTGGAAGTTGGCACTGCCTCTGGAACCTGACAGCAGCAAATTGAAAAACATGCATCCTGGAAAAATCCCATTAAGGTGTTCCAGAGTCCTTGAGTAGATCCTTGGTATGTTTCCCAATTTGGGGGTATGGCCCCTATCTTGATGTCATTTGAAAGATAATACATGATAAAGCCATTAAGACTGAAGTGTACCTTTAAGAGACAAGTTCATCCTTCTATTGAGGTGAAGGTTCTCACCTAGAGACAATTCCCCCCGACCCCAGGAGATATCTGGCAATATCTGGAGATCTGGAGACATTTTTGGTTGTCACAGCTGGGAAGAGAGTACCAGGGATGCTGCTAAGCATCCTACAATACATAGAACTACCCCCACAGCAAAGAACTATCCAACCCAAAGTGAATCTTCCTTCTAGTGTGGGAACATAAGATCCTTCTGTACCCATAAAGAGACCATTCTCACCTAAAAGGTGTTTCGGTGATGTCTTCAGTTCCAATTCTCACTCTTCCCTGAAGGTTCTAGTGCTCCATGGGGACTTCAGGTGGTTAATGCAGATTTCAAATGATTGATTAAAAAAAGAGAGAGTCTCCCAAACCATTTATCTCGTCCTCGTCCTTAATCTTGATTTGCCCTGTAGGTTACTCTTATCATAAAGACAGTATGAATGACTGTCTCAGTGCCTTTCCTCATTAATGCTGCTAGAAATTGATGAGTAGCTCTCTGGAACTGTGGATTTTTTGGCAAGAATTATAGTCCTTATTTATTTTGGAGGACCCGTGCAGCTAAGCAAATATATGTAGAAAATTCCCCCAAAAATAAACACTACAAGTAATTGCCTGATACATGAAGTTGACATTTTGGCTTTGTGATTTGCTATGATATGTAAAAATCTAATTTTCTCCATGGAATGATGCCACTGCAAAATTGTGAGTAAATTAGAATCAGTGGTTTACTTAGAATGTGAGTAATGGCTTCTGTTATAATGTATCAATATTTATTTACGGTTTCTTAAATCAACCTAAATCCACTTGGCAAAATGTTAACCAGATGAGTAAATATGGCAGCAGACTGATAGAAACTTCAATTCTTCCTTTCTGAGCTTATGTGTCAAAAATCTCTTGAGAATGAACTTGATGATTGAAGTTTTAAGATCTTTTGTACACTTTTGAGTTAACAGAAAATAAGTTCATTGGGTCTATAATAAATTCAAAATTTATCTAAATCAAAAGTTCTCACTGCTTTACCAGCTGATCAGGGAAATAAGAAGGTGACGACAGCCCTGAGGAGTGCTTCTTTCAATCATCCATTTCTAGGTCTTGATAGTCTCAAAAAATTGCTAAAGAAATTAGCATGTCATGGCAAACAGCCAAACCATTGGAAAAATCTACCTCTTACCTATACACTTGCAAGGAAAAAAAAAAAAAGGTTCGAATTAGATCTAACAACATCTCCGAATAAATAGCTAACAAAAAGTTGCTCATTAATTGTCACCCCAAAACAGAAAACAAGGGCCTGTGCATGTTTAGGTTAGTCTGCCTTGAGCTCTTGTTAACATTCCAAAATTAATTTGGAACCTCTAACAGGAGCTAATTTTTTAAGAAACAATTCACTTTGAGCTTTTCAAAAATGATAACTACAAAGGCCAAATGTTTGAGAATTATATGCAATCATATATATGGGCTGATTTACAAGTGGAATAAATTATCTTCGATATCAATATTTCCTTCTTTTAAATTTATGTGAAGGGCTGTATATGAATAAGTGTATGGGGATACTTATCAGCCTACTGGTTATATGATAAAAGATTAGAAATAATTAAATGTTTAAAATTATGGAATTAAATAAATGGGAGTATATCCATATAACAGAATATTATGCAGCCACTAAAAATGATGATGTAAAACAGTACCGACGTGAAACTATGATGATGGACTAGTAAGTGGAAAAAAACTTATTACTAACAGCATGCATAATATTACATAAGTTTGGGTGCACGTCCTTGTGCTGGTCAGCCTCTGAGGTGGCCTCCAGTGATCCTTCCCTCCTTGTATTCACGCTCCCCACACCCACATTGGATAGGTCTGACCAGTGTAACCAATAGCACGTGATGGAGTGCTTTCTCAGGTCACACTCTCTAGGGGAAGCCAGCTGCCACATCAACATGACTCAAACAACCACATGGAGAGGTCCATGTAGCAAGGAACTCAGGCCTTCTGCCAACAACCAGCACCAAACCGGGTGTGTCAGTGCACCATGTTGGAAGCTGATCCTCCAGCCTCCAGCTTAGACTGGTATCCCCCTAGGTTCTCGGGCCTTTGGACTTAGACTGAATTACACCACTGGCTTCCCCGGGTCTCCAGTTGTTGCAGATGGCATACTGTGGGACTTCTCGGTCTCCATAATCGCATGAGACAATTCCCATAATAAATCTATCTATCTATCTATCCATCCATCCTATGCTATTGGATCTGTTTCTCTGGAGAGTCCTGACTAAGACACCTGCCTCCCTCAGCCCAGAGCTTCTTCCTCTTATTTAATCTGTCTAGAATTTCTTATGCTCTGTCTGAATTTATAAAATCCTAGATAGAGAAATTATATCCTTTTAACTGTGTTTTATCATATGTTCGGGCCTCCTGCAAGCCACTGTAGCTTCAATTCCTCCTCCATCCTGCTGCCAGAATGATCTTTCTACACGTGACTCAGGCTATCTCAATACCCTGCTGGAATCTCCTCTGGATTTCTTGCCCATAAGATGAAGTCCCAGCTCATCCCAGATTATAAAAGGCTTTCTACAACCTAGCCCCAACCCAGCTGTATTGGTTACTTACTGCTGTGTAATAAACCACCTTAAAACTCATGGCTAAAACCAACAACCATTCATTATTATAGCTCAAGTGTCTCTATGTCAGCTGGATGCTCTAATCTGGGCTTGGCTGGGCCCCACCATAGCTGGGACAACTCTTGCTTCATGTGTTTTGTGTCCTTCTCCTGGAACCAGCGGGCTAGCCCAGGCCTGTCTTTCTTTCGGCAATGGAAGAAGCACAATGAGAAAAGGGAAATGTAAAGATCCCCTAGAGACCTAGGCTTGGACCTGGCACACTGTTTGCCTTATTCTGCTAGTCAAAGCGAGTCCCATTGCCAAGCCTGGAGTCAGAAAAGCAGGGCTCTGTCAAATTATATGGGAAAGGATATGGATTCAGAGAAGGGTAAAAAATTGATCCTGTTAATGCAATTTACCAACTCTCCAGTCTTATTTCCTAACATTTCCTGTCTAGAAAATCATGCGTTGGCTCCTACTATACTCATTTGTTTTTAGCCCTACAAACTACACTCGCATCCACACTTTTTTCACCTCCATGCTTTTTTCCATTGTTTTTGCTCCAACTAGATAGCTCTTTGTACGTCCATGGACACCCCATCCCTCCCCTCATCAAATTAATGCCTTCTTTATTTTTTCAGACTGAAGTGTGGAGTCATCTCCAGAAAAGCCTCCCAGCGAAGTGCTAGAGCCAATTTATACAGTTTGTAAGAGCTAACCATTAGCATCTCTTCTCAACTCCTTGTCCACTGATGATACAGTCGCACCTTGAAATCAGCCACAGTGGGAGTATTTACACCACAGAAATTAGAAAACACTACAAATCAGAGCTTTTTAAAAGATTTAGCAGCACAACACTGAAGCCTCTCTGAATACACTCCCCTCCCCAGTCTGTCTTTCTGTTATCCTAAATTCCTAAATTCCTGGTATCATCCTAAATTCCTTCATGTCTATATCGCACACACACACTAGACAACAAGCCCCAGAAATCAAGGAATGTGTCTTAGTGGTCCCCAGCACTGAGCACATCAACACTCAGTGGACACCCAGTAAGTCTGTGTTACGTGAAAGATGCAAAGAGTCCGCTGGAATTGTTTGGGTTGAGAAGACGGCCACGAGACAGGAAGGCTCACAAAACCTTTGCTTGAAAAATACCTCTTTCCCCTCAGCCCGCCACAATTTGGGGTATCACATCCCCAGCAAGTCCCAGGTATAAGGGTCATACTCTAGAAGGGAAAATAGTGGGTCCTTCAGCATCTATTGCCACAAGAGTGTGGAATCATTCCTCAAAAGATTCAGAAAGTATATCAGAAAGATTTCTTTGAAGCATGATTTGGGAGGTGCATTTGCGGGAGCAGAGATATTGTTTGTTGCAACCAGACTTCCCACAGAGAGGGGACGGAGAATGGGTAAACGTGTAATTGAAGGCTTTCACTGAAGTGACACAAAGATGACGGACACATTGAAAATGGCACACCTACTAGAGTGATACACGGCTACTGCTGCTTTGGACTAGACTGAATGTGGGACACAGTCCGAGTTAAAACCACTTATTGTGATAGATTGATGGGTAACCTCTTCAGTGTGCCTTGACCTATTTTCCTTTCTAAGTTGCACATAGCCTAATTCTAATTGAAAGAAGGATTTCTAAAGTTTCTAAAATGTAAGATTAATTTTCCATTTTTTTTGGCATTTTTATGACAGCTTTGACTTTTAATGTAGAACCGAATTTCGTTTGGAAAATGAGCCAACCAAGCATGTCTCTGTTAATAAATTGAGACTTGGTGCTGTTGGTCTGTCACTTCCACTTCTAGGGTAAATGCGTATCAGTAATTTGAGATGGGTAGAGAGGACTGGGTACCCAAGCTAACGTGAGGATGGAGTGGGGGACTGTGAGGATAGTGATGTCTAAGAGAGGAAAAGTAGATTGTCTCACAGATCACATTATATAAGTAAACCAGGAGACCCTGATGTCCAAACACAGGGTGTTAGTTTTGGGGGATAGTGGAGATGGGGTGATTACTAGGAGTGGAAGAAACCCTGAACATTGACTACTTTTGGTAACTGAGCTAGTCAGAAAGGAGTCTTACTGCCTAAGAATTCTGAGAAGTCCAAAATAAGCCTCCCAGTGTCACTGCCCCCAACCTGCTCAGGGTCCTTGCCAGTGTCTGGTTCTAATATTTGTGGCTGGTTAGTCCGATGTTGGACTCTGGTAAAACACTCTTAGGTCTTTCCATTTGCTTAGGAAAAGAGCTAATCTGTGGTTTTGTTTTTGTTTTTTTTTTTTTTTTGCAAAAACAGTTGACAATGTGCACGTTTCTTTTCAGTCATGAATAGTTCTTCTGTGTTTTTGTTTTAAAGTTGGGGTAGAGAGAAGGTGGGAAATACAAATTTGTTGCATGCAGAAATGAGTTGAACCTTAAATATAGGCCTGCATTCTTCCAATCAACAGTACATTCTGCTGACAATAAGTACCTCAGTAACTAAACCCCTTTAAATAGTTGTAAAAGTTATATATTGACTGAGTGACTTTAAAGGCTTGAGTTTACTTCTGTGAAACTGAATTGGTAAGAATTACAGTCTAGCAATGGGGCTGCTCTTTTATTGTAAATCACAATTAGGAATAAATATGCAAAGGCCCAACAACAATAAGAACAACAACAAAAAACTCAGAAAGCAAATAGAAAGACGTTGGATTAATAAATTAAACACAAATATTTAACTGTGCTTCCTGTAAAAAGCCCTTTAAAGTCATATTAAATACATATTTTAAAGAATAAACCACAAGGGCAATAAATATGGGAAAGGAGATGATCGAAAAAAAATTTTGGAGGCTGGAAAACAGAAGAATAGTGATAAGTATATCAGATATCTTTTCTATATCACTTCAACTTTTCGTGGCTGTGGGTAGGGCACAAGAACTGGAAGATTTCCATCCAAGGTACTCTGGGTCTTTTCTGAGGACACTACAGAGGCTCTGTAATGCCTGCGGACAGAGCAGAAAGACAGAGATGAGTCTCCAGAGGAGGAGCTTAGAATTGGACTGGAGAGCAAAGAGAACTAACTGTCCAGCAATCTGGAGAAAACATTGGCAGTCTGGCCTTAAGCAGATATACATCTCCCATAGGTAAGACAGGGCAATAAAGCACAAAGAGATCTTCAGAGTCTCTCTAGTGCTCATATCTCAAGCCCTGCTGAAGGGAAAGTCCTAATCCCTCCCTTAAAACACTTGGGGTCAAGAGGAGTGAATCTAGCTAAAGCTGCAACAAAGTCCAACTACAGATTAAATTGATTTAGCCCTCACACTCATGAACTGACACAAGAATTGGTGTGCACTTTTCTGAAGATAAATATTAGCACTTTATTAGCTACTATTCTTCAACATACAATTACTGGCGTACAATTAAGAGTGAAGAGATTTGTGAAGAAGCAAGAAGATGTGACCTATGGTTAAGAGGGGTCAATAGACACAGACCCGGAGGTGGTTTAGACATTGGAATTATCGGACACATATTTTAAAATCAGCAGGAAAAATACGTTAAAGTATCTAGTGAAAAAGGTGGATGATGTCTATGAATAGATGGGTACCATCAGTAGAGAACTGGAAATTATAAAAAAGAACCAAATGAAAATCTTGCAAAAAAAAAAACGAGATAGAAACTGAAGAATTTATTCAATGTGTTTAACAGCAAACTGAACATAGCAAAGGAAAGGCAGGTCAAAGAAATTATCTAAAGAAAAAAGAACATGAAAAAAATGAAACAGAGGAACCAAGATCTATGGGACAATATCAAATTGTCTAAATACACATAATTAGTGTCCGAGAAGAAGAGAGAGAATGGGCCAGAAGAAATATAAAAAGGCAATTGCAGAGACTTCCCAAGTTGATGGAAGACATCAACCCACGGATTAAAGAAGTTCAGAGAACCCCAAGCAGGATAAATACAACAAAATCTAAACCTAGGTATGTCAAAGTCAGATTTTGATGAAAACCAAAATAAAGAAATAAATCTTAAAGGCAGCCAGAAAAAAAAAATAGACATATTACATACAGGGAACCAACTATACAAATTATAGGTGACTTCATAGAAAGAATGTGGGATAGAAAACAATGACAGGAATCTTTGAAGTGTTAGAGGGAAAAAAACCTAGAATTGTGTATCAGTGAAAATATTCTCCGAAAACCAAAGCAAAATAAAGACATTTCACATAAACAAAAAACGAGGGAATTTATCACCAACAAACTTACACTAAAAAAATGTTATAAGAGGGTATTCATGCTGAAGAAAAACAATACCAGATGGAAGCCCAATTTTACAGGAAGAAATGAAGAGCATCAGAAAAAATACATGTGCAACACCTTTATTGTGTATAAATCAATGTCTTTAATAGCAATGTAATGAGAGTTTATAATATATATAGAAGTGAAAAACATAACAGGAGTACAAAGGGAAGTAGTGAGGAAAAATGCAACTATATATTTGTAAGGCAGTGAGTATTGCTCATGAGGTAGTATGTTATTTAAAGTTAAACTATAATAAGCTAAAAATACATATTGTGATCTCTAGAGTAGTCGCTAAAAAAAAGTGAACCAAAAAAACAGAAAGAGGTATACTAGTCAAGAGAAGAGATAAAATTAAATACTAAAATACTCATGAATTACCCAACAGAAAGCTGGAAAGGAGAGGAGGGAAAAAAACAGAAACAGAGGAGACAAATGGAAAATAAATACCAATATGTTAGATCTAACCCAATCATATCAGCAATTACACTGCATTTAAATGGAATAAGTGCTCTAATTAAAAAGCCAATATACTTAGGCTGAATTAAAAAAAAAAAAAAAAGCAAAAGACCTAACTGTTAATATATTTGGTTTACAAGGAAAAATGCGGTTTAAATATAAAGACACAGACAAGTCAAAATAAAAGAGTTGAAAAATATTCAATGCAAATACCAACATAAAGAGACATCAATGCAGATCATACAGACATTAAAATGATAATAAAGGGTTATTTTATAACCTTAAGCCAATAAATTTGACAACTTAGATGAAATGGAAAAATTCCTTGAAAACACAGTTTACCAAAATTAGTGGAAGAAGAAACAGAAAATCTAAAAATCCCTATCAAATAAATAAATTTAATTCATAATCAAATTCATTCCCACCAAGAAAATTCCATGCCCAAATGGCTTTCACTGGGAAATTCTATAAAAATTTTAAAGGGGAAATGATACCAATCTTGCAAAAATTTCTTCAGAAAATAGACTTCTCAATTTGTTTTATAAAGCCAGTATAATCCTGAAAGCAAAAATGCCAAAGACATTAGAAAAGGAAAAGAAAATTATAAACAAATATCTTTCATAAACTTAAATGTAAATATTCTTTACAAAATACTCACAAATTGAACCCATCAATACATCAATATATAAAATAAATAATACATCATGACCAAGTAGGGTTTGTCTCAGAAATGAAAGGTTGGTTTAAGATTCAAAATCTATCAATGTAATTCACTACATTAACACAATAAGGGAGAAGTGTCACATGGTAATTTCAAGAGAGACAAGAAGAGAATCTGAAAAAATTAACATCCATTCATAATTAAAATATTCAGAAAACTAGCAATAGAAAGCAACTTCCTTTGTCTAGTAAAGTTATCTATGAAAAGCCTATAGCTGGCCGGGTGTGGTGGCTCAGGCCTGTAATCCTAGTACTCTGGGAGGCCAAGGCGGGCAGATTGTTTGAGCTCAGGAGTTTGAGACCAGCCTGAGCAAGAGTAAGACCCCGTCTCTACTAAAAATAGAAAGAAATCAGCTGGACAACTAAAAATATACAGAAAAAATTAGCCAGGCATGGTGGCGCATGCCTGTAGTCCCAGCTACTTGGGAGGCTGAGGCAGAAGGATTGCTTGAGCCCAGGAGTTTGAGGTTGCTGTGAACTAGGCTGATGCCACGGCACTCTAGCCCAGGCAACAGAGTGAGACTCTGTCTCAAAAAAGAAAAAAAAGCCTATAGCTAACATCACAGTTTGTTGCAAAAGATTGAATACTTTTCTCCTAAGGTCAGCAACAAGACAAGGATGTCTGCTCTCACCATATCTATTAAACGTTGTACTTTATGTCCTAGCAAATGCAGTAAGACAAGACCAAGGAAAAAAAGGCATAAATATTGGAGAAGAAGAAGTTGAACTGTCATTATTCACAAACAATATGATTGTGTACATAGAAATTCCTCTTGAATCTACAAAATAACCACTAAAACCAGTAAGTGCATTTAGCATGATCAGAGAATCAAGGGTCAATGCATAAATCGTATTTTCTTATATATGCAATGAACAATTGGAAAATGGAATAAAAATGCCATTTGCAATATAACCCAAAACATAAAATTCCTAGGAATAAATATCACAAAATATTTGCAATACCTGTATACTAAAATAGACCAAATATTGCCATGACAATTAAAGAATATTTAAATAATAAAGATATATGTCTCATTAATGCATTTCACAACTCAATATTGTTCAGATGCTCATTCTCCCTAACCTGATTTATAGATTTATGGTAGATTGAAACACAAATCCAAACAAATCCTCCCAGCCTCACCTCCTGTTCCAGCTATAGCTGGAGAGACCAATTTTGAGCTTGCTTCAAACACCTTCATATGAGTCTAGACTGAAAGTACTTCTCTTGGGCTTCTTTAATGTCAACTGGAGAGATGCCTAGGGAACCTGGTTGACACTCACACACAACTGCCCCACAGATATGGTCAACTCTATAATGCATGCTATGATTGGTACTCTCTTCTTTCTTGACTTACTTCCCTGTCCCTTACCCTCAGTGTCATTTCCTCAAATTAACCTTTCGCACAGCAGCCTTCATCTCAGGATCTGCTTTTGGAGAACCCAGACAAGGCAGCAACTGATTCAGCAGAACTGCAAAAGTTAGATCTTATGCTGGTGATGGGAAAGGCCAAGAAGAAACTGGCAGCACAGAAATGTCAAAGGGTTCAGAAATTAATGACATTGGGTACCTTTGGAAGTGGGGTGAAGACAGGATTAAAAACAGGGAGACTGGTTGAAAGTTTGCTGAAAAGGCAGTTAGACTTTGGCTCTCCTTACCTACTCCATGCATCAGAATTGATAGTCTTAATGCCACCTTAAGCAGAGGTTTTGAGGTTTGTTCACTGTAGCGGGAGGATTGTGGACAATGGAACACTGGCACAATTGAGGGTAAACATTTAGTAAAATTTTGTGAGCTGAATTTTAAAACCTTCCTGTCTCTCTTCAACTCTTCATTTATTCTGTCCCCAGAATGCTGACAGTCAGCTTTATATCCCCTAGACAAGAGATTGAACACTAAGGAATCCAACTAGCCCAAGGGAAAAGTCATGAAGTTATCGCATCAAGGTTTCCCCAAAGGAATGACCCAGTCAGAATATCATATATGGTATTCTAAGAAAAACCACAGTCAGCAAATCTCAGCCACTTGCACAAATCTTCCAATCAGTTTTTTAAATATCTCATATTTCAATATGAAGAAACAGCTAAGAACTAGTAAACATCTGAAGAGACCTATAAAATAAATGACAGAAACCATAATGACTAGCAGAAAACAACAACAACTTGGAAGAAATGCAGTGCAGGAAGATTAAACTTCAAAAAGAAAAAAATATATTATTAATATCCTCTTAAGTATAACAGGATTCATGAAACAAGAAAAAGTTATTGTAAAAAAAGAATTAAAGAACAAGGAACACCTTGTTTTAGTCTGTTTGTTTTGCTCTAACAGAATATCTGAGAGTGGATAATTTATAAAGAATAGAAATTTATTTCTCACAGTTCTGGTGGCTGAGAAGTCCAAGATCAAGGTGCCAGTAAGTTTGTGTCTGGTGGGGGCCCAGTCTCCACTTCTAAGATGGTGATTCAAATGCTGCATGCTTTAGAGGGAAAGAATGCTATTTCTCACATAGCAGAGGAGCAAAAGAGAGCTAAACCACTTGTGAAAGCTCTTTTTATAGAGGCATCAATCCATTCATGAGTGCAGAGCCTTCATGACCTAAACACCTCCCATTTGGCCCCATCTCCCAACACTGTTGCATTGGGGAATAAGTTTCAACAGGAGTTTTGGAAGGGACAAAAGCATTCAAACAATAGCCTACCTATTAGAAATTAAAAGTATAGTAAATAAATGAAACTCAATAGAAAGTTTAGAAGATAAAGTTAAGAAAATCTCTGTAAAAGTAAAGCAAGACCAAAAAATCCCTTAAAAATGGAGATGAAATAAATGATAGAAGATACAAGAAAATTATGGGACTCCCCACTTACTAGATCCCACATTTTC
This sequence comes from Propithecus coquereli, assembly GCF_000956105.1. NCBI lineage: Eukaryota > Metazoa > Chordata > Mammalia > Primates > Indriidae > Propithecus > Propithecus coquereli. The sequence goes on along the minus strand of NW_012151618.1, from coordinate 8,637,201 downwards.
ATAATCTCAATTCCAGAAAAAAATAGGGAAAATGTGTCATATCATTGTGGAATTTCAGAACACTGAGGATAAAGAAAAAATCCTTATAAGCTTTTAGAGAACAAAAGGGAAAGAAAAATGAAACATCACATATGAAGAATCAGGAATCAGACTTCATAACAACACCAGAAGCTAGAAAACAATTGAGCAATAGCTTCAAAATTCTAAGTAAATATACTTTCCCAGTTAGATTTCTATAGTGAAGAAAACTATCGATAAAAGAGTAAACCAAAGACATTTTCAGACTTTTAGGAGCTCAAAATGTTACGTCCCATGCGCTCTCTATCAGGAGGCTACTGGACAATGGGCTCCACAAAAATAAAGACATAAAGACATAGGCTCCAAAAAGAAAGAGGTCAAAGGAATACTCAAAAGTCTGGTGAAATGAGATCCCAAGAAGAAAGTGAGAAGCAGATCTAGAGTGGAGCAAGTCAGGAGATATCAGCCGAGACCAATCCAAGCAAAGAGAAAGATAGAATACCATCATGTGTCTGAATATAGACAGAAAAGTTTTAGATTATTAGGCGGAATTCAGGCTGAATGAGTAATAAATAGAAGGAAAACTAAACAAGAAAAGAAAGCATTACTTTGGGGAAAAATTGTGCAAGAAAGGAAGAGTAAAAATAGTATACTATATCTATATGAATAATATTGAAATTGTCATAATAATGAAAACACTAAGTATTGCTCTAAACAAAAGTATAACATGATTATAGTAGAAAGATCACAGGATAGAGTTTGTGTGTATGTGGGTGGCAATGGTAGTGTTGTGGTGTGTGATGAAGGGATGGTAGATGGTGAACAAGAGCTAAATCCTTATTTTCCATAAATGATATCTAAAATTAGAAATTCAAAAGGTAGGTAATATAAGTATTTTTTTTAGATATGTGGAGGTAAATTATAAAAGAAAAAGCTACAATAATTGAGGTGGAGATGGGGGAGGAAACTGTTTCATAACATTGAGAAGGAGGGAATCCTCCCTAACTCATTCTACAAAGCCTAGTATCACCCTGATACCACAGCAAGGAAAGGACACAACAAAAAGAGAAAACTACAGACCAATATCCTTCATGAATATAGATGCAGAAATCCTCAGCAAAATACTAGCAAACTGAATCCAACAGCATATCAAAAAGATAATTCACCTTAATCAAGTGGGTTTCATCCCGGGGATGCAAGGAGTCTTCATACATACACAAATCAATAAAAGTGATTCACCACATAAGTAGAATTTAAAACAAAAACCATACGATCATCTCAATAGATGCAGAAAAGCATTCAGTAAAATCCAGCATCCATTCATTATAAAAACCCTCAACAAATTAGGCATAGAAGGAGCGTACCTCAAAATAATGAAAGCCATACGTGACAAACCCATGGTCGACATCATACTGAATGGAGAAAAGTTGAAAGCAGTCCCCCTAAGAACTGGAACAAGACAAGGGTGCCCACTGTCACCACTTCTATTCAACATAGTACTAGAAGTCCTAGCCAGAGCAATCAGGCAAGAGAAAAACATAAAGGGATCCAAAGTAGGAAAGAGGAGGTCAAACTACCGCTGCTTGCTGACGATATGATCTTATATATAGAAAACCTTAAAGACTCCACCAAAAGACTCCTAGAATTGATAAATAAATTCAGTAAAGTTTCAGGTTACAAAAAGTAGCATTTCTATACACTAATAATAGTCAAGCAGAGAGTCAAATCAAGAACTCGATACCATTTACAATAGCTGTAATGAAAATAAAATACCTAGAAACATACTTAACCAAGGAGGTGAAAGATCTCTACAAGGAGATCTTTCTACAATACGCTGATGAAAGAAATCATAGATGAACAAACAAGTGGAAAAACATCCCATGCTCGTGGATTGGAAGAATCAACATTGTTAAAATGTCCATACTGCCCAAAGTGATTTGTAAATTCAACACAATTCCCATCAAAATACCAATGTCATTTTTCAGAGATCTAGAAGAACAATCCTGAACTTCATATGGAATCAAAAAATATCCCAAATAGCCAAAGCAATAAAAAGGAATGAAATGTCTTTTGTAGCTACTTGGATGGAACTGGAGGCCATTATCCTAAGTGAAGTATCTGAGGAATGGAAAAACAAATACCTATGTTCTTACTTACAAATTGGAGCTAAATGAGGGGCATATATGGTCATAAAGTGGTGTAATAGACATTGAAAACTAAGAAGGTGGGAGGGTGGGGGGAGATGAGGTAAAGATAAAAATCTACCTATAGAGCACAGTGTACACTATTGTAGTGATGGGTACACTGAAAGCCCTGACTTCAGCATTGTATAATTCATCCATGTAACAAAAAACACAGCCTCTAAATGTATTGAAATGAAATTTTAAAAAAGAACAATGGGTCATGTACCAAGATGTTTACAGCACTGAAAGTAACAGTGAACAATTATAAAATATATTAATGAACAAAAAGTGAAGGAACGTTAAATAAATTATTCAATGTTCATAATATGAAAAAAATTATTAATGAGATATTTTATAATACATTCTTTTCTTCATAGGAAGTCTTTGCAATCTACTGCATACTTTATTCTTAGACATATCTCAATTCAGATGCTAAATTTTCATCAGAAATACTTGATCTATGTTTAGATTTCATAAAATTTACAATGGAAAAAGTGAATTCACATACCCAAGTTGTTCCAAAAATTTTTAAATAACTGAATCTTGTACCAAAAATTATTTTCCCTCAATGATCATATTCATATTTCTAAAACTGGTTCATCTTTTTGCTTCAAAGAATTGATTTGACTTTGAAGCAAAACCATGTCAATTTTAAAGCTACATCTGTCCAAGCTAAATAAATTCACTAGCTCTTATATCAACTCAGTAATATTAACATTGAATTCAAAAGAGTATCGCATAAATTGAGATGCAATTCTAAATTTATCAATATCAACAAAGTGATGTTCATATTTTTCTTGTAGTTTTTGCAGCCAATGTACCTAACACTGTTACTTACAATTAAAATTTGCATCTTGAGTCCTGTTTTTAAAAATGTGTAAAAACATTAATCTGATTTCTGAAAAATCTTTAATTTCAACATAAATTCTTTTTGCTTTCTATAGGACTTAAATTTAAATCATTTGTATTGGCCAGGCACAGTGGCTCACAGCTGTAATCCTAGCACTCTGGGAGGCCAAGGCAGGAAGATCACTTGAGGTCAGGAGTTCAACACTAGCTCTGAGCAAGAGCGAGACCCCATCTCGACTAAAAATAGAAAAAATTAGCTGGACGTAGTGGTGTTCACCTGTAGTCCTAGCTATTTGGGAAGCTGAGACAGGAGGATCGCTTGAGCCCAGGAGTTTGAGGTTGCTGTGAGCTAGGCTGACACCATGGCACTCTAGCCTGGGCAACAGTGCAAGAGTCTGTCTCAAAAAAAAAAAAAAAATTCATATTCAATATAATATAATGGAGAAAACATAAATTACATTACCATTTTTTTGTTTTTTATTATTAAATGTGGCAAGCCTTCCTTTTGTTTTAAGGAAATCTTGAACTGGAATTACCAGTACTGTAAATCATTATAAAACTCTTTCACAACTCAAACAATCAACATCGGTAAAAACAAATCATCGTCTTCTATTTCTTTCAACAGTTCCATTAGCTAGTCATTTATAGCATGTATATAATGAATAATTTTAGCAACTGTATCCATGACACTTTTTGTAAGAAAACCTAGCACAAATATTTTTAATATGTATCACACAATGAAACAAAGCAATATGGGAAAATTCTGATAAATCTAGATTTTTGATCTAACATGGTTGGACCATCATCTGTCTTGACAGAAACTAATTTTTTCATATCTAACTAAAACTCTTCTTTGACATTTGTAAAAGATTCAAAACTATCTATACATCGAGCTTGATTTTTTTTAGGTCATGGATAGACAACATTTCTAAGTAAATTTGAAAGTCCTTTTAGACAAAAATGTACCCAAACGTGCCCAGTGCTAACTGGGAAAGGTCTGTTATACTATGTGGCTTATCTAAAGGTAAAAAGGAAAAAAAAGGTACTCCTAATTTTTCACATTTTGAATCAATTGATCTTTGACATTGTTTAGTGGCTTAATTGAAATTTTTCACTTTTCGTAAAATATTTTTAGTCTTTTCCTCATAATTTTCTAACAAAATTTGCATAAGTGAAAGAATTTCTTCTACCATCTCTCCATCTAAACATGGTTTTCTTTTTTTGTAAAAGAATTCAAACCATTTTATATCTGGCCAAAGTTGCAAGCTTGGATCCTGTCAAAAACTGTTTAAGACCTTTTTGTTAAACATTTAATTCTGATTTCAAGTGATTAATTTCTTTAATTCTTTTTTAGCTGTTGAGAGAAAACAAATTTCAGTGTATTTGCTTTAAATTTTTTTTTATTATCCATTTTTTTTTTTTTTTTTAACTTAACAGCTTTTTTGTTTAGCTCTACAGCAGCCAACTGCAACTGTGAAATTTGGAAAATACCTTCTTCTAGCCTCTTTTATTCTTTACCGTTCTGGTCATTGTACTAGCTTCTGCATCTCCACTCAATTCCACATCAGTAGTATGCCTTCGTTTTAAATTTTATGATTTGTCCATACTTGTTTTTTTAACTAGAAACATAATTTAATTATATTATAATTAAAATAAGTAGTTCAATTCAATTACCAATTGCGATTTACATAGGAATCACTATAACTTGAGCTCTCCGCATGAAATATTCAAATAAACGCATTATGATGTTACATTAGTGCATAGGAAAAAAATCATTTGAACTGAATCAATCTGTCCATTGCCTGGATCAGTGACGTGTTTATGCATAAAACTAGAAATGATGCTGGCTCCTGATACACACGCTACAACTTAATGATAATAGCTTATGCAACGCGATAGGTAAAATGAAATGCTTACCTTAAACTTGTGTTTAAGGGGAAAATATTTTACAATGTTTTGGTATTTAAATTTAAATTAATTAGAATTAAATACAATTAAAATTTTAATTCCTCAGTCTCAGTAGTTTCATTTCAAGTGCTTAGTAGCCACACGTGTTATTGAACAGCAGAGCTGTGGACTGCAGGAAAATGAGGCATTTTGTTAGGTACTCTCAAAGACATCTCAATTATTCTTCAAAACAGTTTTGTTTATTGTTATTCACTTTTGTTTGTTTGTTTGTTTGTTTGTTTAGAGACAGAGTCTTGCTCTTTGTACTTCCCCCTGGCTGGAGTACGGTGGCACGATCACAGCTCGCTGCAGCCTCAAACACCAGGCCTCCGGTGATCCTCCCGCCTTGGCCTCCCAAAGTGCTAGGGTCACAGGTGTGAGCCACCACACCTGGCCTGTTATCCACATTTTACAGGAAGAAACTGACACACGGTGAGGTTTAGTGGCCTGCCCAAGGTCACGCAGTCAAGCGACGAAGGAGCCGTGTGTGCCGTGATGGTGTGGTGCATTGCTCGGCGTGATCACGTACATAACCGAACTGGAAAAACAGTATGCTTCTTCCTTACCCACCCTACCCCTGCCCCTTTTAAAATCTACAAGCCTGTAACCGTTTGAAGAGCTTTGTATGAGTGAAAGTCAGAGCATTCAGGCAATATTTCTTACCTCCTATGGGCCAAGCACTGTGTCCTAGTGAACAAGAAACAGAGTCTCTGCCTCCGTGGAGTTTACACTCTTACGTAAAAGGACATAAAATTACAATGAAAAACTGTTAGTGAGATACTTTTCCCACAATTACATTTTGCGAACTTGCTTAAAGCGAAGCTCTTAAGATGTTGGTGCTTTTAGTGATCTTAGGATTGGATAAGGTCATCTCTGCGTCCAGCAATTCTGCCAGGGGTGGTCAGGCAAGTAGGTGCTTCGCAGGAGCTTTCGCTATTGAACGTGAAGTTATCCCTTCCAGTTCTGGGTACTTATTTTCATTCTTGTTTGTCCATTATTATCCTTGGGACTAAGATGTTTTAGTCTCTAAGGAGAAGGGGGCAACAGGGCAAAGCGACAAAAAGAGAAGGGCAATATCCTCCCAGATGAGGAACATCAGACCGATTAGGGGACTTTTGTTCCTTATAGAGAAACACATTCAGATCACCCCATGCTAAGGTACTGATCTGATCTGTAAAACTGTGATCTTACAATGCATTGTATCTATGGTTTATTTTCAGACTACTGCAAAAGCTACAAGAAGAGGCTTTTCCTTTGGGTGGTGCAACCAGCGCCATAAAACTACCACTTGGGGAAAAAATAAAAAACAACAACTACCACTTGTAGTTTAGAGTGCAGCTGAGAGCTGAGGAGCACTGAGGCTGAATCTTTAAGGGTAGAGATTTACGCAAATGAAAGCATGTTTCCTAAGTAAGGCCTCAAGGGAGATAACCCTTAGAGAGAGAGCATTTTAGAGTTCAACCAGATCATTATACAAACAGGAAAACCTAAAGTTCAGAGAGGTTAAGTGATTAATCTAAAGCCACACAGCATGTTCATTCAGTGAGACTGGGACGTCTACATTTTCTTTCCAGCTAATGACTAGTGGGTGAGGAGAGGAAGAAGAGAGGAGGTAGGCAGAAAAATCGGAGGAAGTTAAAGTCTGTGCGTAAAGCTCAGTAAGTCTAGGTTTTAAGATCTGCTCCTATACTTTCTACTTGTGACATTAGGCAGGCTTCGTAACTTTACGGAATCTCAGCTCTGAAATGGGAATGACGCAGACCTCCCAGAGCCGTGGTAAAGATTGATGAGATGATATATGTGCAAATGCCTCAACCTCTTAAAGATATGACCTTTCTTTTACTCACTGTCTGCCAAGTGGCACTTCCTTTCAAACTTCAAGCTCCCCAGGCCCCAGTAGGAAGTGTTCTGGATTGGTGGGTCAAACGCCACTGCCCTCCACCTGCTGCTGGCCTCAACCTCTTTGTGACTCTTTGTGTCCTAAGACTTCCCCCATTCTCCCCAGCGTCCTCTTCCTGTGATCATACCCTGTACCAACCTCTTCCCTGTCACCTCTAGGAATCTTGCCATCCTAGCTGGAGCTCCACCTAACAACTGGAAGCCTTCACAAGTATTCGGATGGGGTGACAGGGCTTCAAAGTGCTTTCACAGACGTTCTCCCCTTTGATCCTCACCACAGCCCTGCAGGGGAGGCAGGGCAGCTGTTATCTTCCAAATTTTACCACTAAGAAACCTGAGGCCAGACAGGCCAAGTGATTTGCCCAAGGCCACAAGCTGGAGAACTACAGGCTTTAAGGTCAGGAAGTCTTAGGTTCAGGTCTCAGCAGCTTGCTATAACGTGGCCTCGAGTAAGTACTAGAGCTTCGCTAAGCTGAGTTTCTCTGTCTGTGAAATGGGGATATTTGTTGCGTATCTGCAAGGTTGCATATTTTGCGTACGTAGTATCAGTAGACAGCAAGTATTCAGCAAGCCAGACCGGAGGCCAGTGCGCCTCGCCAACTCTCCGCGCTATTCCTCAGCACCACTCCCACTAGAAGCAAGCGCTTCCATCTCTGAACTTTGGAAGCATTCACTGTCTTTATCAGGAGCCTTTGATTTCATGCCTCAGAAACTAACTCTGGTTGATAAACAGCAAATAGGATTTTGCCAAGACATTGCTAAGGCCACACCATGGAGGAGCTGAAAAATCACCTTTTGGAAAGGAACCATGGCAGGCCCAGGAATCTCACAGGCCTTTGGGGTCGGTCTAGTGCCAGCTGCCTTTCTTCCCCATTGTGCATCTCTCTCCACTTAAAATCCACATTTACAGAAGAGCAGATCTGATTGGCCTAGCCAGGCCATGTGCCCACCATGTGGGCAAATGGGCAGGGAGGTTGGCAGCCCACCGGCATGATATGGAATGGAGGGAAGGTAGTTCTACAAAGGTAGAAATGCTCTCAGATAAATGAAGGCCATTATTTGGCCCTCATGTAACTCTGTGCGGGTGGTTGTCTTGGCTTGGGCTTCTGTCTTAACATCCAGCTAGACCATTAGTCCTGGGAGGTCGGGGTGGGTAGGGGGAGAACGCCTCTTCCTTATGCTCAGATTCAATATGGAAGCCCGGAGACTGCCCCAGGGCTTTGTATATAATTGGTGCTCAATAAATATCAGGTGATTGATAGATTTTGATTATATTACAGTCCTCAGTCTTTCCAGTCTAAAAAACCAAATCAGGGCTTTCCTGGCTGATCCCAGCTCCTAAACCTCAGCACTCCTACCTACACGCAGCCACCAATAAAGCAATCAATCAATAACAATTCACCTAATTAGCTTGCTCACAGGAGCCAAGAAGTTTCTCGGGCCTAGCCTCTTCCCATCACAACCACTGTCTGGGGTGCCAGGTGTCTTGCCAAAGGACTTGATTAATAAGTCATTATAATTGAAGCTGAATACAATTAATTGCATAATTCTGAACTCTTCAAGTTTAATTCCACAAAAATTACATCACAGAATTGGGGCATGATGAAGTATTTCTAATGAGAAGAATAAAGGGAACTTGCAGAAGTGCTGGTTAATATTTGTGACATGTTATGCACATGCCACTCTCACTTGCCGTTGCTGTCGATAAAAATTCACGTAGCTCAAATACTTAATTGGATTCCCAAACATGTGGCTCACTATTGAAAAACACTGGACATTATCCTAGTCAGTCCCAACATTTTGATAATGTTAGTGATGTCCTCCTTAAATCTGTCCTGGTTTAATTTTTCTGTATGCACAAGACCCCAGATGTGCTCATATCTTGGGGTTTGTTTGGTTTGATTTGGTATGTTCTTATTTTCTCTTTCTTGGCTGTTCCCTTAAATTTGTTCTTTCCCATGGTTACTAACTTGCTGGAGGACATGTCAGAAAATAGCTGATCAATAAAAGTAGTGCTATTTGCCTTTGACAAAACTTTTACCCAATTGAATAGGCAGGATTTTCACGAAGAAAATCTGAGAAATTAATTAATTAACTGTAACTGAATTTCACCTCTTTAACCTTAACTCGTGAGCAAACCTGAGCTAAATAAACATCTGACCATTCAATCTCTTTCACTTAAGGTTAACTTGAGTTTATTATTCAGGCTACTGCCCTTGTGTATAAGGCAATGCATAAATTACGCATACTAATTACCCTGGATGGGGCTCCACTTTAATGAATTCTTTTAATTAAACTGCAACACCGTGGTTTTGCACAGGATGGTCTATATTTCATCCTTAAACTACGTTAACCTTCATCTTTGTCTGGGCAGCTCACACATCCAACCAGAGAAGGTCTGAGTTTAATTCATCTAAGTATATACATTCCACAACCCCCCTTGACTCAGAGGAAAATTTGAAAAATGTTTCTCTTCTGCTTCGAGGTTAAGAAATTAGATGCCTCTGTGAAAAGTTATGATTCTGCTGGGGATACTGAGGTGGAAAAGAAAAAGACAAAACAAAAACTGAAATGACAGGATCAACTAGCACGGCACTGCAGTCTTTAAAATATAAATAATGGCAGTCACATCAACAATGCTCTTATTAATATGTACTGCTGAGCCAGGGGCATGCTCCACTTTGTGATCTTTATATTCCTGAGTTTACAGTAAATAATCCTTACCAGGAGTCCAGTTTTCAAAGACACAATTAGTTCTCTACGATCTGGAACCATTAGTGGATGCAGCAGTAGAGAAAATTGGAAGCAGTGTATATTTTAGCCGTAAGTATTAATCTTCTCTTTTCACTAAGCTCCTGCTTCTAGGTAGTAGAATTGCCTGGAGTTTTACCTTCCTGGTATCCCACTCAAGAGAGGCTGGGGAGAGAGGAAAAGAGAGAATCAAAGGGCCAAAGGACTATCTAGATCTCAGGACCCTTTGCTCCCTTTCATAGCTCAGCAGGGAGAGCAGGGGATTGTAGATACCAGGAAACATGATAATCTCACACTAAGTCGACGAGTATTAATTGAACACCTACTGTGTTCCTAGCACCATATCTATGCTGGAATATTGCCGTGATGGAGAATTGTTCTATTCATGTGGTCTTTTTAAGAAAGAGGAATATATTTGCATACATATGTTTGTGCTCACATAGATAAATTTGGGAAGATGGGAAAAAACTGTTGAGAGAGTTTGCTTCTGGGAAGCATTGGACGTCTGGGTTGGGAGGGGAAAGTACTTGCTATATATCCTCCTTCTCCTTTTTCTCCTTCTTCTTATTCCTTTTGTATCATGAACATGTGATACTTTTTCATTCAAAAATTCAAAACAATAAAAATAGCTAGGGAGTTCATAGTGCACTGGAGAGACAAACATATCACAATGTAATGTGGCAAGTGCCGTGAAAGGTGAACATACAAACTATTCTGCAAATATGCTGCGAACACAGAGGAGGGATCCTCCAACTGTGTCTGGGGGAGTCAAGGAAGGCTCCTCAGAGGAGGTGTCATATACGTTGGGCCTTAAAGAATGAGTGTGAGAGTTTCTCAAGTTAAGCATGAGCCATTGAATGGGAAGAGGAAGATAGCCTGAGATGATTGCATCTACCCAAGATTATTCTCTCTGAGAAATCTTGTTAGTAGATATGCTACTGTAGGGTTTTCCTGATGCCATGTGGAAATATTGTTTAAATCATTGTCATTTCTGACAAGGTGATTGAGAGTGATATATTGCAAATGATCCCAAAGAAATTGCTCACTCTGGAAAACTCTTGGATATGCCTGAAATTCTAACTTGTTTCTGCAGCAGTCCTTGAAAAACTTTCACCAAGTTCTACCTTAACCTAGAATTTGTACAAAAGCAACTGACCTATAGGATACAACCAATCTTCGTTTCGTTGGAAGAGATAAAGAACATAAGTTATTTTTTTATCAGCAAAGCCTAGGTCTTAAAGCCACATCACTACATTTAGAAATGGAATCCCCACCTCCACCTTGTAGCCAACAGTAGAGGAAGGATGGGGTTAAGTGAAGACCATGATGGCCTCAGATTCCATGTTTTACCATTGATGGAGTTCTTTGGGGCACCAAATTCCCTTATTCTTAGGCTACTAAAAAGCCCAGGTATGGACTGGGTGGTTCTAAGCCAGGCAAAGAAACCCAGCCTCCCAACCACAGAGCAAGTCCTAGAAAGAGGGACTTGGTAGGACTTGGCAGGGCTCTCTAGGCTTCTTAGAAATCCCATTTGCATGTTCAAGGGGGGAGGCAAGCTGATGTATCTCATCACTACCCTGATGCTGGTATGATCGATACCTTCCAATATTTACTGAGCCATGGCCCTGTGCCAGATGCAGGGGATGCAAAGATGAATGTCACATGGTTGCTGCTTTCCAGTAGCTCACAGGGAAAAGACAGTTGCTGACAAACCGCTATAATATGACGAAATGTGTTCCTCTAGCCACAGCCAAGCACAGAGCCGGGAACCAGGACTCTTCCCTGTGAAGGCGGAAGTCCACTCTGTGGGTGAGTCAGCGAGTGAACGCGAAGGCCGAGGATGCTACTGTCCTTCACAGAGAGCCTGAGGCTCCTGAGTATGATTTTTTTGATGACAATGATGGTTCCTGAGACAGACAACCCTGTTTCCCTTTTTATGAGCTGTGTGACATTGGATAAGTCACTTAGCCTCTCTGATTCTCAGCTTCCTCACCTGTAAAACTTGGATAATAATAGGACCTACATCACAGAGTTGTTGATGGTGATTACATGAGATAATGGATGTAAAGTGCTTAGCAAAGTGACAGGCCCCTGGTAAGTAATCGGTAAGTGTTACCTGTTACTATAATCGGTATGAGTAAGGCAAGTGCATGCTAGACTTCTAAACAAGTGCAATACAAGAATGTAAGTTGCCGCGACACACTCCATTCACATGGGCACGTGGAACTGGAAAACACACACACACTCATATTCATTTCAGTTTAGAAACCAAATTGCTGTTACCGAGGACCCTTGTGAAAGACCTGGAATGAATTCTTAAACAACCGGATGCGACTTTTGCTGACTTGCTTAAAAGCTGAAAGGAAAGGGCCAGTCCTTCCTGGCTCTGTTGGATTCCTCAGAAGAGACCTGTCCACACAGAGGGTGAGTGCGGGCTCGGGTCCAGGTGTGCTCGAGAGAAGAGGGCACATCTCAAAGAGCCTGGGGCTGCCCAGGACAGTGGAGCAACTCCAGGACTCAGCACCAGCGCCTCTGCTTTGATCCCTTTGTGTTTCCCAGGTGGCGTTTTTGCCGCAGGCTTTCCACGTGCGGAGTGTCTTCGGGCTGTCCTCGCGGGGAACATATGCTACGACATACCATCTGGCCTTTACACTGCTCTCCGGCAGCCACGGTATAAAAACCTCCCTGTTTGGCAGCTATAAGTCCTTGCTGTCCCTTTGGTCTCTTCCTTGGTCTGAGTGTTTTTCAACATCAGTGGATGTAATTAAGAACTAAACTAAGCATATGGGCTCAGGACTATATTGTGACCACGAAGGGAGATTGACCTTGGAAGAGGAGCTACCCGGGGGCGGGCCCAGCCTTGCGCTCCCAGGCAAATGCAGTGCATGTGGCAGGGGGCTTGGCACACCCGTTTACAGCTGGGCATAGTGTCGCACGGGCTCAGAGCTCCGCGCTGAGAGCGAAGCGGGGAGAATCGGTCACACCCACTGACACGCAGAGCCTGGCTGACGGGAGCATGCGTGTCTGTTGGCTCTACACAGCGGGGGGAGTACCAGAACTGCTCGGATTCAGCGATCGGCATCGTTTGTGTGGCTTCTCTCTGAACAGAGAAAAAATTACTGGTTGCTGAATGGCAGGTATTTCTAGAAGGTATGGAAGGAGAAGCCAAAATCAGGCTCCAGAGAGCTGAAAGTAGTACATAAAATGTGAAAGTATAAACCACTGTATGTGTGCATATACATGACGGAATACTAGGCAGCTAAAGAAAAGGATGGGGACTTTCTTTATGCGCTGATTCGGAAAGAACACCACGATGCAAGTGAAAGCAGATGGAAAATGACAGTGTGTAGACTTCTACCATTTTCACAAGAGGGTCGGGGGTGAGGTGGTTATGTCTGTACTGGAGTGTCGATGGATAAGACTTTCTGGAAGGATATACAAGAAACTAATAACAATTTGAGGGAGAAAGGAAGAGCCTGAGCAGGTGGAGGATTGCATGGGAATTTTCACTTGTATTTTTATATACGGTCGTGTGTCCCTTAACAACGGGGATGTATTCCGGGAAATGCATCATCAGGCAATTTCATTGTGCAAAGATCGTAGAGTGCACTTACACGAGCCTGGATGGTGCAGCCTACTACAGACCTAGGCTGTGCGGCACAGCCGGTCGCTCCCAGGCTGCAAACCTGCACAGCATGTTCCTGTGCTGAATGCTGTAGGCAACTGTAGCACAATGGTAAGTATGTGTGCATCTAAACACAGAAAAGGTACAGTAAAAATACGGTGTAAAAGATAAAAACGGTGCATGGGGCCTTGTATGGGGCACTTACCACAAACGGAGCTTGCAGGGCTGGAAGTTGCTCTGGGTGAGTCAGCGAGGGAACGCGACGGCCAAGGATGCTACTGTGCACCACTGTGGACTATAAACACTGGACGCTTCGGCTGCACTAAATCTATTTTTAAAAAATTTTCTTCAGTAATAAATTAACCTTAGCTTACTGTAACTTTTTGACTTTATAAACTTTACCCTAGCTACTCAGGAGGCTGAGGTAGAAGGATTGCTTGAGCCTAGGAGTTTGAGTCTAGCCTGAGTAACTTAGCAAGACATCTCTAAACAACAACGACAACCACCTTTACATTTTTTTTAACTTTCTGACTCTTTTGTAACAACATTTAGCTTAAAAGAAAAACATTCTGGAGGCTGGGCACGGTGGCTCACGCCTATAATCCTAGCACTCTGGGAGGCCAAGGCGGGTGGATCGTTTGAGGCTCAGGAGTTAGAGATCAGCCTGAGCAAGAGCGAGACCCCGTCTCTACTAAAAATAGAAAGAAATTGGCCAAACAACTAAAAATAGAAAAAAATTAGCCGGGCATGGTGGCGCATACCTGTAGTCCCAGCTACTTGGGAGGCTGAGGCAGGAGGATCGCTTGATCCCAGGAGTTTGAGGTTGCTGTGAGCCAGGCTGACACCAGGGCACTCTAGCCCAGGCAAGAGAGTGAGACTGTCTAAAAAAAAAAGAAACATTCTGTACAGCTGTACAAAATATTTTCTTTCTATCCTTATTCTATAAGCTTTTTTCTATTTTTAAATTTTTTATTTATATTTTTACTTTGTAAACTTTTTCATTAAAAACAAAGACACAAACACACACATAGGACTAGATCTACACAGGGTCAGGACCGTCAACATCACTGGCTTCCACCTCCACATCTTGTCCCACTGGAAGGTCTTCAGGGACAGTAACACACATGGAGCTGTCATGTATAATAACGATGCTGTCTGCTGGAAGGACCTGTTTTACAGTTAACTTTTCTCATGTAAGTAAAAGCAGTACACTCTAAAATAACAATAGTGTAAGTTAGAATAGTATAGTATAGTAAATACATAAACCAGGAACAGAGTCATTTATTATCATTATCAAGTATTATGTACTGTACATAATAGTGGGTGCTATACTATTATATGACTAGCCGTGCAGTAGTTTTGTTTATACCAACATCTCCACAAACATGTGAGGAGTGCATTGTGCTACAACATTACAATGGCTACAACATCGCTAGGCAATAGCAATTTTTCAGCTTCCTTATAATCTTATGGGACCACCGTCATATATGTGATTCAGCATTTACTGAAATGTCGTTATACTGCACATGACTGCATTTTAACCTAGTATTTTCATGTATTGCCCTTTTAAAAAATTAGATAAATTTAAATGTATTTAAAAGTTTTAAAAGTGACATCATAAAATATTGACAAGCTAGTGGAGATTGCATACTAGTAGATTTATAAATACATTTTTATTAGTTTGTTTCTATGCATATCTCTCCACATGAATAAGGCTATTTGATTTCCAATAACATCTTCCATAAATGATTATCATAGGATGCAGTAATTTACACATTGCATATTTCACACTGAGCATTTTTATGTCAAGAAAAAAAACAAAATAAATATAAGTTATACTAATTAACAAACTCAGGGTTTGAATGTGGTTAATGCTGATAACTAGAAGGCAGCCTTAAGCCTTGTCCTTTTTCCTTTGATTTGACTAACATTTGTTGAATAATTATGATGCGCTGTTGACAGTTTGCTCTACAATCCACAATTCTCACTGCATGAAACTGTATCTGTGTAGTATAATACGTGGTATACCCAGACAGGAATAGGTTTGCTGCAGAAACTTCTGAAAGATTCTTTACTTAGCTGGTGTGTCCAGATAGAATATCAGTTGGTGCCTGCAGGTTAAAGTTTTTTTCATTTTCTAACAATACACAGGGACATTAGGCCCTGTGTATGACCAAGATGCTGCTTGGAAAAAAACTATATACTGTTTACAAACTAGTAGATCCAAAGATACTCATATCTCTCTCCCTCTCTCACTCTCTCTCTCTCCCCCAAAACATACACAGATCTAACCATAGTGCTTCTTGTAATAATCCATCTTCACTTCTGTAAGAAACTGTGGAAATCTTTACTGTAGTGACATTACGCTGCATAAATTTAGCTAAACTGGAACTCATTTTCTCAGGATTCCTTTCCCTGTGGGGTTGCAGGTTAGCATGAGCCACATGAGTAACTTGCATGAGATTTGGAAGGCAGCAGTGAGGCCAGCATTCAGGCTTTGAAGGTTGGTCCAGGGTGCCAAGCACTGCAGTGACTAGCACAAGCCATCACTGATCTGCTAGCTCCCTTTATGGGTGTGGGTGTGGGTTGTACCTGGGCTCACAGCTCCTCTGGTCCCCATGAGATTTCCTCCCTCGGCTTTTCCAAGTCCTGAGCCAGGTATGTGTGCAGCTCCATGGCAAAACATACCAGCTTTTCCTGCGTCACCCGTATCATGGAGGATGGAGGCCCAGGGAGACAGATGGAGGTTCCAATACATCCTCTTGGGTTCCTGTTTGGCCTTTTCTCTTCTACTTCTTGTCAGGACTTCTTTCCCAATCGCCAACCCAGCTGAGTATGTCAGCTTCAGACCCCACACCAGACATTGGGGTCACAGCTTGAATAGACTTCTCTACTTGCTCCCACAATTGCATGTGGTCTACTTCCTATAACAAATGCTTTATTCTATAGCTCTTAAAGTGTTTCTACTTCTGAGATATAGCTCTGTTTAATATATTACCCAAAAACGTCCAGAGACATGTCTTAGTCTTACCACTGCTAAGAGCTCAGCAAACCTAGGCATTAGTCATGCCTGCTTTGCAAGTAAGAAAGCTGATGCTAAAAGAAAAAGTAAGCCACCAGGCTGAGAATCTAACTCAAAAACCCACACTCTTTTGACCATACAATATCGCATTGTCTTCCAAAGTAAGAGAGAAACACAGTGCAAAAGAACATTGTCATAATAATTGAAAAATCAGCCTCCAGAAGAGATTATAAAGACAGCATCTCCAGTTCCTAACTCAGAGTACTGGGTGATACAGACAAACGTTGAGAATAAAAATGCTTTGGATATTCTGGGGTTGAGGAGAGGGGTGACGTAAGCCATATAATTTTCTTAGCTGTTTCAAATGAAGCAGGGATGAGTGTTAGCCACGTGGTGTTCAGTACTGTAAACCGAGGAATCTGGATTCATGTTACACGAGCCAAAAAGTCTTCTATAAAAATATTCATAAATATTCCCAAATACAGAGAATGGAGTGGTTAATTGTATATAACTAGGCACTTGATTGTACCTAGTGAGACATTATCTTTGAATGTGTCTCTGAGGGTGTTTTTTTTTTTTATTTTATTTTTTTTAATTTCAGCATATTATGGGGGTACAGATGATTAGGTTACGTATGATGCCCTTACCCTCCCTCCCCCCCAAGTCCGAGCTTCAAGTGTGTCCGTTCCCCCGGAGGTGCGCATCGCACTCATTGTTTGTGCATATGCCCGTCCCCTCCTCCCCCCTCCCCCTCCCCTGCCCAACATCCAATACATGTTATTCTTATATGTGCACTTAAATGTTGATCAGCTAATACCAGTTTGATGGTGAGTACATGTGGTGCTTGTTTTTCCATTCTTGGGATACCTCACTTAGTAGAATGTGTTCCAGCGCTTTCCAGGAGTATATAAGAGGTGCTATATCACCATTGTTTCTTAAAGCTGAATAGTACTCCATGGTGTACATATACCACAGTTGATTAATCCACTCATGTATTGATGGATACTTGGGTTGTTTCCACATCTTTGCAATTGTGAATTGTGCTGCTATGAACATTCGAGTGCAGGTGCCTTTTTCATAGAGCCACTTTTGCTCTTTTGGGTAGATGCCCAGTAATGGGATTGCTGGGTCAAATGGTAGTTCTACTTGTATCTCTTTAAGGTGTCTCTGAGGGTGTTTTTGAATGAGGTTAGCATTTGAATTGGAGGACTCAGTAAAGCACAGCGCCCTCCCCAATGTGGGTGTGCCTCATCCACCTGCCGAGGGCCTGAACAGAACAAAAAGGTGGAGGAAGAAGGAATTCACCCCTTTTTATTCCTGTTTGCCTGCTTGAGCTGAGACATTGGTCTTCCCTACCCAAGGATGGGGATTTACAATATGAAGACCTTGTTCTTAGGCCTTCGCGCTCTGACTGGAATTGCGGCACCAGGTCCCCAGTTTGTAGACAGCAGATGGCAGCTCATGGGACTTCTCAGCCTCCATAATCATCTGAGCCAATTCCTCATTATAAATCTCCTTTTATTTGTATGTTCATGTGTGTGTGTGTGTGTGTGTATAATCTCTGATTGGTTCTGTTTCTTTGGAGAACCCTGACAAATATAGAGTATTATGTAATGTTAGGAAATATAGAATTTTGAAGGCTTTTTACTGGTTCCATTTCTCCTCCTTAGACATAAATATACAAAGGTAATGCCTACACTCTTCACTGGGTTACTCTGAAAATCTCCATTATACAAAATTGCTAGAAAATGTTATTATTTTCAAATCTAAATTAATGTTAGCATAAAAAACAGAAGTCACTGTCAACTAGAAAACATAGAGCAAACAGAGAAATTCCCAGTGTCACAATGTCACGTATTATTTGAAATGTGGTGGAGTAAGTGTTAAAAGACAGCAGGTCAGTCTGGGAATGAGAAATTTCTAGAAAGCCCTGGGCTAATTCACATCTTGGGACAGAGGAGGTTCTGAATCAATACAGCGGGGGATTTCAGATTGGGCCTATTTGTAACACAGTGTGCCATGGTTGTCTTAGTCTGCTCGGGCTGCTATAACAAAATACTGCAGGCAGGGCAGCTCAAACAACAGTAAGTTGTTTTCTCACAGTTCTGGAGCCTAGAAGTCCATGATGAAGGTGGTAGCCTATTCAGTTTCTAAAGAGGGCTCTCTGCCTGGCTTGCAGATGGCCACCTCCTTGCTGTGTGCTCTCCTGGCCTTTCCGCAGTGCGTGTGTGTGTGTGTGTGTGTGTGTGTGTGTTTGTGTAGACTGCGAGAAAGAGCAAAGCTCTCTGGTGTCTCTTCTTAGAAGGACACTAATCCCATCAGATCAAGGCCCCGCCCTTATGACCTCATGTAACCTTAATTACTTCCTTAGAGGCCCAACTCCAAATACAGCCTCACTGGGAGTTAGGGTTTCAACATATGAATTTGGTGGGACACAAACATTCAGTCCGTAACAAGAGTGAATGTCTGTTACAGAAAGAGAATGATTCAAACCATACTCAAACATTCTGTCTGTATGTCCCTTGTGAAGCTTGTCTAGGTAACAAGTCTACCTTGATTAAAGACCACCAGTAAACAAGAGTAAATGACAAGACCTTCAGATTTCCGCTTTGTGTTTGAATCTCTTCTATTTTGTCTTTCACATCAACGTCTCAAAATTTGCCGGCATGTTCAGGTTGTAACCCCTCTGATTAAGGAAATAAGGCTTGCCTTGCCTTAATAGGCAATTAGCTTTTACAATCAAATAGAGAGAGTCATGATTAATGACCTTGCTAATTGTGCACATTAATACAAGCGGAATGTTCAGATTCTCAGGAACATTCATGCTTTGAGTTTACTGTGGTACGTCATCATGGATCCAAGCTGAGGGAGACACAAACTTCGCCCTCTAGATCAGAATCTAGTACCAAAAGATATGTGAACTGCTATATGACAACAAGGGAGGGATCTTGTCAGTTTTCTGATGTCTGGCATAGCATTGATGTAATATATACCTTGGCCAATTAATTACCAATAACCCCCGCAGGCTGGCAAGGAAGAAAACGGCACCAAGCACATGCAGGAGAGATTCCAAATCGTTAGTGATATGATAATTTTCTAGAACGTTTTGAAAGCAGGGGAAAATGTTCAAACTGTACAAACTAAGCAGAATCCAGAATTTTATTCTAAAGAGAAGCTAGAACAATATTCCCAATTGTCCAGTTAATTGTTTTCATGTAAAGAAATCCTACATGTTCTTTAGGAGCCAACTCTTTAATTAAGCCTCCTCCAATTCTGAGTGCTGGAAGTGATCACTCACCCTCAGAACACTCCAGAACTCTGTTCCACTTACCTGCCACTTGTCATTTAATGCCTCCTTGTATAGTTTTGTTATCATCTATGGGGACTTGTACGTCCTAAAAGCCAAATGTCAGAACTGTAGGATGTCAGAGTAGAAAGCTCTCAGAGAGGTCCTTTGGTTCTGTTTCCTCCATTTACAGATGGGGAAACTGAGGCCCATCCGAGGAACATGAATTGCAAGATTAGGCCTCACTGAAGTGGTGACAATTAACTACAGACTTAAAGGCAGAAGAGGGAGTCGGTGCACTGCCCAGAGAGGACATGAGCCTGCATGGTTTCAGGAGGCCTCTTGGCCAGGAGGCTCTTGTAGCCGAAGCAGAAAGAGAGAAGGAGAGTGGATGAGATGAGAGAGGCGGTGGGGGTGGGGTCAGAACCTGGGGAGCCTGTTGGCTTATACGGAGTCACTTGTTCTGAGGGAAATGTGAGCCATTGGAAGGATTTTTTTAAAAAATAACATACGGAGAATAAAATTCACCAATTTTAAGTGTACAATTTGATAAGTTTTAACAACTGCATACAATTGAATAACCACCACCGCAATCACCCCCATCAACTCAAAAAGTTCCCTTGCCTTCCTTGAGAGTCAATCCCTGTCCCCAGTCCCAGCTCTTGGGAACCACTGATCATATAGGATCCTATTTTGCCCTTCCCAGCATACCATATAAATGGAATCACACGTGTGAACTTTTGAATCTGACTTCTTTTAATTTAGAATAATGCTTTTAAGACTCATCCAAGAATTACATATTTCAGTAGTTCTTTCTTTTTGTTACTGAGAAATATTCTGTTGTATGGACGTACCATGCATTTACCAGTTGAAGAACATTTGAATTGTTTTCAGTTTGGGACCATTATAAATAAAGCTGCTATAAAAACTTATATGTGGGACTTTATGCAGAGTTTTTATTTATCTTGGGTAAATCCCAAGGAGTGGAATTTCTAGGTCATTTAGTAAGTGTATATTTAACTTTATAAGAAACTATCCAACTATTTTACGAAGTAGATGTCATTTTGTGTTCCCATCAGCAAGGCATGAGACTTCCACAAATCCTCATCAACACGCGATATTGTCAGGTTTTAAATTTTAGCCATGCTAAGTAATGTGGCTTCATGGTAAGTCTCGAAATCAGGTGATTTTTACTTGCATTTCCCTAATGAGTAATATTTTTGAGCATACGCCTTTTAAGTGCTTATTTGCCATTCAGATCTCTTCCTTAGCGAAGTGTCTGTTCAAATCTTTTGCCTATTATTTTTAGCCTCTTATTATTGAGTTGTAAAAGTTCCTCACATATATTCAATACAAGTCCTTTATCAGATCTATGTGTTGTGGCTTGTCATTTTTCTTAATTCCAATGTATCCATTGTTTTCTTTTGTGGCTCAAGCTCTTGTGTCCTCTCTAAGAATCTTTGCTTAACTCAAAGTCACACAGATTTTTTTTCCTACTTTTTTTTTTTTTTTTTTTTGAGACAAAGTCTCACTATGTTGCCTGGGCTAGAGTGAGTGCCATGGCGTCAGCCTAGCTCACAGCAACCTCACACTCCTGGGCTCAAGCGATCCTCCTGCCTCAGCCTCCCGAGTAGCTGGGACTACAGACATGCGCCACCATGCCCGGCTAATTTTTTCTATATATTTTTAGTTGGCCAATTAACTTCTTTCTACTCAGGCTGGTTTCGAACTCCTGAGCTCAAACAATCCACCCGCCTCGGCCTCCCAGAGAGCTAGGATTACAGGCGTGAGCCACCATGCCCGGCCTTTTTTCCTACTTTTTCTTCTACAGGTTTTATAATTTGGGGCTTTACATTTATATCTATGATCCAATTTGTTATATTTTGTGAATGGTGCAGGATAATGGTTGAGTTTTTCTTTTTTTTTTATGTAAGTATTCATTTGTTCTAGTGTCTTTTGTGGAAAAGACTATCCTTTATCCATTGAATTACCCAGGCATCTTTGTTGAAAACCAATTGACCATACTTGTGTGGGTCTATTTTTGGTTTATGTCTATCTTTATGCCAATACCACCCATCTTAATTAATGTGGCTTAATGGTAAGGCTTGAAATCAGATGGTGTAAGTCCCCTAGTTCTTCTTTTCCAAAATCGTTTTGTCTATTTTAGGCCTTTTATATTTCCATATAAATTTTATAACCAGTTTATCAATTCCACCAAAACCCTTTAGAGAGTTTTGAGTAAAAGAGTGGCATGATCTGACTTATTTAATACATTTTAAAAAGATCACTCTAATAACCATGATTTGCTCAATACCAAAGCTACGAGATGACTTAGCACTCACCGTTATACGGGAATATCTCCACCCCATTGGGTAAAGTGAAAAATAAACAATCCCCATCCTATAGGTAAGGGTTTTCAAATAAATCTCAATGTATCATATTATCCAAAGAGACTTTACTAGAAAGCTTAAGAATGTTAGAATGTTAGATGCATTTGGACTGAGTCCGGCGGATGACACTTATTCGTGATTGCCTTTGACAAACTATTTGACGCTGAGCCCAAGGGACACTTCCCAAAAGTAAAAGATGCTGAAAACCCTGTGTGGTCCTACATCCTCTTTTCTTGCCTAGCCACTGAGTGACTACAAAAGGAATATTTTTGAAAGCAGATTGCTGGGATTCTTCTGACTCTTTTGTAGAATCTTGGTTTTTCCAGAGTTTTACTAATTTTTTCAAATGGGAGGGAATTTTAGGGAGGGAATGTTCTAATTCATAAATCAGCAGGGGAAGAAATCTGTAGCTTCCCAGATAATCTCCCTGCCCTTTTTACCTTGTCTCTGCCAAACAGGCAGTTCAAACAAGGTTCCCACCTGTCAGAAATCATGGTGTTTTATATGCAAAGAAAATAACATTTTTCCCCCGTCATCAACATTTTTTTTCTCCTGATAACATTCCTCAATGGCAGTGGGTTTCCCTTTTCTAAAATGTGGCATCTCTCATGTTTGTTGGTGGAGTTGTTCCAACTCCAAGTCATTTGACTGTGCTGTTCAGGGACGTGGGAAGCTGTGGAAATTGTCCTTTGATTACGAACTGGGTTAATTTGGGCAAATCATTTAATCTGAGTTTTATCTTTTCCAGGAAAACAAAGCTATAGCCATTAACTACCTTATCTACTGCAGACTTGTGGGAATCAGATGTGGCAATGTGCATAACAACACTCTATGGACTCTGGAGTATAGGGTACAAACCTTGGTCACTATAATTGCAAATAATAGATAGTGTTGACTCTGTGGACCTGCTTATATATTTTTATTTTTTATTTTTTTCAGTTTACATCTTTTTTAAAATGTGTTGAACGAAGCCAGTATCCATTGGGTAGCCATAACACGGTACAAATTATTAAGGAGTAGAAAGGAACAAAAGTTAATCGAGGAGAGTATAGTTTTAGCAGGGAGACAATCTTGCACACATGAAATAATGTGAGACTGATGATAGCTCACATTTGGAAGTGCTTTGCAGTTTGCTGATTTCTTTCACATGCTTATCTCATCTCATTTTTACAAACAACTCCGTGTAGTTATGTAGGGCAGATATGGCTCATTTGGGACCCAAACACAGATTATTTTCTGTCTCCTAGCCCAGAAAATCTATTCTGGTGGTTCTCAAACTTCGATGTGATTAAGAATCATTTAGGGAACTTGTTATGACAAAAATGCTGGTTCCTGGATCTCACCAGCAGAGTATCTAAATCAGTTGATCTGTGTCTAAGAGCCTGATCTTTATCAAGTGTATTATATGATGATTCTCTTACAGATGGGCTGCAGTTTATTGCCTGTCAGTTTATTTTCTGGTGCAGAAAATAGACAGGCAGAGAGCTACTACTCTTCTATCTAACTGGCATGCAGGGTACAGTGGTTATAAGCTCAAATGCGGGAGCCAGTCGGCCTGCATTAAAATCCTGCTTTCATCACTTGCCAATTGGGCAAATTATGTAACCACTCTATGTCTAAGTTTCCCTATCTATAAAATGGGAACAATACCAGCACCCACCTTACAGGCTTGTGATGAAGAGCAAAAAATAATTGTAAGGTAATTAGAACAATGCCTGGCATACAGCAAGCTTTGTGCTTGTGAGAAGGGACCCATAGAAACATTGACATATGAAGGACAGACTTTCTGAGATGCAGAGGTGCCATCCCTCACCCTAAACAACCCTCATTCCTTCTCTTTACTCCCATTCTTCTGATCTTTCCAAAGATTGGCATCAGTTCCTGGGGAGGCCGGCTCTCGCCAGTTACCTCTGCTTGCAAAGGGAGCAGAAGGTTCCAAGGGCCTCTCCAGGCCTAAGTCACTTTGTGGCTTTATCCCATTTAAATCCACATTCTCTGTTGAAGGAAATAAACCAACACAGTAAAGCTTGCTGATAGCCACTCCATCTGCATTATGGCACACAATGATGGCTGGAAGTTAAAGGTTTGATATATAGGTCTATTTTTTTATTGCCAGTCCCTGCCCCTGAAGAAAGTATTAAAATTTCCAGATGAGTAACCAAACAATAAATAGATGAGACAGTTGCTGTGAATATCTGATTTTTTGCATAATAATGAGATATTGCTGGATAATGCACTCTGCCATCCCCAGTTTGTCTAAATTATCATTTTGATTGGTCAAATGCATAAGAAAGATATGCCAATAAAGTCGTGTCAAGTGCTGTGTCGTAAATTGATGCGGGACGGGGGTTTCTTTAGGTTTGAGGTAAGGTGGGGGTGGGGAGAACTGATTCGTCAGGAAGTAACTTTAGGTAGACTGTTTTCTTCAGCCAATTCATAATCAAAGGCATCTGAAATCCTAGGTTCTCCAGGGCCCCATGCATAAACATGAAGTAGTTTGTACTTTCTAAGGCCTTGTGTGTTGTTTTTGGAATAGAAAATAAGAACCAAATTTGGAACAGAAGGGTTGTTCTAGGACATCTGAGGTTTGTTTTGTGTGGAGAATTTTCCCCTTGATTTTGCATCCCTGAGACATAACATCAGAGTGTTGATAGAACTTTTGAATCAGAAAGACCAATCATTAGGAAACAGGATGTCAGTAAATCCAAATAGCTCTTTTTCCACCTTAAAAAAAAATGGAAGAATTCTACAAGTTCCAAATTGGGGTGAAAACTGAAATTGCCTGAAGTAGTTTGACTTGCAACTCCTCTTTCTTCTTAGTTATGTAACAGTGGTGTAATATGTTTAGCAATTCATCCTGGATTCTTTTTTTAAAATTTTTCTATTGCTGTGTCAAATGGTCATTTTTTCCTCTGTTATTACTTAAGTGTTCCATGGCCCTGCCAGTGAGCTTCTTGAGGGTAGGAGCTACATCTTGGTATGACTGGTGTGCCCTGCAGGGCTTGCATATAGTAGGTGCTCAAACAGAGCACAGGCCTAGCACTCAGAGAGTCTAGGATGCTAAACATGTTATCATGTTTTGAAATTTTTCAAAGCAATAACCAAGTATAGAATAGTGTGGTATTTGTTATAAACAAATATGGCAGCCACTTATCAAGCACCAACCACTGGCCAAGCACCATACAGTTGTTAGCTTCTTCAGTACGCACATCTCAGCAAAGAGGAAAGTCTTACCCGTATCTTGCAGAGGAAGAAACTAAGACTCCAAAATGCCTGGTAGTTGGACCAAGGTGTGTCCCACTCAGTAAATGAGCTTGCATCTCTCTGATTCTAAGACTCTGCTCCCTTCACTAAGCCACACATCCTTTGCCGCTATCGTTGTTAAAATTATATTACTCTGTCCTCATTTGTCTCTTGGATATCCTGGTCAACAACTGAGCTAACACTCCACCCCACCCCACCCCACACGCAACATTTGAGTGCTTTGTAGGGTGACATCTACATAGGCCCAGCCATGACAGCTGGGAACTGGCATCTTCACAGGTCCCACACATCCAGGGGGCTATTGGCAACGTTGAGCTAAAGAACCTTCTCTGAGTGGCCAAACTGGAGATTTCCTGGAAGTCAGCTTTCTGGTGCAGAAGGCTGCATGCTCCAGTAAAAGGAAGTCTAGTAAAAGGAAAAAAACATGAAAAAAAAAAGTAGGAAATTTTTTGTTAAAAAATAATATACCTGTGAAGAAATCCCTAGATGCATTGGGGAAATATAATTTGGGCTTGTCTCAAAATCTATAAAATATGCAGTGTGGTGAGCGGGGTATTGAAGGGAGACACTGCAGCCTCAAGGGAGGAATCTTTTGTTGGGTAGATTTGCTGTGATTAATTTAGTATTAGTTAATGACATCTTGAGGATTATCTGAGGAAACGGATACAAAGTATAAGCAACACTAAAGATAAGGTCTTTCCTGTATTTGTGAAGTCACTATTGGAAAGGACTAAAAATATCTAGGATACCAGTTATTCTGGAAGATTCTATGTACAGCTGATTGCTTTAAACTCTATGTATTGTATCTTGCACTGCTCTCCCTCCCTAATCCTTTCCTCCTCCCCAATCAGTGAATTCCTTGAAAGAATAGATTGAGTATTTTCCAGGGCTCAGCATAATATCTGATCAGAGTAAGTGTATATATTAATAATTGTGGTCTAATAAAAAATAAGTATTTGGGTTTTGTCCCTGATTCCTGGCACGAGCTCCTGAAACTCTTGGAATTTACTGTCTTTTGTATGCTAATGAGATGGCTGGTGGGGATGCTATGTAGCTTCTGGAAGGGGCTCCTCACCAGAAAACCAACCAGGTGATTACAGGGTTAGAACTTTCAGCCTCACCTCCCGACCTCTAGGGAAAGGAGAAGGGCTGGAGATTGGGTTCCCTTGGCAGTGGCCAATGATTTAGTCAATCATATCTATGTAACAAAACCTCCATTAAAACCTCTAAATGACATCATTGGGAGCTTCCAGGTTGCTGAACACATCGATGCTCTGAGAGGGCGGCACGTCCAGAGATGGCATGGAAGACTGCACAACCCACCTCCAAAGAACTTGCCACGTGCGTCGCTTCTATTCGGGTGTTACTGATTGTATCCTTTATAATAAACTGGTGAGTTGTTCTAGTGAATTATGGAACATGGGCAGGGTGGGGGGTGGACCTCTGAATTTGTAGTAGGCTGGGAAGAAGTGCAGGTAGCCCGAGGACACCATTTGTGGCTGGCGTCTGAAGTGGGGGCAGTCTTGCGGGATTGAGCCCTTGACCCGTGGAGTCTACGCTAACTCTGGGCAGTTGGTGTCAGAGCTGGTGTCGGAAAGTTTAAGAATTGGTTGTGGATGTCCTTTGGAGAAGACTCAATGTTTGGTGTCAGGAAAAAATACATATAATGTTTTATGAATGAATGCATGAATAAAAGAATCTTTGTTACTTGCTGTATTTTAGTCACATAAAAACCTGATTCAAACTGTCTTCAACAGTAAAGGGAGCTGACTAGTTCATGACATTTCAAAGGTCTGGGGCAGAACTTGATGTACATCAGGAAGCACTCTATAGAGTGACTCAATAACGTCCCAAAGACTGTTTATTTCTCTCTTCACCATTCCTTTTGCAGTGCCACCTGCATTGTGAGGTGCTTTTTCTGGGGTTCCTAAGATGACAGCCACGCCCAACCACTTCTCATTCAATTCCAGCAGGAAACAGTGACTGTCTAGGAAGCATTCCTGCCAAATTTCTGAGACTCACTCTGATAGAATGAACCTTAGCTGGTGTAGCATAGGTTACTTGGTGGAAGCAGCGTGCTTTTGGCCTTCTGCATTACCAAACCGAAACTTGGGGAACTGATGTGGGAAGGCAACCAGCTAATCTTCATTCTACTTGGGATGTGCTTACTTGATCTAACAAGTCATGTGGCTCCTAAACTTATTCATTTGTTATATACTATCTTATTATAAAATATTTTAATCAGCTAATCCCAGGCAAATGTTGTATCTAGAAATCATGCCTCACTGTGAGCTAACTACAAAGTATTTTACATATTGGCTCAAACCAATGGTGTGTTTGATAGCCCTTTATAAACTATACAGTCTGTAAAAATATGAGATGATCCCATGAGCAACCAGAAAAATATAAGGATGTATTAAGAGTGTGGCAGAGGGGCCTGGCATGGTAGCTCATGCCTGTAATCTCAGCACCTTGGCAGGCTGAGGCAAGAGGATCACTTGAGGCCAGGAGTTCAAAACCAGCCTGAGCAACGTAGGGAGACCCTGTCTCTACAAAATATGTTAAAAATTAGCCAGGTGTGGTAGCGAGCGCCCATAGTCCCAGCTGCTCAGGGGGCTGAGGCAGGAGTATTGCTTGCTCAAGCCTAGGACTCCAGCCTGGGCAAAAGAGCCAGGCCTCATTAAAAAAGAAAAACAGTAAGACAGATTTTTGCTATCTGATCCAAGTTCTGTAACAAGCTTTGGATAAGTTTCTTAACAGCCCCCAAATTCACAATCAAATGGATTACTTGATGAAACTCTAGACTTCATCTTGGCCTTTTGCCTGATTTGTGGCCCAGTCACCATCCAGTAGACATAGGTATGACAGTAAAAACCTCACAGGACAATTTACACTCCAAGTTTTTAGCTCAGATGTTGGCCAACTTTTTTCTTAAAGAGCTAAATAATAAATATTTTCGGCTTTGCAAGCCATGCGGTCTCTGATACTAACTCTGCTTTAGTAATGCAAAACAGCCGCTGACAATATGTAAATAAATGAATATATTAATAGCTAGCTGTACTCCAATAAAACTTCATTTATGGGCACTGAAATTTGAATGTCATATAATTTTCATGTGCTACAAAATATTATTATTCTTTTGGATTTTTTTCAAGCATTTAGAAATACAAAAATCATTCTTAGTTCGTAGGCTGTACAAAAAACAAGTGGCAGGCTGGATTTGGCTCATGGGCTGAAATTCGCTAACTCCTGTTTTAGTTCAGTGCTGCAAACTCGTGACGTTCATGAAGAGATGAAAATGTTGTTACCTGGACCGATAATTTGTGCATTCATGAAGAAAACTTCACCCTACTTTGTACATAGGTTCTCTAAGTTCAGTCATTTTTTTTTCTGTCCCTTTCATTTTACCTTTTTTTTTTTTAAGATGGGGGTCTCACTATGTTGCCCAGGCTGGTCTCAAACTCCTGGACTCAAAGGATCCACCTGGCTCAACCTCCCAGTAACTCTACATTTGAAATTAATGAATGCTCAAAAATTCCTAGAATTCACATTTTTACCTTGAAAGTTAAAAAAAAATAAACTTTTTGAAAAAACACAGAGCGATTTCAGGTTACGATTTCAGATTAAGGTGCATCTTTGCTGGAGCTGGTGCAAGCTGAGCATGTCCTTACCCAAGCTCAACATTTTCCTCCCAAAGTGACTTGCTCTCTGTTATCCCTATTTTCCATCAGTGGCACCTCGTTTCTAGTTAACCAGGCTTGAAATGTTAGAGTCGTATAGTGAGCATTCCGATGGAATCCTCCTCAGCCTAATTCTGTACAGCGGGCATTCCTCCCTGGGTCCCAGGGGTGGGACATGAACCGTATGTGGCCAATCAGAGAACTGTATCTCTTTAGCTACAGTGATGGCTTAAAGAGAAAGAATCAGACTCCTCCCTGGGACTTTGGCTAGAACGGTCGGGTTAAGTAGGTTTCTGTTACTTGCAACCTAATTGAATTGCCATTGAATTCTTTTGATTCTTTCCTCTAATTTGTGGGACATGTCTTTCAAATCCAGCCCTTTCTCTCTGTTCTTAATTACTTCACCATCTTCTCCTTCTACTTGTCACAGTAGCCACAGTGGTATCCTATTCAATAGATACCTTAGGAAGGACATGCTGTATGTTACAAGGGCAGTGGGTTAGATGGGCAAGAGCACCAGATTTCAAGCCAGGTAGAACCTGTGTTTGAATTTCAGTAGCCACTTATTGGAAAACGTATCAGCTCCTTTAATAGTTTCCCCATGTGTGTAATAAAGATTACCTCATAGGGTTGCTGTGAGGACTAAAGGAGAATAACATATGTGAATTAAGCAGTACAAATTCATAGTGGGCATCTGAGAAATGAGGGTTCTTAGTGTTGGATGAAAGGGAACAGCGAAAGCCCCAATTCCCATCAGAGCACTCAGGTGTCTTCCCAGGGCCCTTGCTTCCTGCCATCCATCTGCCCATCACTTCCTGTCTCCCTGCGGAGTGAGGCCATGCTGTGTGCAGCCTCATTGCTCATCGATCTCCCAGGGTCTCCACCGGCTCCACGGACTCTTCACTCTGGCCTCCAGAATTTCCATCTTCTGTCTCCTCCCAAACTGACCTCCCTCTGGTCTCAACCATGAGACCTCTTTCCACCAAACGGGAAAAGTCACTGCTAGTTATGCCACCCAAAGTCCTTATTATAGTAGAGTTTGGGCTCTCTGTCTTCACCCAGCCCTAAACCCCAAATCCTCTCAAGCTTCGGGGCCTCCTCTTTCTCCTCCTCCTTCTCAGAACTTTCAGGGAACATGTTCCTTCATCCTGGCATGCTATGTGTGTCTTCCCTACTAGATGGTAAGTTCCCAGAGGTCAGGGCTTATTGGGTATGTATTTGTAACCGTGTCCCTGTTGCGAAGCCCTAGCACAGTAGTGTACCCGTGTCCAGTGTTCAATAAGCACAATCTGAGTAGAGGAATACAGACTGTGATGCAGCTGATGGATTAAGTGATCTAGGATCACAAACACTGTATCGCTCAGGTTTTGGTCTGGAAAACAGAAATCACACTAAAAATTCCCAGTAGAGGAAATTTAATACAGAGAATCAGTTACATGGATGTTGATAGGCTTAGAGCACAAAAAGAGGAACGCCAAGAAAACACCAAGGTAGTAACTGCAGGAAGTAGCTACCATCCCTGAGACTGCAGAGCAGAATCACAGAGGCTGGAGAAAGTAGAACCTTGGAATGTGCAGAAGGGCCCTGTAGAGTTGAGACCCAGACCTGAGGACGGGGTGCTGCCCAGCTGATGCCGGTGCCTCTGGAGGTCAGCGGAGGGACCCTGAGGAGCTGGTGCTCAGGTCTTCATTGGCACACCTGGGGAGGCATGGTAAGCCAATGCCACTGTGGGAGGGAAGGTGACAGGAACAGCAGAATCAGGAGGGAGCTTCCTTCTCCCTTCCTCCTGCCTTCCAACAATCCTTTAGCACTTCTTATTTGTAGAAACTCACAGGAAGTCAGCTGGCAAAGGAGTTTGGGAAATAAACTTTGCAGGATAGAGGACTGAATGTGGGGCTGAGAGAGGATAGGTAAACAATCAGTTCAACATTTCAAATACAGTTGCAATTTGTAGGTGAAGAAACTAAGGCTCAGAGGGTTTCAGGGACTCAGTCAGTGCCCTCCCTTTAAATCTTTGATTCCACGACTTTAATCCACCCCCTTATAAACATTGCCGCCATTTTTATTTTAGGAGATAGTACCCAAACTTGATAAATTGTAAGAATATCTTTCTATTTCTTCTCTCCCTTTAGGTCATTTTATGCTACCAGATGGTATGTAGCATATGCCATATAGGGCCACAAATGTTGCTTTGAACAATTAGGGAAAAAAATGCTTATTGCTTCGTCAAGTTCATTGGTTCCGAGACAGGATGGTTTTGTAAGTTTCAAGGAGGGGCATGAGAGCCCACCTACCAAACAGCATATGAATTTTCAGTGACCACCCAGTCATTGGGGGCAAAGGTACCTCAATATCCCTCTGAAAAACAAGCAAAACAATTTCGCAGCAGCACCATCACAGAAAACTTCTACTCCAAAGTGGTAGCTGATTTTCTTTTCTTTCTTTCCTTTCTTTTTTTTGTATGAAAGTTGATAAATGAAAGCAAAAGAATATTTCCTAGACAGATTATCTAGAAGCATCTTCTCTCAGTGCCCCTGGGCCATCTGCTGAGCCCCAGGGAGTATGGACATTCATGGACACCAAGCCCAGAGGACTGGCAGTTGACTGGCCTGAGCCCTGCATGGATGGGCATTTTGAAATTCAGATGGAAATAAAACAGAATAAGGAGAAAGGTACAACAAAGACCGCAGTTGTATCCATCTTTAAAGACAGGGTGGGCTGGAGTGACTCTAGTGACTAAGTGTGGCTGTTCGAGTGGTATGGCTAGGACCTCGTGCAGTGGGGAGCCATGTGCAACACAAAGAGACCAGAAGTGCTGGGTATAAACCCTTATTTGGCAAGTTCAACCACCACGCCGGGGTGAGACAAACAGAAAACTTCCATGAGGCTCACTAGCATTGTCCAGCCCAAACATGTACACCAAAGCACAGCTCTGGTAGGGAAAGGTTAAGAGACTTCCCAAGTATACAGCCAACTGGGAGTCTGAGTGTGAAGCATAATCTGTTTCTTCAGGAGTCACTTAGAACTAAGGCCGATGGTCCACAGGGAAGCCAGAGCTGGACAGTAAACACAAAGACATACAACCTTCTTAAAATGCATACTTGTAAAAACATACAACTGTCAGCCTCCTGGGAGTTGAATTGAAAAAGATACGTGAGTACCGAAGCACACTGCAGAAAGCACCACTAAAGAAATTTGAGCATTAAGAGAAAACAACAAATACTGATGCCTTCAATAGTTGGTTCCATGAACAACAGACAAAATTATATTTACTGAGTTAGAACGTTATATCAACCAGGCTCAGTGGTGTGTTCCTGTAATCCCAGCTGTTCAGGAAGTTAGGCACAAGGGTTCAAGACCAGCATGAGTAACATACCGAGATCTCGTCTCAAAGAAAAAAAAAATTGAAAAAGCAAAAAACAACAAAAAGAAAGTTACATCAATCTGATCCTTCCTTCTTTCCATTTTTCCTTCTTTTTAAAATCACATTGAAAGTGCAAACATGGTACTTCTTCTCCCCTTCCAGTTTATTTTATGACCTCATAGAGGCTGTCAGGGAAGAAAAAGTTGTCAGGTTGGTAATTTTCTTCTAACTACAAGAACGAATCCCTGCTTAGATTTCATATTGGCTGCTGTCAATCCCAGAAGATTCTAGCTAATCGTACATAAATCCAGGTTGGTTGAATATACCCTGAGGTCCATTTTTCGGGGGGAAGAGGGTGGGGATGTTCCACTGTGACTTTTTTGGTATATGACTAACTGAGATCAAAGATCAAAAATTGCTGTGAGCTAGAAAAGAGGGGTATTTTTGGTTCTACTGAAATTTTACCCACCCCCCTCCCCCCACCACACACATAAGTTAGATAGAAGGCAGGTTAGGAAGAAAATGCAGTTTAGTGAATTATAACTCACTGCAAAGCTAGGAAGGGTAAGGGAATAACAAAAGAGTGATTAAATTGGCAGCTGCAAATATTACCGGTTTCTGAAGTCATCGGGGGTATCCCTCCTTCTCCTTCCTCAGATCTTAATGAGCTGCTATAGTTCTTGAGTCTGGGAAATTGTGTGACCTACTGCCTTCAGTAACAAAGTATTTTTTTTGTTTTGTTTTGTTTTTTTGTTTTTATTTCAGCATATTATGGGGGTACAGATGTTTAGGTTACGTATGTTGCCCTTGCCCCCCCCTCCCCCAAGTCCGAGTTTCAAATATGTCCATCCTTCGGGTGGTGCGCATTACGCTCCATGTGTATGCAAATACCTGTCCCCTACAAAGTATCTTTATATTAAGCCAAGTTTTACTGAGAGCCCATCAAGCATCATTATCACTTACTAGCTGGGTAGGCTTGGGCAAGTTAGTTAAATGCCCTGTGCCTCAATATTACCATCTGTACGATGGGCATAATAAAAGTACCTATTGCATAAAGTTGTTATTAGGATTAAATGTGTTAATATATTCTAAAGAACTTAGAACAGTGAGTGCTACATGGTAAATTCCTCCTAGGTATTTATTAAATTTTTTTCAGTGGCAGAGAAGTGGCCAGATGCTTTCATGGGTCAGGGATGGGGAGGAGCTAGAAAGCAGTGAGGAGTACCAGAGGGCTGGGTCTGTGTCATTGGTTAGTGGGAAAAAGAAGACTGAAAGTGTCCCGATTTTTGTGTTGACTGTCTCTATGTGCCTGCCTGTCATACTATTCCATCTTCTTTCTTTTCAGCAATCTTCATAACAGGTTGTCAACACCGTACCTTAAAATCTGTGAAAAGGCCCCCTTTGGAAGAATGTGCAAAAAAGAAGCAACCATTTCCCTTGCCAATCCACCCCCTTTCCTGCCCAAGTTACTTCTGTCTTGGGGTAGGGACGGGAGAGCAAGAAGTGAAAATCTGGGGGCTAAAAAATAGATGGGGTCAGGCACAGTGGTTTATGCCTGCAATCCTAGCACTTTGGGAGGCCGAGGCAGGAGGATTGCTTGAGTCTAGGAGTTCGAGACTAGCCTATGCAAGAGTGAGAGAACTCATCTCTATAAAAAATAGAAAAATTAGCAGGGCATGGTGGCATATGCCTGCAGTCCCAGCTACTCAGGAGGCTGAGGCAGGAGAATCGCTTGAGCCTTGGAGTTTGAGGTTGCTGTGAGCTATGATGACATCACTCCACTCTAGCCCAGGTGACAGAGTAAGACCCTGTCTCAAAACAAAACAAAACAAAAAGACAAAGATGTCATAAACAATAGACCTTCTGTCTGTGCAAGTCTGCAATCTCTCGGAAGAGCTTGAAATGGAATCCCTCTTGGTTAGGAGAATTTCTAATAACTATTTTAATTTTTTTATTTCTCTGTCATAAACAATAATAGTAACTTAACCTTGCATGATAGTCCAACACATTTTAATCTAGACTTTGCTCCACTTGATCATTGCAACAAGCCTTTAAGGGAATCCTTATCTTTCCCACACGAAAGATGGGTAACAGAGAGCCAAGGAAACTTGGTTAGAGCCATTTGGCTAAATGATGATAACACTGAGACTCAAATTCGGTTCTCCTGACCAAGACATTTTCTTGGAAGACCTTGCTTGTGATATTTGTGGCAGATGATGCTTAGTAATGTTTGTGGAATTGGACTGACTCATACTGAATCGGCTTGGCTTGAACTTAATTAAAAGGACACGTGGCGAGATGTCCTGGGGGACCTATATAAAGAACCATGCTAACAGAGACATTTCCTCCACCTTCTCCTCTTCCTCTCAGACTTCCTTCTTCCCTCTTCTTGTATCTCTGCTTGCTGTGTTCAGTGAGCCATGCTGAGGGTACGAATGATCAGCACAGGATGATGGTTGGGGTAGTTTAGAGACTATAGAAAAGTACTTATGAACAAATTACTTTGGTTTCATTGACTCCAATTCAAGAGAAGATTTCAATCTCAGCTATGACACTTTGCGGGGGTGGATGGCATGTTCATCCTTCTTATCTCTTATCTGTTCCAACCAAGAAGCACTGAGGGTGCCTGTGTCATGCCTCACACATTGTTAAGCCACTTTGTTAAAAACAAATACGATCTCAGGAACGTGGGGTGGGGGGAAGTCTGGTATGAAAGTGTCACATAAGGAAGGTCAAAACAAAGTGCTACAATAAGGAGACAAAGTCTGGAGCTCAGATCCTTGTCTACTTTGCTATCTCCTTTCCCCCAATCTTGCGTCTTAGGAATTACATCTCAAAGCAGCCAGAGGAATGCAATAGTCAACACCTGCTGTGACCATGGACCCTTTAGACTTGAGGCAGTCTGTCTGGAAGACTATTTGTTTTCAGTGTAGGAAGGATATCTGGGACTTACAAAATGGCTTAATTCAGAGTGGATCCCTTTCTCCTGAGATCTGGGGTTGAGCAATGACTATTTCCTCTAGTTACACAAACTGTCCAAGACCCCCACTTAAAAAGAGCACAGCGTACCATGCTGCATGAGCTATGTTAAAATCACCTGTGCCCACATAAAGTCTTCGTTTTGACAATTTTAATACTTTCATGATTTTTAATTTTTAGTTGCATTTGTCTGGCCTCTGTGGTAGGACTGAACATTTGTTTTATTATACTTTCAGAACCTGACTCTGATGTTGTTAAATTATTGGAACATAGATAAAGGAATATATCAGAGGGATTCGCCAATTAAGTAAAATAAATGTATTAGTGTACCTAGAATCTCTCAGGACCTTCCCTACTCTAACATTCAGTGTTTTTATGATTCTAAATCAAGCCAATATTGCTCTGAAACCCTGGATGCAGGGCAGATAGCAATGGAAATATAAGAGCCAGAGTTGAAATCCCAAATTAAATTATATCATTGAATTTGCATGAAGCTGTTAGAAAATTCAACATGCAAAAGCTAATGTGTTTTACATCACTGGAAATAGTGTTTAGTTAGGTAGTAGAGATGTTCACTGCACTAGTCTTTGTATTAGTAAAAACAAATAAAAAACGAACAAAACATAAAAACATCCTAAATGACCCAACCAGGGAATTCACTCAGTGGCATACTATACAACCATTAAAATAGATGGTCATGAAAACTATATAGGTATGTGGGAAAATGCTTATGATATAATGCTGAAGAAAAGCAAGATAAAAATGTGTTGTACTGATTATAACTATGGAAAATATTGAAAGAAGAAATGAATTATTTTTAAACATGCATAGGAAAAATATAGAAAAATCATTTCTCTGATGTAGTATTTTTGCAGTAAAAACTAAATTTCTAAATGAAATAGAACAAAACCTATTATATATTTAGAAATCAATATAAATCTCTCCATAAACTGCACCATTTCTCATTGCAGTGAAATTCCAAGTAATTATTTTATATGATTTATTCACCATCTGTCATTTTAAGAATTGGATAATGTTTGACTATACAGCAAAGAATAATTAGCACTATAATTAATCAAATTGCTGTTTATATTTCTATGTCAAAGTTAATTATTTTCATTTTCTTGTTTTATGAGAGGGGTTCTCCTTTTATTAAAGCCAATAACGTCTGCAAGTAAATTTAAATGCATTTCACATGTTTTAATTTTACAAACTGAATGTCACAGCAGAAACCCAGCCTCAGTCAACGCTCTCATTTACTGACAACTGGAGCAAAGGCATAGAGTTTTTACCAAGGCTAAATCAACAGGACTATTTTCAGAACTCTCAATCGTTCAGTCATCAACCGTTCTTTTGTGTTAGGCACAGAAATCACATTGTACACATAATCTGGACTTCTCTGATGGTCAAAAAATTTTATCCTTGCCTGTTCTACTCCCTTACTCTCTGCCCTATCCCTATCCACCACACACAAGACAATAAAGAGAACAGTTAGCATCTTCTAGACAGTCACAGAAATACGTGATTCAGTCTGACGAATCCATTGAACATGGGAGGGTTGGGTGATCATTTGTCAATTTTTCTCCAATATGAAATCATGCCAGGAATCTTAATACAAACCATTATTCTAGCTTTTTTTGGTAGCTGACATGACACCTAGGGTGACGTGGAACTTGTCAATGATAAAGTTATTGTTATGCATAGACCTTCAGTGTATCAAACATATGTAAATA
Source organism: Propithecus coquereli (assembly GCF_000956105.1). Classification (NCBI taxonomy): domain Eukaryota; kingdom Metazoa; phylum Chordata; class Mammalia; order Primates; family Indriidae; genus Propithecus; species Propithecus coquereli. The sequence goes on along the minus strand of NW_012151618.1, from coordinate 8,600,211 downwards.
AATAAAATATGTGTTGGTATTTCCAAAGGAGCAGGACACGTGCAGCTCTGGTTTCACCGTAGCAGGTCTAGTAGGGGGAGTCCAGATGTCAGAGTTTTTCTGTTATGTGAAACCATTCCTGATTGTAATGTCTCTCCAAGGAGCTGCTTTAATTAATGCAAAACACTCTAGATACTACTTAATAAATACTAAGCTTCTTCTAAGTGACACAAAATTAAGATTCTTTATTGAACAATTTCTCTATATGCTATGATGCGCTGGAATCAATGGACCAATACATTGTATTTCATGAAGGAAAAGAGAGGAATCTGTAACAAAAGCAGAGTTTGGAAACAATTATTTTTGCTAACTAACAACTCTTTCTGTACTGTATACCTTAGTAAACCCAGTTAACAGGGAACACTCTTGGGAAGAAATGAACTGAGTAAATAAAAATATACCAGCTGCAAAGCATGAATTAGAATCACAATGTCTTCAAACAACAGATACCTAAAGAATGCTTTTTATCTGTGAGCCTACTCTGCTCTAATTAATGCTCTGAGAGTTTGTTCCCTCAAAAGCTTGCAACTGATTTGACATCAGTTATTTGCAGACACAGGCAAAAGGAGGCTGCCCCCAAAGAAGAACACTTTGTCCAAATATTCTTGATGATATTCTGGAAAGAAAATGTTCCAAGGAAGTTTTTATTTAGCCAACTACAATTTTTCAAGGATAATCTCTGATTTGTTTATTATTAGTTCCCATGAGTTTGATAGCTTATGATTATAAAACAGCTAGGTATTTATTTCTTCAACATCTTTTGTGTCTTCAGGTCTGATCCATTTCCCCTCGTCCCTCCTCTCCCCAGCTCCTAGCACCAATCCCAAGAATTAAATGAAGAATAGTGTCAAATATGACCTTATAAATCTAGAAGCTTAAATGAAAAGTGTTACAGGTTTGTACATACCTAGAAATAGTAGCAGTCAAAATTTTAAAACATAATAGAAAACCCTTTAAATACCTTCTCATTCAGATCAGATCTCATTTATATTTCCAGGTTGAGAAAAGTTGGTTCATGCATCTGCAATCACACCTTGGAAGTTGAGAATGCTGCTGCTTTGTTTTTTCCTACTGGGTCTCTAGAAGCACTTCTAATAGTCACTATAAGCTTTCTACGATGTTGACGCATAAAAGTCTATAAAGTTCACCAATACAAAAATGTCAGTGATTGAGACACGGGACAGAAGTATCCCCACAAGATTATCTCAATTACCCGGTGACTTACACATTTCCCCCTGGGGATGAAAAATGAAAATGTAAGAGAATTCTGACTTGAAAATTCCAACCAAAGATTATCTCCCCTCCTGATTTTAACATAACATGTCTAATTAACACCGTGCTCAAATAGGATAGCTAGCAGAAAGTGGTGTGTGTGTGTGTGTGTGTGTGTGTGTGTGTGTGTGTGTGTGTGAGAGACAGAAAAACAGAGAGACAGAGAGACAAAGATAGAGAGATAGAGAGAGGCATAGACAAGAGAGACGGAGCAGGTGAGGTTGAAGCTCAGCTTTCAAGTCTGTTATGACACCAAAGACCAGATATTAGTTGAAAGAAGAAAACTCGATGACCCAGATATGCTTCTGGTCTTTGAAAACATGGTATTTATGTAATCCAAGCCAAACAAGGAGGTAAGAGACTTGGAGATGTGAGTGATATAATGATGTTTATATTGATATAGATAAAGATTTGTTTAATCAAATTTACTATCTCAGACCTGAGTGTTAGTTGATCACCGAGAGTTCCTTGGGAATCTATCCTGACTCCCACATTGTCTGCCCGCCCCTTCTTCCCCTCCCCCATTTTTTTCAGAAGCCAGAGGATGCCTGCTGCATCTTGCACTGTAGTGCAAACAGATTCCTGCAAAGAGAGAGGAAGATAAAATGAATTTAAATTCCAAAGGGGTTCCAGTGCCGGTTTCCTAGTCCCCGAGTCAGCAATGTGTTTGTGAAAATTCAGCCTTTTTGTCTCCCAGTAAAAAGGAGCTAAATCTACATCGGTGGCCCAGTCTCGGGTTGCTATTCTTTGCATTTTCTATTCGAGTGAATGAGAGTGAATGAAGTGGCCGGGACCCTTCATTTGATCTACTCAATTGCATAAAGTGACAGAATTCTAATATATTTGTTTAATGCTCTTCAATGGGCTTTCACTTTTTTTGCTTGCAAATGAAGCATCATGGGCAAAGTTTCATCCCCCCTTTAACACTGGGACATATTTCATAACTCGGGCCATGGTTTGAAGTAATTTTGAGAGGAGTTTTAGACTCAAAAAGTGGAAAATAAAGAAACAGATGTGCAGTTATTGTAAATTCCTAGAGTGGGCTCTGGGGCTATTGTGCCCCCACGGCGGGCGGTCCAGGGGCTGTGCCTTTCATGCTGTAATTGAAACATATTAATTAGATAATTTGTTGTTAGTTTAAACGAAACAAATGCAGCCCCTTTGAGGTTTCACAGCCGGTGGGTTGGGTTGTTTTTATTTTGTTTTTGTTTGGGTGTCTCTGTGCATATGTGGCTTTTAGGAGAAAAAAATTAATTGACATTTATATTAAGAATTTAAGACTAGATCCTGATCCTTTCTGTTTATTAACTGAATACCTTTTACAAAGGGAGTTTTTGTTTATAAAAGTATAAACCATTCCTCACCCCTGTGCTCTGCACCGTTCTTTCTCACCACCCCCAGCCTTGCATAAACCAATATAAATCCTACTGTCTGCAGCACCGGCCAGGACTCTTTCCCCCCTCCCACCTCCCATCCCCATCCCACTAGAGCACCTGGCCAGAGTCATGTTTCCAAGGCCCTCAGTCTTCTGAGTTTAATTTCATTGAATTAAACTCTGCTAGAATATTTAAGTCACTATGATGATCATTTACTAGCACTATTCTTTCAGGATTCCCCAAAACCCAAATCAGGCAGCAGAAGTAGTGATTAACTTCTGCAGCTTCTCTCTTGAAAAAGTGCATGCAATTCATTGTGTAAGGATTTCCTCAAATCACAGAGAAAGCTGCTATAAAACACTGTTGAATGCAGAATCATGTTAAAAACCCATAGTAACGGAGCAGTCAAGTTTCTGAGTGAAAAAACCTAAATTAAAAAAATCAGTACTGCCTGAATTGACAAAACAGAAAATAATATAACTTATCTCAGTTCTCAGGATAAGATCCGAACACACACCTTCCCACTCCATGGTGTCGTCTCTTCCAGTTTTATTTTAAAGCTGTGTGTATTGACTTTGGACTTGAGCCAGGTGAAAAGATTTAACATGACAAAGAGAGCCATTGAAGGTATCATAGTTATAAACTTCCTTATTTGTGGGGCACTTCAGCCAAACAAGGCATACGTCTCAAAGCTGGGGGGTAAGGAGGGGATGGCGTTGGGTGGAGGCATGTGTGTTTTGACTGCCTTTGGATTTCTGATCAAGGTCAAAATATCATCAATGGATTTTTTTTTTTTTTTTTTTACTTTACTCATTCAACTTTGTCTGAGAAAAGATGCCTGCAATTGTGAAAGGAGTGCTCACAATGCCCAAGTTATTTCATTCTTTGCAATACACCATGACGAACTTACCAGTTGAAAAGAACATTTTCAAATTCTGGGCTGAAATCTCTCCTTTACTAAACATCAGAAACAGGATCTGTATCTTAGTTACCTCTCTATATTAAATGTGTATATGTACATATCACTTCTTTTCTGAATTCTAGTGCTTATTATAGGAGGAATATTTTACCTGACTTTCAAAGCTGATAATTATAAAATGTTTGGGGCCCATGTTATTCCATTACACCTCCCTCATTCCCAGTTCGAATTCAGTGTTAACAAATTCGATGAGATTAGAATATTCCAGAGATGGCCTTAATTTTCTCTTGCAGGAAACTGTTAAAATGTATTGAATTTTTAAAAATGTATATGATTTCTTCTTGAGAACAAAGTTTCAAGAGTTCCCTAGCCCAGGGTGGATAAGTTTTTCAAGCTTTCTTTAGCTGATCTTGTTGATATAATTGTGAATTGGGCTTGATGAATGAGTTTAGTTGTCCCCTGTCTGACGAGCTTTAGTAGCTTCATGCATTTTAATCAGTCCAATGATTCATTTATTTTCCACCCTTTTTTTTTTTTTGGCTGTGTGTGGGATCCTTCCTTTTAAAAAATGGTCACAACAGGATTTATTACACTTTACATTAATTCTAAATTGTTTTCCAGGTAATAATGGTCTCAGGTGTTAAGGGTTCTCCTTATGGAGTATAGTGACCATGGTTTCTATGTGGGTTTCTCTGTGTTGCACAAGGGTCTGTTGTTTAATCATTTTACACAGTAAAGTGTTAATTACCATTTAAGTTTCTCTTTGTCTTGTAACTTCATTAGTTGAATACACACCTCATTCTGGAAATATTGTGACATCTTCAATAAGTGTCAATTAGCCTTGAGCCATAAATTCTTGGCAAATTTTAATTCTCTGCAAAAATCTGAAGAAAAGCAAATACTTAGAGTCAGGCATTTGAAGTAACTTCATTCACATCTTTAAAAGAAATGCATCAAGCATTATTTTCCCACATGAAAGAGTGAAAGAAATCTGTTCAGTTCGAAGTGAACATGTTTCTAGGCATGTAAGGTGAACCTTTAGGTAATGTCTAAAAAAGGAATTTCAACAACTGCAATAATTTAAAGGAGCAAGGAAATGAATACTCACTCCAAAGAAGATGCATCAGAATATAGGCATTGAATAAACAAGTCTGTTTTTACTTTTTAAATTTCCATATAACTTCTACCTGATTTCCACATAAGATTTATATAAGTGCTGTATATTTCATAAATTGTATATGTTAAGATAGACAAAAATACATATAAAGTACTATATTGTTTCAATAACAGTTTTTCTTTCATAACTATGCCTGTGCACCTGATCTAAAATAGAAATAGTTTGTTTCCTCTTTTTCTATGCACAAACACTTGCAAGAGTCTGTCTGAATAATTTTCCCACAATCTGCACGTGCACAAGAGGAGGTTTGACTGTTTTCACAACACGACATAAAAGGCAAACTACTCAGTGTATTGCAGAAAGCATGCTTAGGGAAGCGCTACATCCATCTTTTGGAAAATTGTTGTTCGTAGCAACTCTTCAAAAACACACAAAACTAAAATTTGAATTTACATATTTTAATGAGAAAATATTATTTGGACTAGATCATAATTTAAGGTAGACACCTTTTTAAAATCCTTTGTCTTAAAACAGGCATGCTGGGAACAAGAACATCAATATTTAAAATACCATGCTAATTCTGTACAGGAAGGGAGAAAAATGAAAGGTAAAAATTTTACAGCTCTGACGACACTACGACTTTTTTTTTTTTTTAACTTAAGCAGGTCACACCAGAACAATAGTTCGTTTTCCAGCAAATTACCTAAGACTCTAAAGGAATATAGCAAACAAAAGTGCATTTTGCACAGTGTATAATCATTCCTATTCACAAGTATTTACATCTCTTTGCAGCCCTTTAGCTTCTTGGAAAAGTTCTTGTAGCAAACAGAAAGCCTTGTCCGTGAGAGAGCTATCCAGTGACATCCCTTCATGTCACCAGGCAGCTTATCTAAGTTCTTCCAGCGTTGCCCTTGATGCTTTCTTGGTTTGGGCTTATTTCATTTTCTCTCTCTCTCTCTTTTTTTCAACAATAAAATAAATAGCTAAAAAAGTCTCTAAGTAATTGGAAAGTTAACATCCCAATTAACTTTCCTATTCCCCTTTCCCTCCCCTAAACCTGGCCAGAAATGAAGAGTAAACATTCACATTACAACAGGTACTTATAAAGTGGGCTTTGCCCGCTCGTCCGCCTTGCAAGACAGATTCAAGTTCACTGTTTACATTTTACCGGGCGCTTTGTAAACAATACAAGGTTACTTTTAGTCTTGTTTTGCTTGTGTAGAGGACAAGCGTCCCCTCCTCAGCTTGGCAGCCTCTCCCCTAACTCTCAGCGCCTGGAGCCTCGGCAGGAAACAAAACCCAAAACAAAACACAAAAATCTCCGCGGAAGCCGGGGAGGCCGGGCCGCAACCCCGGGAAGCTGCGGTCTGCCCAGCCCCTGCCGGATGGGCGGAGGCTAGTGGGGTAGGAAGATTAGTGGCTCCTTTTCGCAGCAGTTTTCCAAGACGTAAAGAGATCCGGCCCTCAGCCGTGCCGCTGCAGCCCTCCGGTGCGGGGGGTGGTGGTGGTGGGGGGGATCTGTTCCAGGAAACCTCTGAGGCAGTTTCTCCTGTGTTGAAACTACGACAGAGTTCGGAGCACCGCCGATCCCCGAGAGAAGGAAGACGCGCTTTTCTCGGCGAAGGCGGGAGGCAGGATTTTCCCCGCCGGTTGCACGGGAGGAGGTTTCGGGGGCGCAGGGACGGGGCGGCGTGGCTCAGGTGAACGCTGCCATCCCTTGTTGTCGGGGCGAGGACATCTCCCACGCGCCTCCCGGCCCATCTGCAAGTTTGTGTTTTGTCTCCTGGGTCCAAAACAAAGTACTCTTGGGGGAGGGACGGTTGGCTGAAGGTGAAAGGGACAAGTTAGGGTGGCAGCCCCAGGTCGGGGAGGGCCGGGCAGGTGGGATCCGGGGAAGGCGAGTGAGGAGGTGGGGAGGGGAGCGGGAGGGGGCGCCGGCTTCTGCGGGTCAGTGCACCGCCACCGAGTGCAAGGCGGAGGCCGGGCTGGTGAGCGTTTCGCTGGGGGTGGCGGGGCTGCTTTGGCTGGTGGCTGTTTGCGAGGACGTGGGGCTGAGCGAGGGCGGCGAGTTCGAGAGCAAGGTGGGGATGGGCGCAGGCAGCGCGGGCAGCGCGGGCACGGCGGCCGGCGTGGGCTTAATGGGCACGGGGATGGCAGGCAGCGTCTGGCCAGCTGCATGGCACAGCGGCTTCAGCGGCACGCCGTAGGCGCTGTAGTCGCCACTCGCCATGGAGATGGGGGTGGCCGAGTCGATCATGCCCGCGGAGCCATACACGTGTGGCCAGCCTGTGCCCAGCGAGCTGCCCATGGTAGTCAACTGGTTGGGGAGCGGGTAGGCAGCGGGCACGGGCTGCATGGCGGAGAAGGCGAGCCCCCCGGGCATCTTGTATTCCCGCGCGATGATGTTCTCGATGGCGAAGGGGTGCTTGAAGCCTGAAGGCTGCGCCACGCCGCCCAGGTTGTAGGCGGCCGCGGGCATCTGCGGCAGGTGCGTGCCCGAGGCCGCGAGCGCGCTGAGCCGGAGCTTGGCCTGCTGCTGCAGGTACTGCGCCGCGTCTGCGGGCTTGCTGGGCGCCAGGTGGTCGGACTTAAGCACCTTGAAGCGCTTGCGGCGCCGCAGGAAGCTGCCGTTCTCGAACATGTCCCCGCAGCTGGGGTGCAGCGCCCAGAAGCTGCCCTTGCCCGGCTGGTCGGGCCGCCGCGGGATCTTGATGAAGCAGTCGTTGAAGGACAGGTTGTGGCGCAGGCTGTTTTGCCAGCGCTGCGTGTTCTCCCTGTAGTAGGGGAAGCGGTCCATGATGAACTTGTAGATCTCGCTCAGCGGAAGCATCTTCTCGGGCGAGCTCTGGATGGCCATGGCGGTCAGCGAGATGTACGAGTAGGGCGGCTTCTGGTCGCTGTACGTGTTGCGGCCGGGCCGAGGCATCTTCTTGCTCGCCCTCCTCTTGCTCTGGGTCCGCGCGGGCCGGCGGACTGCTCGGATCTGGGAAGGGGCGAGGTAATGGGGGGAGGTAGCATGGATGCACACAGACACCGCGAGGTCGGCCAGGCCGAGTAACAGACTTCGCGGGTGGGGGGTAGGGGCTGGGGCGCTGGATCAGCCGGCGCCCGCGCTCTTTCGCCGGCAACTTTGCGCTTTAAGTGGGACCCAGCCAGGGGGCGCAGGAGGGGAAGCCGGCGAGCGGCGCGAGGGTGGTAGGGAAGTAAGTCGGGCCTGGAGTAAGGACTGGGGGCAGGGACGGAACAGAGAGCTGCTCACCTTAAAGTTGTTACAAGTTGTGCGTCCGCATCCAGGATGGCGCCGCAGCTCGCCTCGTCCCTTCCGGCTCGCAGCCCGCGCGCAGCGTCCGGGCCGGGTTGGACTCCGCCCGAAGCCGGGCTCTAGAGCTCAGCCCCGCAGCGTCCCGCGCCGCCCGGTCCGCGGCGCTCCTGGCCCTGCGTCCTGCGGGCGGCCGAGCTCGGCTGCGGAGTCCCGGCGCGACGGTGGCAGCGGCGGCCTCGGGGCTCCGGAGGGCGCTGCTGTGGGCTCCGAGGCTCGGCTGAGCTAGGTGGCTGCCTCCATGTCCTCCCTCGAACCATCTGATAGTTTTAAGCGGTGACAGGAGCAGAAAAGACCCCTGTAGCGGCGCTTCATTAATGTGCCACTTCTTAGCTATCATATGACAATCGCCTTGGGAGGAGGAGGAAGAGGAGGGGGAGCGGGGGCTGCAGAGGGAGGGGACTGAGCGAGAGGGGAGAGCCTGGCCAGCTCTGGTTTCTTTCACACCTATTTACATGGACACCTTGGCCAATAGGAATCACTTCCAGCTCCAGACTGGGCGAGGGGGAAGAGCCTCGGCCACTGGCGGGGAGCGGGACGCGCCGGCCGGTGTGCGCCGTGTGAAGGTATGAGGAGGCGGTGGCCGCGGAGCAGGGAGCCAGGCGACCACTCACGTTCGCAGCCGGAGCTGCCGCGCAGATGATGTTTGACATGGAAATTGCTTGGCTGGGGTATTCTGTTTCCTCCGCATTGTACCGGGTTTGTATTGTTAGCTAACTTCAGGCACGGCTTTTCCCCGATGCCGACCTTTTCCTGCGCTTGGCACTACACGGGGTTGGTTGCATGGGTTATTATAATGAAACATACCCTTCCCCCCCAGTCCTCCAAGAGTCAAGTCGAAGTTTGATTTGATCTTCCTAGGCTGCTACTTTGACTCTCTGCACAGTTGGGTATGTAGCTGTACAAAAATGATGAGGTTTTAAAAAATACTTACAAAATGTGATGAGACATCCTCACGTAAGAGCCCATTTTTAAAATCTAAATGTATTGGCCAAATTTTTAAAAAATTAAGATAGTAGATCTGGGTGAAGAGTCAAGGTCTTTGCTTTAAAAGTCCCCCAGAAATTTGGTTGGACGCAAGATGGAGGCTTAGGGACCCGTTGGGGCAAACGGTGTGCGGACCTGGAGAGGACCTAAGTTCGTTTGACACACTTTATCACCAGATAAACCTCAGGGTCGCTTGCTTTTCCCAGGGGGTTTGAAATTTTAAGAGTCGGGAGTTTCCTGAAAGTTTGCATTTTACAGCCGGAACTCCACCCCACCCCCCTCCCTGACGCCCCCCACCCTCGTTTAGGGTTCGGGGTGCCTAGAAAAAGCTACCTGCGGTCCCACTGAAACACCAGTGTACCTTTTAAGACTTGCAAGGAACCAGTGAGTTTTTCCTTTTGGGGGGGTGGGGGATGTGCCTCGGGTCACTCCGCCTGGTGAGGGCAGCCGGCTCCCTTCTGATCGGATCCGCTTTGGGAGGGTTAAATGAATCATCATTATTATCATTATCCTCATCGTCGCCGTCGTCGTCATCATCATCAAATTGCTATGAAATAAATAGTCGATTCCGCCTGCATGCATGCAGTCTACGAGTAGACGCCAGGAGTTCCCACGGGTTTCTGCACATTTCTCAGACTTGTTTATGGTTCTAAAAAAAAATTTCATTTTACCGCGTTGTTAAAAACTCAAAACCTACAGCCCACACAGAATCATCTTCAAAGTCCAGAAATGTGAGAACTTTTTTTTTCTTTGCTGGAAGAGGTGGTGGTGGTGGGGAGTTCTGCGTGTGAAGTTTCAATACTTTAAGTGATATTAGATATTAGATATTAGATATTAGTGGAGCTGTTTGGGGTTAGCGTAAAAATCCTTCAGAGCGCGCGCGCGCACGCACACACACACGCACACACACACACAACTTGCACACGCGCACACACACAACTTCATTAACCACAGTTTCAGAGGTGGTCAATAACTCACCAAAACGTAACTTAAACACGATGAATTTAGGAGATTAAACAATTTCATTAATATTGAAATGCCTCCTGCGTCTGGGCTGCCTTGCTTTAGATGCAAGGGCACGTTTTTCAATATTAACAGAAGTGCTTGAAGAAAAGAATAATGTCACCTTCTTAATTCGGAAAAAATAACCAGAGGGAGGAGGTGGGTGTGAGGGGTTGGGGGAGGGACGTTGACCTATCCCTGGGGGCATGGCTCGGGAAGGGGAGATAAATGTGTTGCCCTTCTCCGCAGATAAACCAGTTGAACTCCGGTGGAACCTCGGCCGAGCTTCGGCCGGAGGCAGCCGTACTGGTTCCAGCTGCGTGCGCTTCAGCTCCTAGCGAGGTGCGGCGTTTGGGGGGCTACTTGGTGCGGCCGGAGTCCGCTCGGGTCCGGGGGTGGGAGGAGCTAGGGGCTCCAAAGAGCCCGGGAGCCTGAGGAATCGTGATGAGGAATAGAGACAAGGCTTGTGTTTCCCGGAATGGAAAGGTGCTGTCCAGGCTACGGCTGGCCTCGAACCTACAAAACGCAGAGTTCCTATGGACAAGGTGGGAGCGCTCCTGGGTAGGAAAGGTGCCAGCGCAGAAGCCCCCCAAGGATTTTTAGTGTCCTCTTAGCACATATGTGCATCAGTTCATACTGATATGTAGAGAGAGATAAACTATTATGGGTGGTTGGATTCGGGATGTCGAACTACAGGAGTGAAAGGTCTCCGTTTCCCCAGCGACAGCCAGGAGGATTCTTTTTCACCCGGTATGGTGCGTGTTGAGGGTGGGGAATCGGGAGAGAGAGGCGTTTTCTTATTTTAACAATTGGCATTTTGTTGCTTTGCAAAGGGTCATTGTATGCCTGTCGAAATCATTGCTCAGAGTAAACAGAAGATTAACTAAATTGTAAGAGTGGAAACGTTCGGGTTAAAAAAAAAAACAAAACCCAAGTTGGAATAAATCTTTGTTTGTCTCCTCTGGAAAGTTGTCACCCCCAAGTTTGCAACGTGTGACAATACAAGTAAGAATTTTTAAGGTTTGGCTAGGGTGCGGATAGGAGTTTAGGCACGTTCTGCATGCCCAGGGTTAATTAAGTAAACCCAACTTAACAGCACAAGTTTGCCTTGGATGGGGAGAGAAGTTGTGGGATGCGCATTTAAAACTTGTGCTTTGCTACAAAGTTTTATCTTGGTTCCTGCTGGAGATCTACAAAGCCCAGGGGCGGGAGGGAGGATTTGGATGCTATTTACAGCATTTTAAGACTGGTATTATGAAAAGGAGGAGGGAAGGAGCACTTTCCAGAAATCTTGAAAAGTGCATCAGAGTCTATTGTACAGAACCCAAAGCAAACAGAAGCTTGAGGTTGGGGGGGGAGGCACATCCGACCCGGAGGCTTAGGAAGTTGTTGGGAAAACTGTATAAAATACACATAAGTCAATTATACCCATGTGCAAACCAAATGGAAATCTCTTTCGTGCAATAGCCATTCATCGCCTCCGCGGAGCCCACCACCGACCACCTTTCTGCTTGGAGAGTTCGCAATAGCCTCTTTTCCCACAAGCTGGACCACACACGGCTACAGATTTCGTAATAATTTATGCTAATTTCCCTCCATAAATCCACAATTCGCTTCAGTGGCACCCGGGCTGCTGGAGGGAGTAAAAAGGAGACAGAGGGGTGACAAATACAATATTGATTTTGATTCCTTCTGTTGTCAAGCAGGTGTGTGTGTGCGTGAAGGGTGGGGCTGGGACTTGGGGGCGGGGGCTCCGGGAGAGGAAAACCTTCCCCAGCCCCTGCCAGCCCCTCCATGCACACTCCAGAAAATAACGTGCCCTGGTTTGTTAATATTTACCAAACGTTGACGGGAGGTGGAGGGAAAGTACCCGGCAGCTTCCGAAGGTTTCCTAGGTGCCAAGAAAAAAAAAAAAAATACCCGTCGTCCCCACTAGGAAAGCGAAATAACCCTGCGCTGTCTGGAGCGGTTCGGCGGAGGCCCTTTGCCCGGTCCTTCCCCTTGCGTCCCGGGAGTCTCCCTCTTCTCTCCCGCGCTCGCCTCTGAGCTCTCCCTCTCTCTCCCGGCTCTTTCCCCTCGCCTATCTCACCCCTGTCCTGTACTCCTCTTCGCTTCACTTTTCTTGTGTCCCCTCCACGTTTTCATCTCCTCTGCCAAGTTGGCAGTGAAGTGTGCTGGGGGCAGAGGGTCGAGGGCTGGCCCACTGTGGATGTCCAGGTTTCAGGCCGGGTTTCGGGGCCGTGCGGGTCTCCTCGGCCCGGCCCCGCCCCTCCAGGCCGCCTCCCGCGCCTGCCCGGGTGCGGCGCTCGCTCCGGGAACCCGCGCCAACGCCCTGCGCCGCTTTGTCCCATCAGTCCTTCTTCGCCAAATCTGCACTTTGGTGGCGTGAAACGACTTAGCTTTCTTTTCAAAAGGATTTTGTTCCCGGGGTGTTCAGCACTAAAATAAACTACCTCAGCCTGTCAGCGGTCAATTAAAAAAAATCGCGGTCATGAGTGTCCGGAAGGCTGTTTGTCCTCGGAATCTGCGCGCCTCCCCCGCCAACCCCCCAGCACCACACGGCCTGGCTCTGACGTTCTGGATCTCAGGACCAGAGGGAACCCGCGCGGCGAGTTCTGTCCTGGGGGCACCGCATGGCACCGACTTGCTGGTTCCAAAGCCGCAGATCCTGGCACCCGGCTGGGCGCGTGTCGGGGGAAACCTATCTGCCACGACTCTCCCATGACTGCCCCAGGAGTTTGAGCCCCCTCTTCCAGGCCACTGGGACCCAGTCTGGCGGGAAATCAAACTGCCCAAGGGAGAGAGGCGGGGGAGGGGACACACTTTGCGCTCTGGTGCTTGTCACCAACCGGCAGTGAAAGGACTCCATACCCACCAGGACTCCGAACAACCCCCATCCCCCCCAGCCAGCGCCCCCTGCACCATGCTGCTAAAAGAGCACACTTTTTCCAACTAGTAGGAAAGAATGTCTGCCAGGGAACTTGGAAGCCGTCTATTTCATCAGTTGGTGACTGGGCTACCATGAGAGTTGGATCTTAACTCTTAACAAAGAGATTGGAAACAACTTTTGATGAGAAGTATATTGCCTATAATCAGTTCTCCCCTCCTGGCCCAAACTAACTGGGTTCTAAGAAAGGCAAGAGTCTCCACCTCCTGCTCACTCTTTACTCCCATCCAAACCCGGGGCTTGACCTCAAGGCGACTGTCCCCTCCTGAGTCCGCACTAGGAGAACTTGCTCACAGATGGGTAGGGCCTCTGGTTGTAGCTGGGCACTTGGAGTTAAATCTGTGTTTTGCTTGGGGTTAAGGGAATGGCAACACCCAGACACACTTTAAGAGTGTATCTCAAGCAGCTGCTGCAATTTGGAGAATATGGAAGGCCCAGTTTGCCCTCCATCATATGCCTAAAAATGAACTGTGGCCAGAGTCCAGTGCTAGTCCTGCTTGACGCCCCCACCATCCCCAAGAAGTGCCTCCTCCACCCCCATAGTGAGCAGGCAATTTCAATGCCTGTGAAAACAACTCTTTCCCTGCTCAGCACAATGCTCTCTCTTTGGAATCTTTGCTAAATACCGTTTGATGTTTGCTTGGCTGTGGATTTTTTTCTGAGACTTCGAGGCTTTAAAATCTTAGTTTCCAAATCAAATCCCTCCTTTGCACAAACAATCGCATAGCTTTAAATTGGGCATTACCAAGTCCACAAATGTATTTGTCTAAAAAGTTATTTGCAAAAGGTTGGTGGAAGGATTTTTGTTGTAGCTAAACCCTCCCCGTAAGTTTTGCTCTGCACTGTGTGAAATAGAAGAAGCAATTCACATCTATTATTATTATCGGAGGAAATATTGCTAAAGCCACCTTGGTATTGAAGGGATTAACTTGCTTTTCTCCCAGCCCCTAACTCTGGGGTTAAGACAGCAGTAGATCAACTGTATAATGTGTGCACTGTTCGCTCATTTGTACAAGCAGAACAAAGGTTGGACTAAGCCAAATTGCATTGCACTTGTGAACCGAGTCCCAATGTGAAGTATCTTTTACAGCGGGGGGAATGAGAACAATTTCGTGTATGTCTAAAAGGGAATAACAAAGCCACTTTCTTGAGCATCTCAAAGTGAAGTAGCGAGGCGTGACATTCCCAGGGTGAGAAGGGACAAAAGCAGGGTCAGGGAGATGAAAAAGAGAATCAAACAGCCACTTTCACATGTCTGCCCTCAACTGCTGCACCTCTCCATAATAGGAAACAAATGTTGTAAAAGGGGGGATTGCTCCTATTCATTCAAAATAGCAAATGATAGCTAAACAACATTGTCAAAACTGAATCAACTTCTGTGCAGTACCACCCAGAAAAAGGTATTGTGTTTTGTTTAATAGCGGGGTGGAGCAAAGGGTCTTTTTAAAGGGGGAGTAGGGAGAGAAAAATCACCCTATGCTTTTCATATCAATTTTCTTTGTCAAAAACTGTTGGTTTGCTCAAAAAAAATTTAAAAGAAAATAGTATCTTTGGCTGGGCACCCACCCTTAAAATGTTATTCTGAGGGGAGGAATTTTGGAAAAGCAGAAACAGAAAGGTGATTTTTAGCTTTATAAAGTGTTTTAAAGCTTCCAATCAGTGAGAAAACGGTTTTAAGTTCCTTCCAATGTATTATTTGGAAAAAATAAGATACTGATCGCCATAGGATATTAAGGGAAATCCTGGAAAGTAGGCTAAAATGCACTTTGCTCATAATTTGAATAAAACCCATGGGAGGAGGTCCTACAGACATCTGAAATGTAGAATATTTTGCATCTATAATATATATTTTTTGGTGCACCCTCCTGCTTTAATTTGTTTTGAACCGGATAACCTGTAGATCTTAAGCCTTAAAACCCAGCGCTTCTGCTTTGTTTGTTCAGGCTGACCGGGGAGGAGAGCTTAACCAGGGTGGACGTGTGCAGTATGTGTTTTCTTAATGGTAGAAGCAGGTTTCGCCGAAGACCACAACAGCCTTCCGATGTAATAACTCGCTGTGTTCCTGGAAAGGTTAAAACTATTTGATGATGATTCATCTCTCTTTCTCTCTCCTTCTCTCTCCCTCTCTCTCTCTCTCTCTCTCTCTCTCTTTCTCTTTCTCTCGGCTTTTTGTTTTCTTGTTTCCATGAGTCCCCCGCAGAGCTGCCACCCACAAAGCGGGTTTGAAAAAGAAAGAGAGAAAAGAAAGAAAGCGGCTGATCCTTACTGGCCTCCGCGGACTAAGAATGGCCAGGGGGCGGGGCTTGCCGGGGCCTGCCGCGCGGTTAGCTGCTCGCCGCCCCTGCGCGGCCCGGCCTTCGGCTCTTCTAGGGCTCACCTGGAACTGGGGCTTTGCTTCTCCAGTCCGAGCGCAAGGTGCTGGCCCCCCGCGGCGCACCCTGGCACTCAGCGGGTCCTTGCTTTGGGCGCTCAAACAGCACCAGGGCTCAGTTTGCTGACCCTTGGTGGGTTACAGTTAACTGACACCGCTTGTCAGTAGGGGGACACCAGGTTGTCCCGAGGGCTTACCGACGCCCCAGAGATAGATCTATGCCCCTGGTGTCCTTCCCTCTCTCTCTCTCCTTACCCTTTCCTCGTCCTCCCCACCCGGGTTCTCTCTTTCCTTTCCCTCTCTACCCTTGTCCCTTCCCCCCCACCCGCCCCCAGCTTCCAGTTTTAATTCCGCAGCGGTGTGGACACCAGATTTTAGGTCCGAAAACTAACTCCGGGCATTCCCAGCAGCGCGGTCTGTCCCGGATCCGCAGGGCATTTCTTTCTTTACCCAGCCCGCCTAACCGAAAGAAAGGAGGGAAAGAAGGAAAAAAGAGAGGGAGGGAGGGAGGAAGCTGGAAACAGAAAACCCAAACACCCCCTGTCCCGCATCCCTGGCACAGCTGCGCGGCGCAGCGCTGGGCCACTCCGGGTGCGTGGGAAGAGTGGGATAAATCCTTAACCCGACCTTCGTGGGACCCGTGCAGTTTTTAGTGGACTTTGGCGCTTACAGGTGTGGCTCACACCGTTCGCTGCCCAAACACAAGCGACTCCCCCCGCCACACACACACAAGCTTCCCCTACATTTATTTTTATTTGTATTGGGAAAGAATTTTGGAAATATATATTTACATTAAAATGTTCATAAATTTAAAGTAACTGTTAAGTCTGCAGTGCCACTTGTCTCTTAAAGTGCCTTCCCATCTCCATCTTTGGGTAAATCTAGGAACACCGAGTATTTAATGATTCCAGGAAGGCCGATCCAGCAGGTGGTTTTCTTAGGCGCGGATAACCGTTTGTTTATACGGCCACAGCAATGTGATTGGCGGAGCTGAGGGCTTCCCTTCACTGGGAGGCTGGCTTTTCTTCCCGCGCCGGCAGTAAACAAAACTTCTCACCCCCGAAAGTAGCGAGTTTATACTCTTTAACGGGCGCTCCCGAATATCTGGAGCTTGGGGAGGATATCCATCTTTCCGTTCCGCCCTTCCATCCTCTTTTAGCCGATTTTTTACTTGCAAAGAAAAGAAAAGCTACACACAAGCGGGGTAAAATAGATGAACCATACGGGGTGAGACAGTTGCTTCCCTTTCCATACAAGTCTTTTACCCTGTTTCAAAAGGACGGAGGGAGCCATGGGCCTCATAGGTTCCCCAGATTTTCGGTAATTGTTAGCAACTTAGGTTTTCCTTTGCGTCCGCTTCCCTGCGACCTGTTGATGACTCGGAGCCGCAGAGCGCAGAGCTCCGCGTCGAAGTTGGTTATGTAAACTGCTTGTGTATTTCACATTATCATCGCGCTGTCTGGAGGCAATGTAGATTTTCTAAAGATCTAATGAATAAACAACCAGCAACTGCTGGCGGTGTAATTTACATTGTTAATGCCTACATGTGTATAATAAATATGCATTTGTATGCCTTCAAATAAACTCTTTTTAGTCTCTAACCTGTGGTGATTTTTTTTCCCCCCAAAAAGGGGGGGTGGGCTCGTCTTTCCCAGGAACGAGAGTTTATTTCACTCGCAGGGTCTGGTGAAAATGGCTCTGCGGTGGAGCCCAGAGACAGGGTCCGCAGCCTGGGTGTCCTTCCCGCCGGCCGAGGAAAGCTCGGCTGGAATGCGCCCCGGCACTGGACTCTCCAAGAAAGAGATATTGCTCCCAGGAGCTTCGCTGAGAGGTTTTGGAGACCGCAGCGCTTCCTGAGGGAGTGGGGCCCGGGAGAGAGAGGACAGTATCATTCTCAGGATCCAGGCATCCTCCCCCGAGCCGTGGCCCTCCCCCAGAGAGAAGTGCCGGAGACTTCTCTTAGATCGCAGCCTAGGTTAGGAGAGTTGGGGCGGCTGCGGCATCAGCTACCCCTGGAAAAAGTTTCCCTAGGAATTTCCGGACCGACGATGTTTCCCCACGTGTCCGCACGCAGACAGCATTTCAGACCAGCCAGGGGACCGCAGAGAGGAAAGAAAAGGCCCTGGGCCGGGGTCCTGGACTCTCTGCCCATCGGCCACTTGCTCCGGAAGGGCAACATCGCGAGCTCAGCAGCAGCACCGACGCACCTAGGAGCCACGGCCTCCCGAGCCGCCGGGTTCGGACAGAGCGTAGCTGCTGCTCTCTGAAGCTGAACGCCCTCCCCGCGCGTCCCACGCGGCTTATTTCAGGCTGGGCGCTGACGTTTGATATCTCTCCCCTCCACCAACCAGGTGCCACTTTCTTAGCGCGCTCGAAGGCAAATGTCTCATCTTTCCCGGTCCTGGATCTGGAATACATTATTTTAATTAAGTCTATGGCGATTTACTTTCCTCTGAGATCTATTCCACGGTGCAATTAGGAACGTATTGGTGCTAGCTCATATGAATATTCAGGAGCGTGTCAATTAATTAGCAGACAGAGGAATCTCATTATGGTGCTCAAAACCCTTTTAGTGTTAAGCAGAATTAAGGGGGTATTTGGCAATGCGCTGGATTAGTGAATATTTTACTGTGCACTCATTTAACTTCATTATCATAGCACTTACACTACTCTCTGATTTTATTAATTAAATTGCTCATTAATTTGTCCAAAAAGGATAAAAGTTTTAATGTGCCACCCAATAACTTGGAAAGCAAACTTTCTCCCTGCTTAGTCTTTGCTCCAGGCCAGAGAGGACAGATGGCGGCTCGCACACGGCCGAGAAGTAGGCGCAGTTCCCCTCTTGGTCCAGCCGGCAGCTTTGCGGAGCTCAGGCGCTCGGGTTCCCAGCACACCCGAAGCGGCGGGATGTGGGAGGAAGGGCCGCCACCGCCGAGCAGCCCATTCGCTTTCTGCCTCGCCGGACTGGCCTGGAAATCTGAGTCGTCCTTCAGGACTGAAAAAAAAAAAAAAAAGAAAAAAGAGAAGAGAGAAAGAAAAAGAAAGAAAAAATTAAAAGCCTCTCGCTCTCAGAAGTGGGGATGATTGCGCGAGGAGCGATTTGTCCGGGGACCCTGGAAGTGCCCTGGGCTTACGGTCAGCGCACCCAGGCGCCTCCACCTCGCTGCCCTAAGTCTGTTTCCGACAGGCGAGCGCAAAATGCACTATGTGGAGTCAGTAACAGCAACGCCCCTAAGGGCCTGCTGAGCGCAGCCCCTACGCCCTACCGCCACTTAGGGCCTCAGCCTAACACTGCCCCACCGTGGGGTCACCCTCAGGCACCATCCACGTTCGCGCCCACGTGCTGCTCACACCCACCTGCACCTCCCTCACCCTACCCCAAAAGGTTAGAAAGACAAATATTAAAATTACTTGCACAAAGGGAACCGCTAAAGAGATCCCAAATTAATATGCATGTAAAATTAATTAGCTGCATTTCGTGACATCAAAATAAGTACCTGGGAAACAGGACACCTTCTGGGCATTGGAAACATATGCTGGAATTAGAGTTAATTGACTAATTACATAAATTAGGCATTAATTTTGCAACACATCAAGTATAAAAGATATCTCAATTAATTGTGCATAAATTACCAGGTGAAACCGGGCGGTGGTCCGGCCAGGATCCCGGTTCTCAGACCTCCTTGTTCTTTAGGGGCCCAAAGCTAGGCGGCGTGGCGGGAGCACGAGTCGCGACGCGCTGGCTCGCGAAGAGAGGCAGAGATCAGCACCCGGAGCTGCCGCCCGCGCAGGCTGATGACTCGGGGCAATCGTTAATGAGAAGAACCACACCCCTCCTCATTAAAATCAATTACATGCAGTTAGATTGATTAGCTTTTGTCAGAGAGTGGAGCGAAGCAGACTCTTCTTTGGTCCACCTCCCCCCACCCCGCCCATCCACCTTAAGTGGTATCAGTAGCGATTCCGGGGGCCCTTGCAGGACCGGTCCCGCGGTCCTGGCCCAGGTTCCAGCGCGAAGGACGTCAAGGTTGCCGGATTTGGCGTCGGCCCTAGGCCACTTTTGATGCATCGAGACTCTGGCCTGGTAGTGCTGGCCCCTTGGTTTCCCTTGGTCGTCTGCGTCCTCATGGGCTCGCCACGACGCTCACTCCTCACCCAGAAATCCAACTTCGAGAGAGTGGTGCCAAGTGATTTGAATCTCTTCGGTTTTGCAACGGGTGTGAATGAATCTCGAGGAGATAAAATCTAAGCAAATAACCCATACATTCTCCTTGAGGACTGGTTGGTCCGAGCCCCCAGCTCTTTTCCTCACATGATGTATATGATTTCTTTCCTTCCTGAGGGTGAAAGAAAAGAAATGGATATAGCATCGATGTTCGCTTTAATTTTCTGTGGCTCCTTTCTCCAAGGGGAGCTCCAGGGAACACATTAGTCATTCACCATCAACAAACCACCAAATGTAACATTTGTTTTGCCTTTAAAACACTTTTATTGCTGTCACAATATTAATGACTTCAGTAGTGACTTGCCCCCATCTCTTCTCTACACATTTTAAATGGGAGTGGAGGGAAGAGGGAAGTCATCCCAAAGGAAAAGAGGTATTTGAGCAGTGGATAAAGTCATACCATTTTCAAACCCTAGTGAAACTGCAGCAAAACTTTCTATGCATTTCTCACACAAATTCCCACCAATTATAACACAGTTTGGTTCTGTTGATCTCTTGGAATGTAACTAATGGAGACATTCTTAGTGGAGAGACAGACTTCTCAGCAACTTCTCAAGCTGTCATCGTGTTTGATAGTTTGTAGAAATATCTGAAGTCACAGACTCATCCCTCACCCGCCTCCCAGACTTTATCCCCTCAGCTCGCTTCTCCAAGGGTCCCAAGTTGGAATCATTTTCTTTTTGCCAAAGTAAACACAGAGAGAAAGGATATCCTGAGAAACACTTTATCCTCTGATGATATGTATACTCATCAAGGTGCCTAGGTGACATTCGTTACCATACAATCCTAGCTGCTGATGGAATCCTGAGTTTACTGAGACAAACATTTATTTTGATGTAGAGGTTTCCTGCTGTAGCCAGATGCTGAAGGTACTTGAGGGAGCTGTTGACAAGTGGATAATTGTCACCAGAACTAAAACAGACACTTTGTTTACAGTGGAGCATGATTAATTGAGAGTAAATAAAACAACAGCACTCTTTATAAAGTCACCATCCAAGTTCAAAAAAGGCCGTATGTCTCTAGGAATCAAAGAAGTGAACTTATTGTACAAGGGCTGGTTTTGCCAAACCCTTGAAGCAGCAGCTGGCAGCGGTGTGGATCAGAAGTAGATATGCTTTATTGCTTTCCAGCTGGTCTGCTTTTTAAAAATGTTTAATTTGGGCCAAATTTATAGAGCTGGATTAGAAACATTTTTTTCCTAATTAGCTGAGTTTTACATTTTTTTATTAAAAGATTACTCTCCCTTTCTTCCTTCATTTACCTCTTAAAAGGTAACTCATTTAATGTGAAATAATTTTCAAAATGAGCCAGATGTGATAAGCCCAAACTGATGATGTCGAACAAGGCTATTAAATGCCATTGTGATACTTCAGTTTGCAGGAGAGCATTTCTATTTCCCGAGGTGCCAATAAATTGCAGAGGCCAGACTCTAGTAAACATCTTATGATTGTCCAACATAATAAATTTTAATGAAACAGGAAATATATCTTTCTTTCAAGGCACAGTGTGACTCATGAGCAAGAAGTGTTTTTTTTGTTGTTGTTTTTGTTTTGGGCCTCTATCCTGCTAGATAAGAGGGAGACCAGGCCAATATCTCCCTAACAAATTTTGCTAATCATGTGTGCACAGATTAGTTCTGCAGACATATTGATCAGTTACCTTGGACGAATTGATTTATAGCAGCTTATAAATGGACATTCTTCATATTTTAACGTAATGCCCAATAAATTTCAAAACAATGAGCCTAAGGCAGCTAGAAATACTTTTAGATCACTACTAATTTAATTATATTCAGTACTGTTACATTACTGCGTGGATGGATACGAATCAAGCCTTGTTTGAGCTGCTAGAAAGAGCTTTCTTTTGGGACTTCTTGCAGTTAAGAATTGTCTCTAGGCCGGACGCGGTGGCTCACGCCTGTAATCCTAGCTCTCTGGGAGGCCGAGGCGGGTGGATTGTTTGAGCTCAGGAGTTCGAGACCAGCCTGAGCAAGAGCGAGACCCCGCCTCTACTAAAATTAGAAAGAAATTAATTGGCCAACTAAAAATATATAGAAAAAATCAGCCGGGCATGGTGGCGCATGCCTGTAGTCCCAGCTACTCGGGAGGCTGAGGCAGGAGGATCACTTGAGCCCAGGAGTTTGAGGTTGCTGTGAGCTAGGCTGACGCCATGGCACTCACTCTAGCCCAGGCAAAAAGAGTGAGACTCTGTCTCAAAAAAAAAAAAAAAAAAAAAAAAAAGAATTGTCTCTAGGAGTTTCCAAGACAAAAGCAAAGCAGGGTCTGTCGTGGGGAAGGGGAGAGAGAGAGGACACTCTCTTCATGTGAGACTTGGACTTTTTTGTGAACCAATACTTTTTCTTTTTCCTTCAATCAGTGTGAGCTAAGTTCTGAATATACCTAATATAACTTTTTTACCATCACAAGACCCACAGCAAATTTCATGCTGAATCTTTTGCCTACAGTAGACCCCACTTATCCACGAGGGATATATTCCAAGACCCCCAGTGGATACCCGAAACTGTGGATAGTACCAAACTCGATACTATGTTTTTTCCTATACATACATACCTGTGATAAAGTTTAAGTTATAAATTAGACACAGTAAGAGATGAACAATAACTAATAATGAAATAGCATAATTACGATAATATACTGTAATAAAAGTTAGGCAAATATGGTCTCTCTCTCTCAAAATATCTTATTATACTGTGCTCAACTATTTTCAGACCTCGGTTGACTGCTGGTAACTGAAACCGTGGATGAGGAGGAACTACTGTATTCCTTGTATTTCTCTGAAGTGGGAGAAGGGACTCAAATTGGTGCCTTACCCATGAAGGGCCAGTTGGGTAGCACTTGGGCTTTGGATCCCCAGGAATTAAATTGCTTTCCCTGGTGAACACTATATACTGCTTTGGTGATGGCCCACTTTCGAGGATACTTACCAGGACTTCTAGAGTCTGTGCATCTTAGGAGGAAAGAGCTAAGCTAATGTCTCCATCAGCAGTTCCCTAAGCCTTTTAAGAAATCTTAGAAGTCAGGCAACCTGCCTGCCTGTCCTCCCTCCCTCCTTTCTACCTTTCTTTCTTCCTTCCTTCCATTCTCTGTCTCTCTCCTACCTTTTCTTTCTTCCATAAGCATTTCTGAGTACAAATTCAGTTTCAGACCATTAACTAGCAAAGTAGGGCTGTGATAAGTTCATTTCAAGAATTTAAATCTCAATTGGTGAAAGAAAATAAATAAAGAGAATAGGCACCAACATCTCAGGCTGGAGTTTTTCACGTTGTAAGCTGGTCATGATTTCATAGTCTTTTAAAAATACGTACTCTCATTTGACACTCGCAATGATCCATAGTGGAATGGAATCTATTAATAAAAATGACTAACAGCCACTGAGTGCTTTATATTAGGCCAGGAGTTCTGAAAGTGCAGTTCTGGGACCTTGGCATTCTTTGATATGAGATATGAGATATAACAGATATGAGAATCCAGTTGTCTTCTAGTTAGCCAGACATTAAACAAATTAGTAAAAAGGTAAAACAATTCTTCTCATTAAATTTTTGTTTTGGAAAATGTAGCTGTTTTTCATTAAAATATGTTATTTATATTAATATATAATAGGTTTATTATTTTAAAATGAACTAATCAATATTTAAAATTTTTCTGTTATACTTTGAAATACATTAAATATCTTTAGATATAACTCCAATAAACAAAATCCTTTGGGGTAGGCTCTGCTATCATCCTTTTTTATTTTTATTTATATTTATTTATTTAGAGACAGAGTCTCACACTGTCACCCAGACTAGAGTGCAGTGGCATCATTATAACTCACTGCAACCTCAAACTCCTGGGCTCAAGCGATCCGCCTACCTCAGCCTCCTGAGTAGCTGGGACTGAAAGCACATGCCCAGGTAATTTTCCTATTTTTTAGGGTCTCACTCTTGCTCAGGCTGGTCTTGAACTCCTAGCCTCCTGCCTCAGCCTCCCAGAGTGTTGGGATTACAGGCATGCGACACCATGCCTGGCTTGCTATCACCCTTCTTTTACAGATAAGGAAACAAAGGTTGGGAGAAAGCTCAGGGAACTCTCAAGTTTCACGATAAGAGGTGGTAGAGACAAGATGGGGGCTCAAGACTCTGCTTCTAGACTTTGAAATTTGATTTGTTTACCATTTGAAATTTAAGTTTTCCTGTTCATAGTTAAAAATGTTGTTTATGTGATTTGCCCAAGTTCATGCAGTCAGCGGCTGAACCAGAGCTTTAACAGGTGCTTCCCACTATAGCCAGTGGCCACTATACCCACTACTGTCCATCCTGTGATATGCCACTAAGCTGGCCCTTGAGGGGGAAAAGTCTTCTTTTGTAGTGTTTGCCAATTTCGGCAGTATAAATACCACCACCGTGGCTGATGTAAAGCTGCGACTTGACATCAGTTGAGAAAGTGCGAGACTCAGTTTTTGCTTGTAAAACAGGGACAATAATATCTCCCCTGCCTATTTTACTCTGTGTGTGTCTGTGCGCATGGGGTGGGGGGGGGCGGGGAGTGCATATGTGTGTGCACATGAAATATATTCATTTTTATGAAGTCATTTTGTGAAATATAAGATGTTATACAAATGTGAGTCACAGTGGCTGAATTGATCTCTGGAATACCTTCCCTAGGTTCTTTTGCCATGGTCAGAATTGACAGTTTTCTTTTTATATTCCCATAATACTTTGTTCATACCTCTATTTTACCCCCCGTGCATCATCTCGTAATTGCTCCTAAGTCTGTCACCAAAGCAATAGAATGTGATAGCTAGATTCTCAGGATCTAGAGCAGTGCTGTCCAATAGAAGTATAACATGAGCCACATACATAATTTTGAATGCTCTCATAGCCACATTTAAAAAACAAAAAGAAACAGGCAAACTTAATTCAATAATTTTTTATTTTAACTCAAAATATCCAAAATATCATCATTTTGACCTGTAATCAACATTAAAAATTATTAATGCAATATTATACATTCCTTTTTCATAGTAAGTCTTTGAAATCAGGGATATATTTTTACACATACAACATGTTTCAATTTAGATCAACCACATTTCAAGTACTCAATAGTCACATATGGCTAGTGGCTACTGTATTGGGCAGGGCAGCTGTAGAGTTAGTCTGCCTGGGTTCAAATCCCAGCTTTGCCATTTACTAGCTGAGCAATTTATTTGGTTTCTCTCTTCCTGAAATGGAGTCATAATGCAATCCATATCTTAGGGTTGTTGAAAGAATTAAATAAGTTATTACATACAAATTGCTTAGAATAACACTTAGTATAAAATATGCACAACCATAAATGTTAAATATTATAATTTTATTTTGCTATTATAATATTTCAAAGATAAAACTATATTTTATTCATATTCTCATTTTCCAGGACCTAAAACTGTGGCTGACACATGATAGGCCCTTTGTGTCGGCTGGCTGGCTGGCTGGCTGAATAAAAGTTGACTTCCACAACTCACTTTATATGGCATCAAAACTTCAAATGGAATTCTGGACATTGTAGGCAATGGCAAGAGAACATTATCCATCAATGGTAGGAATACCATTTACAGATGTATTTAAACATAATTTGCTTCGTCGAAGTATAATTATCATATAATTCACTTAGTTTAAATGTATAATGCAGTGAAATTTTGACAAATGTGTGAGTCAATTCATATACAGTACAGAACATCTCCAGCACCCCAAAACGTTCCTCATGCTTCTTTGCAGTCAATCCCCTCTTCCGATTCTCAACCCTTGGCAACAATTGATCTGCTTTCTATTACCATAATTTTACCTTTTTCAAGTTCCACATAAATGAAATCACAAAGTATGGAGTCTTTTGTGTCTGCTTCTTTTACTTAGTGCAGTGCTTTGATTTTGATTTTAATTTTAATAAAGTCTAACATCAATTTTTTCTTTCATGGATCATACTTTTGGTGTATCTAAAAAAGTCACCACCAAATCCAAGGTCACCTAGATTTTCTCCTATCTTTTAAAAGTTTGATAGTTGTGCATTTTACATTTAGGTCCATGATCCATTTTGAATTAATTTGTATGGAAAGTATAAGATCTGTATCTAGATTTATTTAGCATGTGGATGTCTAGTTTTTGCAGCACCATTTGTTTAAAACACCATCCTTTCTCCACTGACAATGGTTATGGACTTTCTCTTATGTGTTCCCGATGTTTAGACTTACAGCACTGCCACGTTATTTCGATTACTGTAGCTTTATAGTAAGTCTTCATATCAGGGGATGTAAATCCTCAAACATCGTTTTTCTTTTTCGAAATTGCCTTGGTTACCTAGGTATTTTTCCTTTCTATATAAATTTTAGATTCAGCCTGTCACTTTCTACAAAAATAGTCTAGAATTTTGAATGAGATTTTGTTGAAATATCAATTTTAGGGAGAATTGACATCTTAAGAATATTAAGTCTTTCAATCTAGAAACATGATCTTTATCTCCATATTTTACAACTTCTTCAATTTCACTTAACAACATTTGGTAATTTTTGGTGAACAGATTTTACATATTTTACTAAATTTATCCCTAAGAAATTTATGCTTTTTTATTCTACTAT